>NC_141143.1:121875369-122187661 GCF_053477565.2 Lygodium microphyllum
GCACGGCGAAGGCGCCTTTACCCCCAACAACACCTCCCACTTAAAGGCGAATCTGCCCTAGTGAGAGAGAAAAGAAAAAAGAAAAGACAGTACAAATGTACATAGGTACAAGGGATGTGGAAAGGCGACATCTCATCCAACACCCATCAACCTCCTGAGGAAGGCAAAGCGCTCAGTAGTGAGGCTCTTCGTGAGTAGATCTGCAGGATTCCCGTCAGTGGAGATCTTGACAAGGTCAACAGACCTGTCCTCCACGACACCACGTATGAAGTGATACCTCACCTCAATGTGTTTTGTCTTCGCATGGAAGACCGGATTCTTAGCCAACTAAATGGCACTCATAGAATCCGAATGCAGTGTAGGTGTAGCATCAATCCCAAGGTCAGCAACTAGACGGCCTAACCATATGGCCTCCTTGCAAGCCTCAGTGGCTGCAACATACTCGGCCTCAGTGGTAGACAAAGCCGTACACTTCTGAACCCTGGACATCCAAGAGATAGCCCCTCCAGCATAGGTGAATACATAGCCAGAAGTGGACTTCCTACTATCTGCATGTCCTGCATAATCGGAGTCAGTGTACCCCACAACCCCTGTATCCTGGCTGCCATAGCAAATACACATATATGCTGTGCCCTTCAGGTACCTCATGATACCCTTCACGGCATCCCAATGTCTGCTGCCAGGTGTAGCCATATAGCGTGCCACAACACCAACTGCATGCGCAATATCTAGACGAGTGGCTATCATGGCATACATCAAACTGCCCACGGCTGAAGCATAAGGGATCTTGGCCATCTCGGCCCTCTGCTCATCTGTCTGCGGACAATCGGCCTGTGATACCTTCACATAAGAAGGTAATGGACAGCCAATAGGCTTTACGTCCTGCATGCGGAAGCGTTCAAGGACTTTATGAATGTACTCCCACTGTGAGAGATACAAAAGCCCTTGATGCCTATCGTGCTTAATGCGCATCCCAAGTATATGTGAGGCCTGTCCCAAATCCTTCATCTCAAAGCTCTTCTTCAGCTGAGATTTAAGAGCATCTAGCTCATCATGAGCTTTCCCTGCTATCAACATATCATCAACATAGAGTACCAAGATAAGCAAACTGCCATCACGGGCTTTCTTCGTGTAAAGACACGGATCCATAGCACTCCTGCTGTAGCCCTGTAATGACTGAATAAAGGCATCAAACTTATGATACCATTCCCTAGGTGCCTGCTTCAAGCCATACAAGCTCTTCTTCAACTTGCACACTAGGTGCTCCCTGCCAGGTTCTGCAAAGCCCTTAGGCTGATCCATATAGATCTCATCATGCAAGTCCCCATGTAGAAAAGCCGTCTTGACATCCATCTGATATAGATCTAAGTCAAGCTGTGCAACCAAAGCCAAGACTAAGCGCAGGGTGGTCATCTTAACCACAAGAGAGAAGACCTCATCAAAGTCCACACCATGTTCCTGCTTAAAACCCTTTGCTACCAATCTAGCCTTGTATGCCGGCTTGGGGTGTCCAGGGGTACTTTTCAGCTTGTACACCCACTTGCATGGCAAAGCCTTCTTGCCCTTAGGCAAGGCAACCAAATCCCAAGTCTTATTCTTATGCAGGGAGTCTATCTCAGACTGCATAGCCCTCTCCCAGGAGTGACTATCACCCCTGCGCATAGCCTCATCATAAGTGAAAGGCTCTCCTACATCTGTAACCAAAACATAATGCATAGAGGGCTGAAATCTGTCAGGTGGACGTCTGTCTCTAGCAGACCGTCTCACCGCAGGCTTTGTTGCCTGTCTAACTGCCTGTCCAACATCCTGGCCCTGTGGAGGAACTGCTGTAGGCTGTACTACTGGCTGTGCTGGAGCTTTAGGCTCCTCCTGAAAGATCACTCTGTGGATCTCAACCACCTTCTCAAGCTGCCTGTGCATCTTGTCTTCATGGAAGACGACATCATGGCTGCGTACTATTTTCCGCGCCTGCGGATCCCATAGGCGATAGCCCATCTCTCCTGACTCACCATAGCCAAGGAATATGCATTTAATGCTCTTTGGATCCAATTTACTCCTCTTGTCCTTGGGCACATGGCAGAATGCCTCACATCCAAAGACACGGAGATGCGCATAAGAGGGTGGCTTACCAGCCCAAACTTCCTCTACAACCTGGAAATCCAATCCACTAGAAGGCGATCGGTTTATGACATGCACTGCCATACTAACTGCCTCAGCCCAAAAGCTCTGTCGTAGGCCTGCATGGCTAAGCATAGAGCGGACACGCTCCTGAATAGTCCTGTTCATGCGCTCAGCCAAACCATTCTGGGCGGGGGTGTAAGGGGCGGTCAACTGACGCTTAATACCCCTGTCATCACAAAACTGCTCAAAAGCACGTGAGACATATTCTCCCCCATTGTCAGTCCTAAGGCATTTCAGCGTATACCCAGTCTGGTTCTCAACAAGAGCAAGCCACCGCTGAAAGACTACCAAGACATCGGACTTTTGCTTTATGGGATAAGCCCACACTTTCCTAGAAAAATCATCAATGAAGGTAACAAAGTACTTCGCGCCACCCATAGACATGCAAGGTATAGGCCCACAAACATCGGAATGCACCAATGCCAAGGGCTCACTCATGCGTGGCCTACCCGATTTCTTATGCGTAGACCTATTCTGCTTACCATAAAGACAATGATCACACGAGTCAAAACATGCATAATCCAAAGGCGAAAGATACTGCAAACCAGATAACATTTTCATTCCCTTTAAAGACATATGCCCCAAATGGGCATGCCAAAGTGATACATGTGGGATAGAGCCCACTGCCAAAACATGGTCTACAGAAGACCCAGATACAACAAGAGGATAGAGGCTGCCAGCCTTGGCACCTCTAGCAAGCACAAGTCTGCCTTTGGTGATCTTCCAGGCAGAATCCCCAAAACAGACATGAAACCCTGCATCATCCAACTATCCTGCAAACATAAGACTGCGCGTAAGCGCAGGTACATGACGTATATCCCTGAGCAAAAAGGAACTGCCAGTAGAAAACTGCAACTGAATATCTCCACAGCCCACAATATTAAGAGACCTGTCATCTCCAAGTCTGACTGATCCAGATACAGTACGGTAAGAGTGAAACCACTCACGGTAAGGCATCACATGGAAGGACGCACCTGAATCCAATAACCAGCACTGTGCATACATACTAGGTGTCTCAGTCAAGTGTGAAGCATCAGAAGAACTAGCTGCAAGTATAAACTCATCACCACCATCGGACTCCTCAGTCTGCGTGACATTAATTTCCTCAATCTTGACGTTGGACTTCGCAGGTACTATGCTGCGATCAGAGGACTTCTCCTGCACTTTCTCTTTGCCCTTATCCTTGTGCTTCTCATTGCGCAACTCATGACACTGTGGTCTAATATGGCCCTTTTTTCCACAATGATGACAAGTGACATTTGCATTGCGCCCACGCGACTTACTACGCGACTTGCCACGAGATTTAGACCGACCCTTCTGTGAGTCACGGCCTCGGCCATTACCACGGTCATACCTGTCATTCCTGCCTCTAACTGTCAAAGCATGACTACCACCAGAGGCATCCAAGTTTTTGCGATTCACCTCTTCCTGAAGAAGAGCACTCTCAACATCTGCCAATTTTAGAGTAGCACTAGAGGCACAAAGAGCAGTACGGAAAACATCCCATGACTCATTCAAAGTCCCAAGCAAGAAAAGAGGAGTTACTTCCTCTCCAAAGGTGATATCCTGTGAAGTCAGGTTCTTCAGTATAGCATGGAACTGGCTCAAGTGAGTAGACATAGTCGCATTATCCTTCATGCGCAGATCCATAAGCTGCTTCAACCAGTACATCTGACTCGCCGGACTTTTCTTATCATAAAGATTCTTGATCTTATTCCATAGATCCCATGCACTCTGTGCTTCCTCAAATACATTATAATGTACCTGTTCAGTGAGAGACAATACAATCGTGGACTTGCATAGCTCATCAAGTTCAAGCCAGTCGTCATTGTCCATAGTTTCAGGCTGCTCCCCACTCAACCGAAGTGGCTTAATCTGAGATTTCTGCACCAAGACCTGCCAAATTTGACTCTTCCAGTAAGAGTAGTTGGTACCATCCAACTTTGTAATGTTAAAGATGGCACTATCATGTGAAGATGACGCCATTATGCAGGCTGAAAATGCCCAAACAGTCCAAAACTGCTTGTTGTTTTACTGCAGAAACTGCCCAAAAATGACCAAAACGGGGTCCAAAGGGCGAGCAAAGTGTGCCAAAAGTTGCTGCCCACTTAGTACTAGGTGCGGTACACCAAATCAGGATATTTCAGCATGAAAAGTACACCTCAGTCCACCAATAACTGCTTGTTGTAATAAATTGCAGGTATGCAGACTAGAGAGCAAATTGTCCCAAAATAGGATCCAATGTCAAGCAAACAATGCTAGGTCCAAAGCCGGCATGAAACGGACATAAGCAAGGCCGATGACAGTGAAAAGAACATGAGCTCAACACCGAAGCATATCAAAATAACATCTGCCAGTGAAAGGCACACCCCCAGACACTCTAGGCAAAGTGTTCCTGTAACTGCCAAAACCTGACACAAATAGGTGTCTGCTCAAAGAGAAAGATCCAAATATGAGACTCAGCTCATAAGCATCCTGTGAACCAAGAGTACATCAATGCATATCCATAAAGATCGGAGTATGATCCCAAAGTCTCAATGCGTATGTAGCTGCTCAAGACATAAACTGCTCCAAATACATGTAAGTGCTCCAATAGCATGCAACTGTCAAAGGTCAAGCAAGCATGTAAAATGCTCCCACTGGCACAAAAGGCGTACAAAGTGAGCTCAGAAGCTCAAACAACCCAAGAGAAAGCACCAGTGATAAGTGACCCTGCCAATGCATCAAGTGCATCCAAGAGAGCATGACATACATGAAGCACCGGTCGTATTAACCATGAAGCAATACATAAGCCCAAATAAGCTCTCGGTCAACTCAATGACATCCAAATAGCAACCAAGATCAGTGATCAAGTAAGCCGGGAATGCTCAAATACATCCAAATCCAAGCTCCAAATGTCGGTATGGCATACACGAACCAAATAGCATATGTCACGAACCAAAGCATGTAATGCAAAAGCCTAACTGTCAAGCAGAGACATGAGGCATAGGTGGTCCACGAGCATGCCAAGTCGGTCCAAATGCCAGTGAAGACGGAGCTAATGCGAAGCTCAAAAGCATCCCGTAATCTCATACATATGCTCCAAGCCATCCCCAAATGTCAGAGATATCATGCCAAAGCTCAAAGCATACATCCAGTATCGGTAGGTAAGTGCCAAAGCATGTAAAGTACCTTCAGCCCACTGTTATTCCAGCATGTATTTACTATTCTAAATAGTAGATTTCAGCCCCGAATTCAAGCCAAAATCATGGTCAAACCAAATGCATACATCCCCAATACATCCTAGTAGGAAGTAGACCGCATATGGGCATCAAATAAGGTAACCGGAGCAGAGTATAAGCATCAAATGCCAATGCCAAGTGTGGCTGCCCTGTTTCCAGCACTGTATAACAGTAAATAATAGTCCCAAATCAGCCAATATTTCAGGCCAAAATCATGGCATAATCATGTGCATACATTCCCAAGGCACTAGGCATCATGTAGACTGCATACGGGCATCAAATAGCACAACCGGAATGGAGTATAAGCAACAAATGCTAATGCCAATGGTGCTGCCGTGTTTTCAGCCTGTTATGACAGTTTATGACAGTCCCAAATCTGAAGAGATCAGCCCCGAATGATCAAGACCAATGCCCAAAGCTTGAATGACATCAAACATGAAGTCTATAGCCCTCTTGATCAAGGTAGAGAGCAAGAAGCAATGGCCAAGTGTGGAGCTGAAGTAGATGAGTGCTCACAGCCTGGAAAAAAATGATGCAATCTGCCCTATGGGTGCTGAACTTGCTGCTGCTCCACATGGGCTAAAAAGGGGGTAATGGGGGGCTCAAGAAGGGCCTATCGAAGGCCTATGACAAGCCTCTTTGAGCCTTGATAGGTGTAAGGCCCAATATGAGGGGAATAAGCTTCAAGGGTTTGAAGCCATGGCTGCCCTTGCTGTTTGCAACCTATAGACTGAAATAAAACCCTGAAAGAATGACCAAATACCTCAGTATCAATGCCTTGAAGGTGCCTCAATAGGCTGGGAAGGTGCTCGGGAAGCCGAGGAGTGACGGGAGCTCGGGGAGATCGGATATGGCTGCCGAGATGGAGATTCAATGCGTGAAATGAGTCAATGCGAAGGTCGGGAAGCACCGAGTCGAGCTCGAGCAAGAGAATGCCAAGCTCTGATACCAGTTGAAAGGTGAGAAGGATCGAAGCTTGCATGCGAGCTATGGCAGGAGAGCAAGAGCAAGAAAGAGAGAGACAAGAAATGGGAACTCCAACAGTCACAATGTGTGACCGGGCCTTCCTTTATTCAAACTGTCACTAAAAGAATAAAGAATAAAGTGACGTGACGGGCGCCCGCCACCTGCAGTGTGCAGTGGCGGGTACTGTCAGTGTAGTAATACACGGGGCGGCACGGCGGAGGCGCCTTTACCCCCAACACCAAAGACATCAATTGTATCCCAAATACAACTGTGGCAAGCCAAGAAATATCCCAAGTAAGCTCTAGGAATCCAAATTCAAGCCAAGACAAAGCTCTAGTAGCAATCAGCTCTAAACAATATAACTAGCATGTAGTGGTGGCATAGGCCAAGCATGTCAAGACTGGTCAGATGTAAGCAAAGTATATGCCATAAGTACATCAAAGTTGAAGCATCCAAATTCTTTCCAAAGCCAAGCTAAAGCTCAATCAATGACCCAGTATGAAATCCAAGCTCAAAGTTCTCCCCGAATGTCAATACATCATTGCATACCTCCAAGACATAGCCTAAAACCAATAGGCATAACCAAAGGCAATCAGAGGCACTTCAACCCACTGTGTATAGTAGATATTCACTGCTTGAAACTAAGTATTTGTAGGTCCAAATCATCACCAAAATTATGGCAAAGCATTAGCACCACATCCATCAAGCATAGGCATTCATGGCATAGCATACAGGCATGAGATAGTGTATGTAGATGAGCTCCAAGACTTGTATAATTCTGCTGTAGACTTGGACAAACCTGTTATATATTACAGCCAATGCATGCTCAAATCAATGTCCTAAAGCTCAAGAGAAGCATCAATACATTACAACCAACATTGCCAAGCATTGCTCTAGTGCCCAATGAAGAAGGTAATGACGAGAGAACCAAATCTTGTAGTATGTAGATATAGTGCAAACCTACAGAAAATAGGCACAACCTGCATGGCAGGGCAGGAGCATGTGTGTTCTTCAACGTGGCTGATGGGGGGCTTGGGATGGTGGTAAAAATGGCCTACAATAGGCCCAAGCTATTCTCAAAGAGATCCAAGTAAGGCAGGAGGCATAAGAGCTCCAATGAGCATGAGATATGGCTGCCCCCTATTTTTTCTTTGTCTATCCAAATGTTGAGCCAAAATTTTCGCTCCTGACTGAGCTCACAAGAGCCCAAGACTACCCCAAAACAAGTGGTAAAGTGCAGGAAGGTGGGAGAACAAAAATACATACCATGAAGGTCAAGCTATGGTTGCCATGAACCTGAGAATGGCTTGTTGAGATATCGAGCTCCACTCGTGATACGCCAGGGTGACCGTTGTGCATTTATGTCATCGACGTGTCAGTTGCAGATGCGGTTGGTACACCGCCCATGAATAATAGCTACATGATAGCCATCCTTATCTATTCTAGTTCGTGGCTCAGTTAGTATGCCACCTTAGTTAGTTGAGTTTGGTTGGAGACCCATATATAGGGTTCTTCTATTTCTTTGTACTTGAGTTCTTTTGGCTTACACTACTAAGAAGAGAAAAACAGTTCTTTTGGCTTACACTACTAAGAAGAGAAAAACTGTTTTCAGCCTCCACCCTTATGTGTATTCCCCCATTGTGCAAGCAAGAAAGCTACAAGTGAGACTCCTTCCTTCTCTCCCACAATCTTGACATGGTATCAGAGCCTTGTTCGTGGTAAGGAGCTCAAGAAAGCAAGCCAAGCTCGCAGTGTTCTAGTAAGAGGAGCAGTGTTGCTTTCATTTTCTGTTTTGGGAGCAGATCTCTGCAGGTAGCACAGCCAGAAATTGCAAGAGTGCAGCGTCTCAGGTTGAGACGCCCTTCGCGGTGAAGCAAGAGGACAGTATATGCTGTGGGAGAGGGCTTTAGCCTCTAGCGACCCTGTTTTTTTGATTTGAGGCCATTTCGGGGCCTGTTTTGGAGGCGGAAGTTTTCTGCACGCACTCAGGAAAAGGCCCTGTTTTATGTTGTGCGACCACTGTTCTACAGGTCGGTGAAAAGTTACTGTAGAAATTGCATCGTATGCTTGTGCGCAGAGACATTGGGAGTTTCAGAATCATCCTTGGTTCCTGTTTATGCAAAATCGTCACTAGGAAGTGACTGTGTGGTCAAATACCACTTTCGCCAGTTTTGCAAATTTGCCCTTGTGAGGGTGAAGCTGAGTTTTTGCAGTGACAGAATTTTTTGAAGGAAAGGATTGTGGAGGTTTGGGAGACACATTTCCATTATATATATGAAAAGGAGAAGGCCAAGCATGTCTTCTTCATTCTTTTGTGATATGTCACGAAAGATAATGTACAAGAATAGTTTATTTTCTTTTTATATGTTGGAATGTGATGCCAAGCTAACTATACCAGATAGCCCACCAAAGAAGCCTTTTGTTTCCAATGGCTTTAGATACTTTCCCTTTTAAATAGCTAGCAACATAGTTCAAGTCACTTTTCACAGTGAAGGGTACAAATTCAACAAAAACATGGAGGCTTTGGGGGGATTTTTTTATTTCGTGAATTTCTTGGCGAGATGAAGGATAATTATGTTTACTGCTAGAAAAAGTGCCACTTGCAAATCTGCAAAGTTCCTCACGACTATCTTCTTACTTTTCACAAAGGGTCCACTAGCATCCATATAGATAATTAGGGGTTTTCCAGCAAGTAGGTGGAGTGGAGGTAGATCTGGGATTAGGTGTTTAAGCCCTTGCATAGTAAGTCTTTGAGGCCCACCCTACTAGAAATTATCCTTTCGAAGCAAGGGATAAAGAAGAGAGAAGTATACTAGATCATGTAAGGCACAAATCCACTAATCCAATTTAAACAACCAAGAAACAGTTGGAGTTGAGTTATAGAATGCAAGGTATCTGGAAAGGCTTTTAAGGCTTTTCGACATGTGGGTGAGCCCTTGACTCTTGTGCACTTAGATGTATGTAGACCCATGCCCTGTCAATCACTTGCTGGGGCAAAGTACTTTGTTACTTTCATAGATGATTACTCATGTAAGGTTTGGGCTTATCCCATAAAGAGAAAATTTGATATCTTAGACACATTTCAGCGTTGGCTTGCATTAGCAGAAAACCAGCCTGGGAAAAGGCTAAAACGCCTAAGGTCAGATAATGGGGGTGAGTATGTATCACGTGCTTTTGAGCAGTTTTGTGATGAGCGGGGTATTAAGTATCAGTTGACCGTCCCTTACACCCCACCCCAGAATGGTATGGCTGAACGCATGAATAGGACCATTCAGGAAAGGGTCCATAGCATGCTTAGCCAAACTGGCTTATCGCAACACTTTTGGGCTGAGGCAGTTACTACTGCAGTGCATCTCATTAACAGGTCGCCTAGCAATGACATTGACTTTCAAGTTGCAGAGGAGGTATGGGCAGGCAAGCCCCCCTCTTATGATCATTTGCGTGTCTTTGGTTGTGAGGCATTCTGCTATGTGCCAAGGGACAAACGCAATAAGCTGGATCCTAAAAGTGTCAAATGCATTTTCATTGGCTATGGAGATGCAGGAGAGATGGGTTACCGTCTATGGGATCCACAGGTGCGAAAAGTGATCCACATCCATGATGTCATCTTTCATGAGGAAAAAATGCATATGCAGCTTGAGAAAGTAATTGAGGTACGCAAAGTTATCTTTCAAGAAGAGCCACCTGCTCCTGTTTAGCCCGCCCCATGGCCAACTAGACAGCGTGCAGCATCACCTGATGCTCATGGCCCAGATGTTAGACATGCTGATGTTAGACAGGATGTTGGTCGGCAGCAGAGCGTAGATTGAGGCGTTCTACTAGAGATAGACGACCTCCTGACCGTTTTGCCCCCTCTATGGGTTATGTACTGGTTACAGATGTACGAGAGCCTCTCACTTATGATGAGGCTATGCACATGGGTGATTGTCACCCTTGGGAGAGGGCTATGCAGTCTCAGCTTGACTCATTGCATAAGACTTGGGATTTGGTTTCCTTGCCTCAAGGTAAGAAGGCTTTGCCATGCAAAGTGGGTGTACAAGCTGAAAAGCATCCCTGGACACCCCAAGCTGGCATACAAGGTTTGATTGGTTGCTAAGGGTTTTAAGCAAGAGCATGGTGTTGATTTTGATAAAGTATTTTCTCCTGTGGTCAAGATGACCACCCTACGCTTAGTCTTGGCCTTGGTTGCCCAGCTTGGCCTAGCCTTGTACCAAATGCATGTCAAGATGGCCTTTTTACATGGGAAATTGCATGATGAGATTTACATGGAGCAACCTAAGGGCTTTGCCGACCCTGGCAAGGAACATCTAGTATGCAAGCTAAAGAAGAGTCTATATGGCTTGAAGCAAGCACCTAGGGAATGGTATCATAAGTTTGATGCATTCATGCAGTCACAGGGCTACAGCCGCAGTGTTATGGATTCGTGCTTGTACACAAAGAAAGCCTGTGATGGCTCTTTACTGATTTTGATATTCTATGCGGATGACATGCTTTTAGCAGGGACACCTCATGAGGAGCCAGATGCTCTTAAGGCTCAGCTCAAGAAGAGCTTTGAGATGAAAGATCTGGGACAAGTCTCTCATATACTTGGTATGCGCATTACGCGCGACAAATCTCAGGGACTACTCTATCTGTCACAGAGAGAGTACATTCATAAAGTCCTTGAGCGCTTCCATATGCAGGATGTTAAGCCTATTGGCAATATTACCTTCTCATGTGAAGGTTTCACAAGTCGATTATCCACACACAGATGAGCAGAGGGCCAAGATGGCCAAGATTCATTATGCATCAGCCATGGGTAATCTTATGTATGCCATGATAGCTACCTATCCAGATATTGCTTTTGCAGTTGGGATTGTGGTACATTATATTGCTACACCTAGCAAGAAACATTGGGATGCCATGAAGGGTATCATGTGGTACCTAAAGGGCATAGTAGATATGTGTATTTGCTATGGTAGCTAGGATACAGGAGTCGTGGGGTACACTGACTCTGATTATGCAGGACGTGCAGATAGTAGGACGTCCACCTCTAGCTATGTGTTCACTTATGCTGGAGTGGCTATCTCTTGGATGTCTGGGGCACAGAAGTGTACCGCCCTTTCTACTACAGAGGCCGAGTATATTGCAGCCACAGAGGCTTGCAAGGAGGCTATTTAGTTAGGCCATTTGATTGTAGACCTTGGTATGTCAGATGCTATGCCTACACTGCATTCGGATTATATAAGTGCCATTCAGTTGGCCAAGAATCTGGTCTTCCATGCGATAGGTCAGTTGACCTTGTCAAGATTCTGATTGAGCAGAATCCTGCAAACTTGCTCACAAAAAGCCTCACTACAGAGCGCTTTGCCTTCCTCAAGAGATTGATGGGCGTTGGATGAGATAATGTCTTTTTCCTCATCCTGTTGTACATGTATACATGTTGTACTGTCTTTTCTTTTTCTCTCTCACTAGGGCAGATTCGTCTTTATGTGGGAGGTTGTTGGGGGTAAAGGCACCTCCGCCTAGCTGCCCGTTGTCGTACCGCTACACGCACACCGTGTAAAAAAAATCTAGAGTGTGGCTTCCTTTTAGATTAAGAGAGCCAATGCCATTTTAGACATTAGTGTTAGTGTCCATGGTTCAAAAATATTAGATTTTAGTCAATTTTTAATATTCTAGATATTTTCTCTTGTAAAAAAATCTACAAAACTATAGACAACTTCTAGATTAGGATGACATGTAAAAGAAAGCATGTAGCTTTCACCTAATTTGAGAGGATTTTATGTAAAAAGAGAGATTAGCGAAATCGTGCGATGCGCGATCGCTGTTTTCAGGCAGTGAACAACACTTTGAAAGTGGGAGATGAAGAAGGAGTGATCTGGCACGATTCTAGCAAGGTATCCTATTATTTAACCCCCCTTTCGCAGTCATTGGAAGGATGGGATTGGCGATCTGAGCAGCATAGAGGAATGTATTATTTTGTACACGTTTTTGTCTATTAGAGTTATATTTTCTCATAATGCTGAAAGAAACTGACAGGCTTCATCTCTGTTAGTATTCTTCTATATTTTCTAATTCTTTTTTGAAGTATTCTTCTACATCTTCAATCTCTTCAAACCCCTTCTCTTTCGTCTACTCCTCTCCTTGAATCTACCTTCACCCTGCTGTCACTTATCTTCAAGAACTTGGCTTGAAACCTTCAACCCTTCTCTTATCTCTACCATCTCTGGAGTCTAAGCTCTTGAACCGCCGTACATTCTTCTCTTGCCAAACCCCTATGGTGACCTTCAACCCTACATGTTGTGACATTGGTGAACCCGACGTGAAGGTCTGTGTAAGAGAACTCCAAGATGGGGGATTCTTTAGGAGATACTCTACAACAATTGGTGCGCATACTATAGCTGTGAGGTGTCTGCTAGTCCCAATCCACGGCACACCTTTTAGTAGTCCATCAGTAGGTTTTTCCATAAATGATGCCACCCGGTGCTCCCTTGGAACATCACGGGATTGTCACTTAGGCCCTACCGAGTCTACTTCGCAATGGGAGAGTTCTGGCCGAACCCACTAGCATCGACCTGAAGACTTGGGTTCCTAAAATCGGATGGGTCTCCTAGCAGCCAGTTAGCGTCAATAATTTCGAGTTCCACTTTTTAGAGGATTACTCAATCTGAAGCGGACTTGCCATTGCACTTGGTTCAAAGAGAATGGGAGACGGAGGGGAGTGTGGTACGTCAACCCTCCTGCCCATAAGGCAAAATCCCATTCCGATCCCCTAAAACAATGCAAGTCGGTTCTACCTAATGACTACTTGGTCAATTTATCGTCTTCCTATTTCTATATCCGATGTAGAAAAGCTCCCAGCTAACCGGGACCACCCTACCATTGGACGGACCCGTCAGGGGTTATGCCCACCCGCTTTCCTCTGATGATGGGTCATCTTTAGTTTTTTAATTACCTACAACACATTCATTGGAACATATACAACCAGCTTCCTTAATTAATCCATTTAGTCACACGTTCCTTCACATAATTTATCTCACTAACACGCATACAATTCGAACAGTAAAGCAAACTTCTTTATTATATTGGAAGTCTTATTACAATTTCCATCATTCCGTCCCACCGGAAGATACACAGAATTCCATAAGGACATTCTGTCCACCAAGATTCCACCCTCATAACTAGTATTTAGGGTTCCAGGATCCCATCCTGGGTCACGAAGGGGCTCGTCAGATTCTTGGAACAATGCAGGATTTACAGCCAGAGCCCCCTCTGGCACCTACAATTCCTACTGCCCGAGACTATCCCTACTGACAGACCTTTCGCCTACGGAGCCGGTCCAAGCCTCTCGTAGCGATAATCATGACCCCCTTGGAGTAGGGTCTCGCTGCTAGCTTGGGGGTAGCCTAGCGCGATCCTTCCTTTTATTCTGTTGGCAATAATTTCAATCAAAATCTAGATTCTAGCAAACACAAACAGTCCTTTCAAATATGTATGAAATAGTGCAATGACAATCATCCCAACATGTAAATCACAGTTTCACATAGCCAAGGTAGACCTTATCCTAAGGCAACCTTTCATTCTAATGAGGATTCTTCTCCCCATAAAGAAGTGTTGAGTACACCTCTTAAAACACGTTAAGCAGGGCATGAGTTTTCCATTTGGATTCACTTATCTAACGTAAGCAAAATCCCTTAAGGAAATATATTGTGTCAATAAACTCAACAAGATGATCTTTAGGATTCCTAAATAGATAACCAATTTCTATAACCTTCACTAATCAGTTCTTAACCTTGTCGTATTTTGATCATAACTCTATTGAATACGCATAAAGACATATGTACAATAACCTTTGACAATTAATTCTATCTTGATTCTATGCCTTAGTATCCCAACTATTCTAGCTAGAAATCATAGTGATTAATCGTTTTATGCTTGAACTAATATGTCTTTCTAGATGAGTTATCAGTTTAATGTGTAAGCGAAGAATATGAAAGCTAATATCCTATGTAATTTATCTTATATTATAAAATTGATAATCTAGTAATGAATAACCTGGTCTGGTGGCATGACGACATTAGGAACTTCATCTTTACTTGCGCTCGCATTAGCCACACCCGCTGTTCCAATTGTGGTGGCAATTCCCGCAACCTCGGGCACTCCCGTATCATTGGCAATACCCGTTGCTTGACCGGTTGCGTTGATTTCCATGGTTTTTCCACTTCGTCGCTTTGGAGCCATCGTCCACGAGGAGTTTGAGAGATAGGGAAGGTGGGATAGATTTTAGATGAGAGAGGGTAGAGAATATGGCTTAGTTGAGGATCGAGACAAGGGATTTGAGCTAACTCTCTTCCTCTTTCTCTTTCTCTCTCTCTCTCTCTCTCTCTCTCTCTCTCTCTCTCTCTCTCTCTCTCTCTCTCTCTCTCTCTCTCTCTTTAGCTTCTTGCAGTCTCTTGAAGGAGTATTCTTCCTTCTCTCTTCTTCTCTCTCGCAGCCTCTCGGGGTCTCCTTATGTCCCTTATGCCTCTCCCATGCCTTGTATTTATAGTGAATTGGGGAAGAGGGCTTGTGGTTGAGAAGTGGAGCTCTTTGTGGAGGGGGATCTTGGAAAGATCAGTGATCTGATGCTCAGATCATAAATCTGATGGTTCCATTGGCTCCGAAAGGGGGGTAAAACTCCAAGACACTTGATTAGAAAGCTCTCAGTTCACTCCTTCTTCTTTTCTTTGTTCGAAGTGCTGTCTACTGCTTATAAACTGCGATCGCGGCGCGCGCGATTTCGCCAGTCACTTTTCTTTATTTTTCTTTTTATAAAATCTTCAAACTAACTAACACATCACTTGTTTTTTTCTTTTAAATGACATCTAGTTCTAGAAATCTCCATATCTTTTTTTTTAAATTAAGATAATCTCTAAAATATCTAAAATATTCTAGTCTTGTCCAAGAGTCTAATATTTTTAGACCGTCCAAACAATACACATTATCCTAGTGATTAATATAACTCATAAGTTTCGTTCACGTTGTAATTTACGTGAAGGATGGCCACAGTCCTTGCCAATTCGAAAAAAATATCGAATTTACGACTCTTGATTTTTCTAAATAAAATATTTTAAATTAAATAAAAATTATTAATAATTAATGTTAGTTAGTTTTTACCTTAGTTAGTCTTTAGTTAGTAATCTTACTAACTTATTAATTAACTAACTAACTTTTGAACTAACCAACTAACTTTTATTGTGTGGAAATATTACATCCTTCTCCCCTTAGGGAAATCGAGATGTCCTCATCTCGAGAGAAACTGTGGGTATTGTTGATGAAGAGCATCCTCATCTATCCATGAAGCATCTTCTTCAGGGTAATCCTTCCATTGGACAAGGTATTCTCTAAGGGTTCTACTCCTCAATTTTCTCTCCCTTACATCAATTACTCTGTCAGGTTGTAGCTCAAGGACTCCTTGGCTAGGTATTACAACTTGTTCATCATCAAGGATATGGTTAGGGTTAGCTACATATGCTTTCAATAAGCTAACATGAAATACATTGTGGATTTTTATATTCTCAGGGAGTTGTATCTTGTAAGCGCTTGGTCCTAGGCACTTGAGAATCTTATAGGGTCCACAATATCTTGGACTTAGCTTCTTAAACTCACCTAAAGACAAAGAACTCTTCTTTGCAACGACACGGATGAAGACCATGTCTCCGTCTTTGAAGATTCGTTCTTGCCTTTTTAGATCAGCATACGCCTTTTGTCGATCCTTGGCAGCTTGAATATCCTGTCTGATGATCTTGATTTGATCATCCATTTCTTCTAACATTTTTCTCGAGGCTTCTACCCTTAGAGTAGGATCGGAAAAATTAAGTAGCATACGACAATCTTGACCATATAGTGCCTGAAATGGAGTCATCTGAATACTTCGATGATAGGAGGCATTATAGGCAAATTCCACTAAGGATAGATATTGAATCCACCTTTTAGGTTCCTTGCTGCAATATGCACGTAGAATATCCTCAATTACTTGATTAACTCGTTCTGTCTGCCCATCAATTTGTGGATGATAAGCAGTACTGAAACAAAGTTGGGTTCTAATGGCTTCAAATAAACTCTTCCAGAAGTGTGATGTGAAAAGAGAATCACGATCACTGATGATCCTTTTAGGTAACCCATGTAACCTAAAAATCTCTTTTACAAAAATTCTAGCAATATCTTAAGCCTTGTAATTGGTTTTTGTTGGTAGAAGATGAGCGACCTTTGTTAGCATGTCTACTATTACCATTATTGAGTTATATCCTCCTTGTACAGAAGGTAACCCAACTACAAAGTCCATGCTAATAAATTCCCATTTCATCTGGGGAATGTCAAGTGGCTGGAGTTTTCCTGGTAACTTGACACGTTCAGATTTTACCCTTTGGCAATTTAGACATTCAGTGACATACTTAAGTACATCACCCTTGAGTTTTTGCCAGTAATAACTTTTCCTGACAGCATTAAGAGTTTTTGTATATCCTGGGTGTCCTGAAAAAGGAGAATCATGTGCTTCCCAATGTATCCTTTTCTTGAGAGTCTGACTTGAAGGAATGCATAGTCTCATTCTGAAATAAACAAGTCCTTCATCTTCATCTATACAGAATTCCTGATACTTAGTCTTGAGTTTGGGATCTTGTTCCTTATTCTGAACTTCCCAAAACAATTGTTGATAGTCTGGGTCCTTATTTACTTCATCCTTGGTCAACTCGATGATAGGATTAGTCGGCATCGATACCATTGTAGCCAGAGTTTCTGACCTAGATGGTTCTTCAGTGATAAGAGCATTAAGGAAGGCTTTACGGCTAAGGGCATCTGCTACTACATTTTCTTTACCGGGTCTGAACTTAATTTCAAAGTCATATTCCTGTAGAACCTCGATCCAACGTCGTTGCCTCATATTAAGATCAGGTTGAGTAAAAATCCACTTAAGACTTTTATGATCTGTGACTAAGGAAAACTTATTTCCAAGCAAGTAATGTCTCCATAATTTGAGAGCATGAATCACAGCTAATAACTCCAGGTCATGAGTAGCATATTTCTGCTCATGGATTTTCAATTTTCCTGAAGAGTAAGCTATAGGATGTCCTTCCTGCATTAGCACACATCCCAATGCAAGAGAGCTGGCATCTGTGACAACTTCAAATTCCTTGCTTAAGTCAGGTAGCCTTAAGATAGGAGCAGTTACCAGACTATGCTTTAGTTGCTCAAAGCTAGATTGTTCGATTGGCGTCCAATTAATGGCAACTTGCTTCTTAAGTAAATTTGTAAGAGGTGCTGCAATTTGAGCATAGTTTCTGATGAATACCCTATACCATCCTGTTAGGCCAAGGAAACTTCTCACTTCCTTGATAGTGGTTGGGGATGGCCAATCTTGAACATCCTTGACCTTGGCAGGATCTACTGATATACCCTCAATAGACACTATGAATCCCAAGTATTCAATCTTTCTTTTGAAGAATGCACACTTCTTCTTCTTGGCATACAACTTGTGTGTTCTCATTGTCTCTAGGACAATGCGAAGATGTGGTTCATGATCCTCTTCCTCCTTAGAATAAGTTAGGACGTCATCGAAGAATACAAGGACAAAGTCATCAAGGTGGGGTCTAAAAATGTCCTGCATTAACCTGTTGAAGGTAGCTGGAGCATTTGTCAATCCAAATGACATCACAATGAATTCAAAATGGCCGTATCTTGTGTTGAAGGCGGTCTTTGGAATATCTTCATTCTTGACTCTAATCTGGTAATATCCTGACCGAAGATCAATCTTAGAAAAGATCTTTGCTCCTTGTAGACGATCAAGAAGCTCATCAATCCTTGGGATTGGGTACTTATTCTTTACTGTCACCTGGTTTAGCCCTCGGTAGTCGATACAAAGACGGAGAGTTCCATCTTTCTTCTTTTGGAATAATACTGGGGCTCCCCATGGTGAATTACTTGGCTGGATATACCCTTGTTCTAGCAGTTGCTTGAGTTGCTCTTTTAGTTCGATGGCTTCAGGAATAGACATTTTGTAAGGTCTTTTTGCCACTGGAGCGGCTCCTGGAATAAGTTTGATCTCATGATCAACTTCTCTTTCTGGAGGTAACTCAGTTAGCTCTTCAGGAAATATGTCAGCATACTCTTCTAACCAGGATGGTTCTTCTTCTGCATGATCATCTTGATTTACCTTGTTAAGCTTGATCAAGTAAACAGGTAATCCTTTCTTCAAGCCTTTCACAATTCGAGAAGCTTTTGCCAATTGAACTTTAGGTTTCCCTGTTTCACCTTGTGTAGTTGCTATTTCACCGTTCAAATCCTGAAATGTGACTTGACCTTTTCCACAATGGATATGAGCATCATTGGGAATCAACCAATCCATTCCTAGTAAACATTCATAGGCTCCTAGGTTCATTACCCTGAACCTCATACTTGAAAGGTTTTCCCCTAGGTTAAACTCTACCTTGGCAGTTTGCTGTGTAGAAAGTACTTCCTTTCCATTTGCTAATTCCACAAGCAGCTTTAATGCATTTACAGTATCTATACCTATCTTCTTAGCACACTTGGGTGAAATAAATGAGTGTGTACTTCCACAGTCAATCAAAACTTTAAATGATTTACCTTGGTGACTAGCCGGTGTCTGTATTACCGAATATTGACGATTTGGTCCTTTCCTGTGGAATGCAGCATGAACAGTTGCTCTTTCAATATCTTCTTCCATAGTAGGGTCTTCCTCCTTATTAGTCTCTTTTAGGGTAATATTTGACATTCTTCCTCTTGCCATAGCTACATGACCACGACCTTGGGCAGCTCTACCTTGACCTCGAAATTGGCCTTGGTGATGGTTTCTACCAAGCTTTGGACAATCTCTCCTGAAATGTCCTGTCTCATTACAGTGGAAGCACCTAAGACCATCCCTGTTTCCTTGGGTAGGAATAAAATTTCCAACTGCATTGGATTTTGCCTTCTTCTTTTGCCCTTGGAAAAATTGTCCTTGGGTTCTTTTTGCTTGACCTTTGAATCCTCCTTTGTTCTGGTTATTGTAGCTCCAGAACTTATTGTTATTAGGCTTTGATTGTACTTCCCGCACAATAGGAGCAGCTCGAATCAAAGCATCCTGGAGGTCTATGGGGCGCATTGATTCTAAACGAGTGTTCAGAGGATAATTTAGCCCATTGCAAAACTTGGACACTTGTTGAACAGTATCCATGGGGGGTGCATATTTAAGAAGAGAAACAAGCTTGGAGTAGTATGCTTCCAAGGTCAGCCCCATTTGCTTCAAATTGAAGAACTCGTTCATCTTTTGGGTGCGGTAAGCTGGAGGTAAATACCTCCCTCTTACAGCTTCTTTCAGCAAGTCCCAAGTAATGGTATTTTCAGGGACACCTTGATCTCGGCACCACTGCTTCCACCAAAGTTGAGCTTCACCAATTAATTTTACCTTAGCTATCATGGCTTGGTTGGCTGGGATAGTTCCAGCAGCAGTAAAATAATCTTCCATCGATTCGATCCAAATTTCTGCATCAGCTTCCACATTTTCGCCTTTCCCATTAAACTCTGGAGGTTTGACTTGCTTCAATAAATTCCTTTTCTCTTGAGCTTCATTGGGAATTATTGTGGGTGCGAGATTCTGGGAAATTTTTAGCAATTCGTAAGTTAAATTTTACAACTCTATGTAGCATCAATAATAGAGTTCAGTACTCAAAATATCTCTCGCTTAGTTTACTGAAACAACTCTCAAATCAACTTTCTTCCCATAAAATTAAATTGCAATTTCAGAGGTTTCAAGACAAAAATAATAAAATAGGATTGCATTATTTCTTTGATTGATGAAGTATCAATCAATCTTTTATTACAACGGATATACAAGGTAATCAGATGGAAGGAAATACATTATTCAGATGGCTCGCAGGCTCATCTTATTTTCTCTCAGGAAAGGATTCCCTACTACAATCTACGTATGACACTCTGATACATCCTTTATGAAGTAACTTGGATTCGGAGAGTGAATATCTAGGAATCTATATTTTTGAGGGAGTTCAGGAAATCCCTCTTTTTTGTAGTTGCGGCGGCTAGAGCGACCTATGACTTTTATTCTGTCAGCCGGAAGGATCTTCGTAACTTCCCCATAGATATATTGGTTTCGTTTGATCTTCTTGCCTCTAGTATACAGGGTTGAGTTTACAGTGGCCTCATGAAATAGATAGATCTTAACAACTTTAAGATCTTCCATCCATTTTACCCTTTTCAGATTATTTTGAAGATAAGCTAGACGGCTTGCATCAATATAGCAATATCCTCCACTAATCATCCACCGTCTTTCACGATATAGAGGCGACGGGTTGTACAACTGATCTAGTACTCGCATCATCTGAATTCTTCAGGAAAAACTGGATAAATGCATAGCTGACATAAACATTACTTGAAAGATCAAGAATCGCTTCCAAGATTCATTACTCTGCCATAATTCAAAAAACATACGTTAATAAAAGGAAGAAAACATGTCCTAGGCTATGCTTAGAAAAATAATAATATTTTTCTTATGCTTACGTCGTAATCTATAATAACATGCGCTCTGATACCAACTGTGAGGTGTCCGCTAGTCCCAATCCACGGCACACCTTTTAGTAGTCCATCAGTAGGTTTTTCCATAAATGATGCCACCCGGTGCTCCCTTGGAACATCACGGGATTGTCACTTAGGCCCTACCGAGTCTACTTCGCAACGGGAGAGTTCTGGCCGAACCCACTAAGATCGACCTGAAGACTTGGGTTCCTAAAATCGGATGGGTCTCCTAGTAGCCAGCTAGCGTCAGTAATTTCGAGTTCCACTTTTTAGAGGATTACTCAATCTGAAGTGAACTTGCCATTGCACTTAGTTCAAAGAGAATGGGAGACGGAGGGGAGTGTGGTACGTCAACCCTCCTGCCCATAAGGCAAAATCCCATTCCGGTCCCCTAAAACAAT
The DNA here is from genome assembly GCF_053477565.2 of Lygodium microphyllum. Taxonomy (NCBI): domain Eukaryota; kingdom Viridiplantae; phylum Streptophyta; class Polypodiopsida; order Schizaeales; family Lygodiaceae; genus Lygodium; species Lygodium microphyllum. The sequence goes on from NC_141143.1 coordinate 121,896,686, forward strand.
GCAAGTCGGTTCTACCTAATGACTACTTGGTCAATTTATCGTCTTCCTATTTCTATATCCGATGTAGAAAAGCTCCCAGCTAACCGGGACCACCCTACCATTGGACGGACCCGTCGGGGGTTACGCCCACCCGCTTTCCTCTGATGATGGGTCATCTTTAGTTTTTTAATTACCTACAACACATTCATTGGAACATATACAACCAGCTTCCTTAATTAATCCATTTAGTCACACGTTCCTTCACATAATTTATCTCACTAACATGCATACAATTCGAACAGTAAAGCAAACTTCTTTATTATATTGGAAGTCTTATTACAATTTCCATCATTCCGTCCCACCGGAAGATACACAGAATTCCATAAGGACATTCTGTCCACCAAGATTCCACCCTCATAACTAGTATTTAGGGTTCCAGGATCCCATCCTGGGTCACGAAGGGGCTCGTCAGATTCTTGGAACAATGCAGGATTTACAGCCAGAGCCCCCTCTGGCACCTACAATTCCTACTGCCCGAGACTATCCCTACTGACAGACCTTTCGCCTACGGAGCCGGTCCAAGCCTCTCGTAGCGATAATCATGACCCCCTTGGAGTAGGGTCTCGCTGCTAGCTTGGGGGTAGCCTAGCGCGATCCTTCCTTTTATTCTGTTGGCAATAATTTCAATCAAAATCTAGATTCTAGCAAACACAAACAGTCCTTTCAAATATGTATGAAATAGTGCAATGACAATCATCCCAACATGTAAATCACAGTTTCACATAGCCAAGGTAGACCTTATCCTAAGGCAACCTTTCATTCTAATGAGGATTCTTCTCCCCATAAAGAAGTGTTGAGTACACCTCTTAAAACACGTTAAGCAGGGCATGAGTTTTCCATTTGGATTCACTTATCTAACGTAAGCAAAATCCCTTAAGGAAATATATTGTGTCAATAAACTCAACAAGATGATCTTTAGGATTCCTAAATAGATAACCAATTTCTATAACCTTCACTAATCAGTTCTTAACCTTGTCGTATTTTGATCATAACTCTATTGAATACGCATAAAGACATATGTACAATAACCTTTGACAATTAATTCTATCTTGATTCTATGCCTTAGTATCCCAACTATTCTAGCTAGAAATCATAGTGATTAATCGTTTTATGCTTGAACTAATATGTCTTTCTAGATGAGTTATCAGTTTAATGTGTAAGCGAAGAATATGAAAGCTAATATCCTATGTAATTTATCTTATATTATAAAATTGATAATCTAGTAATGAATAACCTGGTTTGGTGGCATGACGACATTAGGAACTTCATCTTTACTCGCGCTCGCATTAGCCACACCCGCTGTTCCAATTGTGGTGGCAATTCCTGCAACCTCGGGCACTCCCGTATCATTGGCAATACCCGTTGCTTGACCGGTTGCGTTGATTTCCATGGTTTTTCCACTTCGTCGCTTTGGAGCCATCGTCCACGAGGAGTTTGAGAGATAGGGAAGGTGGGATAGATTTTAGATGAGAGAGGGTAGAGAATATGGCTTAGTTGAGGATCGAGACAAGGGATTTGAGCTAACTCTCTTCCTCTTTCTCTTTCTCTCTCTCTCTCTCTCTCTCTCTCTCTCTCTCTCTCTCTCTCTTTAGCTTCTTGCAGTCTCTTGAAGGAGTATTCTTCCTTCTCTCTTCTTCTCTCTCGTAGCCTCTCGGGATCTCCTTATGTCCCTTATGCCTCTCCCATGCCTCGTATTTATAGTGAATTGGGGAAGAGGGCTTGTGGTTGAGAAGTGGAGCTCTTTGTGGAGGGGGATCTTGGAAAGATCAGTGATCTGATGCTCAGATCATAAATCTGATGGTTCCATTGGCTCCGAAAGGGGGGTAAAATTCCAAGACACTTGGTTAGAAAGCTCTCAGTTCACTCCTTCTTCTTTTCTCTGTTCGAAGTACTGTCTACTGCCTGTAAACTGCGATCGCGGCGTGCGCGATTTCGCCAGTCACTTTTCTTTATTTTTCTTTTTATAAAATCTTCAAACTAACTAACACATCACTTGTTTTTTTCTTTTAAATGACATCTAGTTCTAGAAATCTCCATATCTTTTTTTTTAATTAAGATAATCTCTAAAATATCTAAAATATTCTAGTCTTGTCCAAGAGTCTAATATTTTTAGACCATCCAAACTATACACATTATCCTAGTGATTAATATAACTCATAAGTTTCGTTCACGTTGTAATTTACGTGAAGGATGGCCACGGTCCTTGCCAATTCGAAAAAAATATCGAATTTACGACTCTTGATTTTTCTAAATAAAATATTTTAAATTAAATAAAATTTATTAATAATTAATGTTAGTTAGTTTTTACCTTAGTTAGTCTTTAGTTAGTAATCTTACTAACTTATTAATTAACTAACTAACTTTTGAACTAACCAACTAACTTTTATTGTGTGCAAATATTACAATAGCAGACTCAACAATAACAAATCCAAATGTTACAACAACAACAACAAAGGCAAGAAGAAGAGAAGATTGATTCCACAGCTATCAAGGCCCTAAAAGAAGTTGGGCGTGAATTAAAAAAAATTAATGATCAAAATGTCTTTGTTTTCATTCGTTTGTATGTTGAGAAAATGCTCTTCTTTGGTGTGCCACAATATGCATGGAGCCGTTATTTTGCCAGACTAGCCAAGCATGGTCTTCAAGAAAGAATCCATGGTCTTTTCCAACAAGATACGGATTGGGATGCATTCAAAAAAGCCCTACGCGAAGAATTTTTCTTAGAAGACTCTAGCCTTATGACGAAGAAAAGTTTCACTGAATGGGTTGAAAACCCCAACAAAGGTTTAGCTGCAACAGCTCTATACCATGAATTTGAAAGTAAATTTGGACAAATTGATACTGAAAACCAACAAAGTATGGAAGGTCAAAAGATTGAATTATTCCTTAAGGCTATAGATTCCATTCTGTAAGAAATGCTTGCTGATCGGCTAGAAGATGCTACCTCCGAATCAGGAGTCAAGACTGCATGGACAGATATTACTGATGCAATTAACATGATTGCTCGAAGAGGGCGGATGCGACTAAGATTGGGCTCTACTTCAACTTCAACAACTCCATTGATAGAGCTTGTTCCACCTTCAAAATCCCATATTCCTTTGACTAATCAACCAACTCTTTCTTCTTTTGTTCCTTCTAAAAATGATGTCATGGATGAACTTATTAAAAGCATGCGTGACCTTCATTTGAATCTTACAGAAATTAGTTCCAAAGTAGAGAAGCTAGATATCAAAGTTGAAGAACGAGGACGATCATCAACTCAAAGACCCATGAGAGAAGGCTTTAAGAGGCGTTGTATTTGGTGTGACAACCAACAACATGACAAGAGGGAGTGTTTGGCCTTTCGTGAGGCTGAAGCATAGAAGCTCGTCTTTTGGAAAGACAGAAAAATCCATGCAATTGAAACTCGTCTTCCATTGGAGCCAAATTTTGGAAATGGTGGAATGAAGAAAAGATTAGAAGATTTAGCTATAAAGAATGCCTATGCAGTAATTGATGCAGCTACCTATGGGCTGCAAATTGAGCCAACTAAATCAAGTTTGAAAGCATGTAAAGCTAATGTGCAATCTAAAGTATGGATGCAGGCACTAGATCAAATGGAACGTGGTAAAGCAGCCAAAGAAGATTTGGCTAATGCCAGTCAGTGCATTCTAGGAATAACTGGTTGGAAAGAGCCGGTAGATTCTTTTTCCGCCTTTGCACATTTGGCTGACGTCAATCATAAAGAAGTCTTGATTGAAGAAAAGAGAAGATGAGAAGATGAATCAGGGCCTTCCTCTTCTGGCCCTCCAAAATGGGTAACTAGAAGAACGCCTGAACAACCAAAGCTTGCTGAAAGTATAACCCCAGATCAAGAGATGGAAGATGCGCCACAAACAAAGAAGACCAAAGGAAAGAAGAAAGGCAAGCAGCCAGGCTACGAATTACAGTCTAACATAGAATCTGCAACCAATCTCAAACGAGTCCTAAAAAAAACGAATTCTAGGAAGCAAAATTGAATTCACCTTAGGAAAAATTCTTGGAATTGCCAAACGTGAATTCCATTATGTAATTATTAATGTAATCAAAAGGAAAAGATAACATGTTGGTGATGAAGCTGAAGAAACAGTGTATGCTTTTTTGTAAGTTTTTCGAGTTTTTGTGTAAGATGAAGAGAAGCTAACTTCACAAGGAATTCATCTTGAAGTAGTTAAAGAATTAATTGCAGCAATTGAAGCTGAAGATAAAGAAAACATGAATGCAAAAATTAAAGAAGTGAAAGCTGAAAATGTAATGGTCGGCTGGTCCAAACCAGTTGGGCAGCCCACCTCTCAAAAAGAAGGCCGTCTACAGCACATGCATGAGGAGGAAGAGGCTCGATTCATTCCAAGCAGTCACTATTTCTGTACGCATTGGGCAAGAGCAACAACGGAGACAATCGTCAAAATTGGAGAAAAAGAAACACCATGTATTGCACTCTTAGACCATGGCTTGGAGATAAACGTCATGGCAAGGAGTCTCTATGAAAGTGACGGATGGCCCATAGATGTTGATCCAGGATGGTGAATGAGAGCTGCAAACAACTCTTTTGGAGAGTTATATGCTGCATGTCCTAATGTGCAGGTAACTATTGGAGACATAAAAGACAATTTTCACTTTTTTGTTCAAGACTCTTGTAGTTACCCTATCATTCTTGGGCAAGCTTACATTTCTGAAGCCTGCTTGGAAGCAAAAACTCTTGATGATGCTTCTTCCTATGCTCGAATTTGAAGCAAGGATAATGAACGAGTTGTCCAATTTCTTACTGTGTGTGTTAATCATCATCAAAACAGAGATCGACTGCATGATTATCCTATGCCTCCTAATGTTCGAGAATTCAAGGGTTTCGAGCTGCACTACTATAAAAGGAGGCTATGGTAGTGCATCATGTAAAAAGATTGAACCTCCTTATGCTACAGAAACTATGTCTCTAGCAAATTTGTATGTATGTACAGCCAATAGTATGGGCTGTTATAAGTCTCTTCCGGCCATGACTAAGGCTGAAAGAAAATATTTATGTCATGTAAAAAGGGAGCTGAAAACTTACGACATGATGTTTGAAAATGAAGATATTTGGGGCATTTTTTTTTGACTGATTACTATTGACTAAAATATATGCAGTTGCTCATGCTGAAAATCAGTCCATAGAAGTATGTACATTGGATTTTTATCAAACGATTCAAGAATTTGCTGAGCAGGAAGACATTGGTTACTCAACAAGGTTGAAGCGCAAGTGGAGACAAAATACAAGACGGTGGATAAGAAAGTCAAACCTGTGGCAGTCCCACTGCCTCCTGAAAGTGAAGGGCTAGCTGATAGGGCAGCAAATTAGCCAAGTGTTCATGATCCTTCCAACATTGGTCATAAGTTCACATCTAAAAGTATAAAAGAGCTCAAAATAGGTTAAAATTATTTTCTTTCGCCGGCTAAAAAACACTCTTTTGTGCAAATGCTAATGAAACATGGAAAAGCTTTTGCATTTCAACCAAGTGAAATAGGCTGTGTGGATCCAAATATTGTGGCTCCTATGGTCATTTTTATAGTCCCACATGTGCCTTGGAACCTCAAGCCTATTCCTGTTCCAAGGGTGCATTTGCCCAAAATACTGGAACTTCTAAATGAAAAGATCAGAATGAAGATTTTAGAATCTTCTTCAGCGCCCTACTCAAACCGATGGTTTATCGTGCCCAAGAAAAATGGATCTTTATGATTCATTCAAGATCTACAGCCTGTTAATCGTATCACAACACGAAATGTTGGTTCGGGTCCAATTGCTGATGAGTTTGCTAAAGTTTTTGCAGGTAGAGCAATTTATTCTATGGGCGACCTATATTCAGGATATGACCAATTTCAGCTTTCATTAGAAAGTTGAGACATTACCACAATGAAGACACCTCTTGGATTGGTCCGCATGTGCACTCTACCACAAGGTGCAACAAACTCCGTAGCCCATATGATGAATGCCATGCACAAAGTCTTAAGGGACTTTATTCCACAACTTACTCTTCCATTTCTTGATGATGTACCTATCAAGGGATGTGAAGTCAATGAAAAAAATGAGGAGCTTGACGAAGATGGCTGTAGGACATTTGTAGTTAACCATATCCATGATTGTGACAAGATTTTGACAAGGCTAGAAGAGGTATATCTTACCCTTTCTGGAGTTAAGTCGATTTTTGGAGTAGAAGAAGTCCTAGTGGTCGGTCATCTATGTGGCCCCTATGGATGCAAACCTTCTCCAATCAAGATAGATGCCATCAGCATAATGCAAGAAAAATGCACAAATGTTTCAGAGGTGAGAAGATTTCTTGGCACACGTGTATTCTATCTCATATGGATACCACATTTTGCTCATGTAGCCGAAAATCTTTATCAATTATTAAGAAAAGGCCAAAGATTCTCTTGGGGGTAATGAGCATACTCTCACTATGCGTAAATTAAAGAAGTTATTAATTTCAGCCCCCACTCTCAAAAGGGCTGATTATTCAAATGGTCAACCCACCATCCTTACTATGGATACAAGTCCCATCGGGATAGGATGGGCTGTTGGCCAAGAGGATCTTGAAGGTAACAGGTATGCAATTCATTTTGGAGCAAAAGCTCTCAATGAACATCAAAGAAGGTATGCACAAGTAAAAAGGAAATTGTGGGGAGTTGTAACAGCATTAAAGTGTGATCGTGAATACTTTATAAGTGCTTCCGTAGTGGTAGAAACTGCTTATCTTCCACTCTTGGGCATGATTGCCAAATGCTCTACACCCGAGATTGCTATACTAAGATGGATTGCATATATTAAATCTCTCAATCCCGAATTAAAGCATATTGCAGGAAAGGCGAATCCAATTGCTGACATGCTATCACGTGCAAGATATGACAATGAAGAAGAGCTAATGGAAGAAGATGAAGCTAAAGAATCTATAATTGTTGAATTTCATTCCATGGCTGCTGAAAATACATTTTCAGTTATTGCATATATTGGTCCAAAGCTGAAAACAAGAGGATGGTCAACTAGAAGTCAGCATGCTCATTGAATTGCTCAAGTTCTAGTTCATTTCCTTGAAGAATATTATGAAGAAGATTGGCTAAAGATCGGCCAATATTTGAGCACAATGAGGAAGAAGGAGACTTGGACTGATGAGGAGTTCAATCATATCAAGAGGAAAGCTTATGGTTTTTTTCTTAAAGAAGGACATCTATGAAAGCACACAAAGAAGAAGAAAGGAGCGCCTATTCGAGTTTTAGGTAACAAAAGATTGCAACAATAGGTAATGAAGGAATTTCATGAAAGCCTATGGGCTGGCCATAGAGGCATATGGGGAACCTTTAGTAATGTCAAAGAAAAATATTGGTGGAAAAATATGTATCGGGACATAGCACATTTTGTTGAAACCTGTTATGTGTGTCAAATGTATTCTATGGTTAAGCATGGGTTACAACCGACTTATCCCTTGTCTATACATTATAGATGGGTTATTGATCTTGTAACCATGCCTACAGGAATATGGAATATGTAATATTTAGTGCTTGCAAGAGAGGATCTAACCAATCAAGTTGAAGGAAAATCCTTAACAACCAAATCCACTCAAGCCATTTGTCGTTTTTTGCATGAAGAAGTGTTTTGTAGATATGGTTGTGTGGGTAAAGTAACTGCAGATAGAGGAGAGTTGAATGCTGATGAGGCACGCAACTTCTTTGCTCAATTGGGTATTAAGTTGGCTTTAACATCAGCCTACAACCTTGAAGGCAATGGAAAGAGTGAGAGAGGTCATCAATCTATTCTCAAAGTCTTGTAGAGGAAAGATCAAAGAATGGCCTAAAATGCTACCTTTTGCATTATGGGCTGACCGGACTACTCACAGTTCGGTGACTGGCTATATGCTAGTTGAACTTATGCATGGACAACAACCAATTATGCCAATTGAAAAATCTATTCTCACATGGAGTCTTCTACCTTGGGAGGAAGGCATCAGTAGAGAAGAGTTGCTGACTTTGCGCATATGGCAGCTAGAAAGAAGGCTTGAAGATGTTCAAGCAGCTATTGAGAAGCTAAAGATAGCAAGACTAAAGAACAAAAGAAGATTTGATCAACGACATCGACTTCGGCCAAGAGCAATTCAAGAAAATGACTGGGTGCTTGTCTATGACAGCATCTTAGACAATCAATACAGTGCTTCTAGGAAGATAGTGAAGCGTTGGTTTGGTCCGTATGTGGTAAAGGTTGTTCATGACAATGCCACATATTCATTGGCTGAATTGGATAGAACAAGCATGAAGATACCCATAGCTGGAAAAAGAATCAAGCTCTTCAAATGAAGAGAAAGTTCAACATATGAGCTAGAAGACCTGAATATAATTCAAGAGCATGAAGACATAGAGGAAGAAGAAGAGGCTGAAGATGAAGACATTGACATGGCAGAAGATACTTCTTTTGACACTGCAAATCCGTAAGACTTTGGCATATGCCAGAGGATGTGCAGGTTAGGAGGGGGTGGATGCCGTGCTGCTATGTGCACACCGCGTAAAAAAATCTAGAGTGTGGCTTCCTTTTAGATTAAGAGAGCCAATGTCATTTTACACATTAGTGTTAGTGTCCATGGCTCAAAAATAATAGATTTTAGTCTATTTTTAATATTCTAGATATTATCTCTTGTAAAAAAATCTACAAAACTATAGACAACTTCTAGTTTAGGATGACATGTAAAAGAAAGCATGTAGCTTTCACCTAATTTGAGAGGATTTTATGTAAAAGAGAGATTAGCGAAATCGTGCGACGCGCGATCGCTATTTTCAGGCAGTGAATAGCACTTTGAAAGTGGAAGATGAAGAAGGAGTGATCTGGCAGGAGTTTGGCCAAGTGTTTTGGTATTTAAACCCCCTTTCAAAGCCATTGCAAGGATCAGATTGGCGATCTGAGCAGCATAAAGGAAGGTATTATTTTGTACACGTTTTTGTCTATTAGAGTTATATTTTCTCATAATGCTGAAAGAAACTGACAGGCTTCATCTCTGTTAGTATTCTTCTATATTTTCTAATTCTTTTTGGAAATATTATTCTATATCTTCAATCTCTTCGAACCCCTTCTCTTCCGTCTACTCCTCTCCTTGAATCTACCTTTACCCTGTTGTCACTTATCTTCAAGAACTTGGCTTGAAACCTTTAGCCTTTCTCTTATCTCTACCATCTCTGGAGTCTTAGCCCTTGAACCCCCATACATTCTTCTCTTGCCAAACCCTTGTGGTGACCTTCAACCCTATGCGTTGTGACACTGTGTATTACTACACTGACAGTACCTGCCACAACACACTACAGGTGGCGGGGACACCCATCACAGTCACTTATTCTTTATTCTTTTAGTGACAGTTTGAATAAAGGAAGGCCCGGCCACACATTGTGGTTGTTGGAGTTCCCATTTTGAGTTTCACTCTCTCTCTCTTGCTCTTGCTCTCCATCTGCCATAGCTCTCACCGCCAAGCTTCTTCCTCTTGGGTTTCACTTCCCTTTCACTTTTCTTCACCTGAAACAAACTCATAGAGGTTTTTTCTAAGAAAGAAGTTTGTTACATGAAACTTCTATGATTAGTAGTTATTCTTGTCTAGCTTCTCAATGATAGGGTTTCCAGTATTCTCTATCATTATCACAAAATTGATACAAAATAGCAAGCAAGTTTTCTGCAATCTTTCACAACAAGTGTGCAACAACACACCAAGCAACATTTTTCATTGATTGTTCAACAATACATGTAATATGCAATCTATTAGATAAGATTTGTGTTTGCTTTCCAGCAAACACCACAAAACTTACTGATTTGAAATCAGTAACCTAAACATCCACTTTCGATCAACACAACCAAAATTGCAATATACTTTGAAACTACTATTTGCAACCTTGCAAGTTCAAAATGGGGCTCCAAATGGTCTCAAATAGCCAAAAAAGCAACGAGAAAGCCCTAAAGGGAAGATCTATAGAATATACAATGCTCTACTTACACACCAAATCTCGCAACAATCTGATATTTTCACTATGTCTTGCTTCTGGTGCCTCCATAAGCACTACCTACCAAGAGAAAGAGTGGAAGAGTGGGAGAGCTTATTACCTATTGCTTGCTTGCTCAAATCCTTGCATTTTCTCCTTTACTTTAGCCTTCAAAACCAGCCTCTCTCAATGGCACCGCTTTAATACCATGTCATGGATCACATGGTGAGGGGACTTGCTTGAGCTGCTACACCAAACACATACTATACACATAAGAGGAAGCTAACTAAAGAATACAAGAAGAGAGATGGGGCCAAAAAGTTTTCTTGCTAGTTTCTTTTTTCCCTTTCATACACAATAGGATGTACACAAAGTATAGATAAGATACAACATAAAGAAAAGTGACCTACTAAGTCAAACAATGTACAACCAACTATACTAATTAGCTAGTGCTATAACTATACCAACTATAGGTAGGTGTAACAAACTAATATAGTAAGTGATAAGTCAGTGGCCATGTTGTGAGGATCATAATGACCACCAACATGCTATGTGTAGACGTGCGAACCCATCTAGCTAGGTAGTCCATTGTCAATTTCCACATGTGTTGAGCTTGCCATCTCAATATAAATAAATCTAGGAACTACTTGAAACTCATTACTATCTTGTAAGGAGACATCACCATCACCTTCATCATTGAGAGGAGTAGTATTACAAGATTATTCATTCTAGATTTTTTTAAATCCGAAGAGTCTAGATAGCCTTCATAGATGCTCCTATAGTCATCAGTAAGCTCACAACATTTCTCTTTAGTACCATTTAGATGCCACATAGTCTCCTCCATAAGGAAGCTTTCAATGACATGCTAGTGAAATATATATCTTTTTGATAATGTCTCTTCATTAGGGGCAATGCACATGGAAAATTTCTACAACATTTTAGTAAAAGCCCTCCATTAACCATAGATAGGTGGTGGTGCATTAGGGTTTTATTCACGAATGTCCTATGGTAGAGTAGAACCAGAGGTAACATGTTCATTGATCGTTGTAGTAGCATTAATAGTTGGTAGAGCTTGGAGGTTGTCTTCCTCTTCTTCCATGTCCTCATCATCTTCCTTAGATTCCATTTCAAACTCCTAGTATATGTGTCACTCATGGTAGGAAAAGAAGGAGGTAGAGGGTCTTTAGCTAAAAGGGTATTGATTTTGTGGAGGTTAAGTAGGTGGAATTCCCACCCCTTATCAAGTTTAGTGGGGTGTACTTTGAAAGAAGAGAAAGTAGTGGTGGTGGAAAGTTGGGTGGACATACTTATAGAGCTTAGAGGATTCCACAAGATTGAGAAAGGCTTCAACAGTACCAAGAGGACTATTGAGAGAGTGCATACTTCAATGAATCTGATCAACTTGTTCTTAGAGTTGATGAAGGGAGAGATGCATCCAATTCAGGGCATGCTACTTTGTATTCCAATCACCATTGAGTGGGCAAAGAAATGGGGCAACTGAGTAGTGAGAGTCGTTATGAGAGAACTCTTGAGGCTAGAAATCCTGAGCATTGTGGCGGTTCTAGTATTGCCACTTGTGGGAGTGATGAGTCTCTTATAGTGTGTACACATATCATTTTTATACATAGACTAATAAGCACATGTAAGCCTGATAAAATTATGTTGGATAGGCAAAGTTGGTTGTATTTGGAAGGATTGTGGCTATGGATTTTGTTGCAAACATGGTGTCAATAACATATTTTCCTTTTGCACTATGGGAGTAGATTTAAATAGCATGAGGTTATTTTAGCTCCCACACTTGTAAGGAAGATATATTCATTTGCCATTCTTGGGGAAGTTCCATGGGGAAGTTCCAATTGATTATGGTAGGAGATACCTTTGGGTCTTGTCATCACTTTTCATAATAATTATCGGCCTTTGGTGGAGAGATACCTTTAGGTCTTATCATCACTTTTCATAATAATTATCGACCTTGGTCCTTCTGAAAGTTGATCCCTTCAATGATTGGAGGAATGGCCATTGAGACTAGGTGAAAGAGGAATCTACAAAGTGCTACAGGGAAACTAGACTTAATTTTTCACCAACATTATAGCCTTTTGGTACATGCATAGATTGTTGGTGAATGTATTTAGACATAAAAGGTCAGAGCCCTTCCTTTGCTCTGTGGCTTTGTGTGTTTGAAAGCAAACTGTGCTTCGATAAAGAATGAGAGCATTTAATGGAACCAGTGAACCACACATCTAACTTGCGGGCTAAGACGTGAGACCGACGGGTTGTAGTACCCCTTTACCAATTTTAATCTTAGTTACAAGATTAGCGATGAGAGGAAAGGAACCTAAATTAATGTACTCATTTGACAAGGACATTGTACACTTAAGTAGCATAGAAAGATCGGATCGATCTTTGGATGGAGTTCAAGACATGCTAATTAATTTTGTTTAGCAATATGTATAGATGATTTCTTTATCTCTAGCCTAGTGGTCTGAACATTGAGGGTATAGAATATCTACAAGATAAAGATCATTTACAAAAATAAGAAAGTTTGGGTGAAGCTCAAAGAAAATGGGACCATCAGAAAGAGGAGACAATATAGCTCCAACCATCATATCCCAGAGTTCTTGTGCATGGTATTCAAAACTATTGTAACACAAGACAAAAGGAGGCCTTGGTGGAAAAGAGATATTATTCAAATTGCAAGGTATCCTAAATGGATGTAAGGAAAAGAAATTTGGATTTTTATATTTTCTCATAATGGAGACTAAGGAGAGAGATGAATTGGTCATCATGAGAAGAGTCACCACTGGAGAAGTTGCTTAGTTAAGAGGAAGCAAGAAAAAGGGTAATAGGCCATTTGTGTTTAGAATGTACAAATCCCAGGCAAGCCCTCTACTTATCCCTACTAGTAGCTATGGCACTATCATCCAAGAATAAATTATCTTCTTTGGGTAGGAGCTTATCCCAAAATTATCAACCTTTGGCTAATTTTGTTGTCATAGTAGACGAAACTAATCCATCATGAAAATGGGTGTTACCATCCTGTTAAACCTACAAAGGTTTATGGGGAACACTCTCTTTTTAAATTCCAAGCTTCTACTGTCTTTATTGAAGACCAAGGGTGTATACACACACATATACATGTTTATATATACATATATGTGCACACACACACACACACACACACACACACACACACACACACACACACACACACACACACACACACACACATGTATGTGTGTGTGTGTGTGTGTATATTTTTAATAATGTTATATATTAAATAGATGTATTATTATTAATATATTATATATATAATTATTACATTAATTATATTGTGTTTGTGTGTGTGTGTGTGTGTGTGTGAGACCTCCCACTAAGCTTAACTCCCCACCTAAAAAGACTAATCGCCCTAAGTTTTGATGCCCTCTCCCTTGTGTCACCCAAAACTAAAGTCATGGCCCCCTATCCCTTAAAATGCCAACCCTAGCTCTCTCTAAAATGGTAATCCCTCCTCTCTTAGACCTAGCTATCCCATCCAACAACCCTAGTTTTCTTCCCCCATCAATTCTAATCCCTTAGACCCTAAACTGCTAGACCCCTTGGCTTGACCTTTGCATGAATGCTTATTACCTATAAAATACTTAATGTTCCCTCCAAACAAATATAGAACATATAAAATATAAGATGGTATTCAATCACTCTCATGGTAGAAATATCTAAGTCGACAAACATATTGCAATCAAATATCATAGAGAATTGTTGATTGATAAATTTAAAAATATGTATGGTTTTGTTTCTAATGGGGTTGATGGCTAAATGGGGGGGGGGGGGGGGGGGGGGGCGGGGGGGCGGGGCGGGGCGAGAAAAATAAGTAACTCTGTGTATAGTTTATGGGTTGCCAAATTCATGCAATGTTGTAGACTCAATGTGTGTGGATAATAACCATACCATGATACACTCAATGTGAATAGAAATCATCATTAAACATGTTTCTCTTTGAGAAATGATCCTAAGGATTCTCTAGACATATAGTCAAGGCTTGATCTTGTTGATGTTAATATTCCATTGCCTATATACGTGTGAGTGCCACATCCTCATATATTGCATTTAGTTTAAGCTACCAAAGCTCGAATTATGTTCCTTAGATTAACCTCCATGAGCCCTCTTGTGACATGAAAATGTGCCTTCGAACCCCGATGCAAAGCACTAGCAAAACACTAACGTGGAGCACTAGGAGAATCTAGCCACAGAGAATGCCTAGTTTGTATCAACAATAGCTTTTCGGGTTGTTGGGTGCCTTGGGGGAGAGGGCACACTTCTAGCCCCCCAAAAGCTACGTAGGGATGCCATCTGGTACCCTGAGCTCCCACCAATCTCTTCTCAGCTCCCACCCATGTTGTTTGGACCCCACATCCTCCCACTTGAGCTGCCTCCTATAGCACACCCCCCCCAAGGCATGTATGTGTGTATATCTTGTAACATGTAAAATGACATAATTACCATGTATTATATAATTATATAATATACGATATGGCATATATAATATATGTGATATACGATGTAATATATAATATATATTATAATATGATATAATATGTATGATATTTAATATATGATATGTGTGATATATAACATATACAATATATTACATATTTTATATGCATTATATAATTTAATAAAACATATAGCATACATAACATAAGTAACATTAATTAACATATTATGTTATATTGAATAATGTTAAATTTTGATGTTAATAGCATAATTATTTGAATCATGTATGGGGAGGGTGTGTGTGTGTGTGTGTGTGTGTGTGTGTGTGCGTGCGTGCGTGCGTGCGTGCGTGCGTGCGTGCATGCGTGTGTGAGTGTGTGTGTGTGTGTAAAATGTAATAATCACATTAGATTAGATAATGCTATATGATTTTAAATTCTAATGTTAATAACACACACACACATATAGGGCCATGTGCCATGCTCTTGGCCCCCTCCAAAGCACAGATGTGGCTTGCACAAAAGCTGCTCATCTACTCATGAAAAATAAAGTTGTGTGCCTAAGCAATGCCCACCTGGACTCATGAATTGGTCTTCACCTACATGTCTAAGATCTCTTTCTCTCTCTTATTGGTAGATGGGGATCTCTACGTGTGTGTTGTGTGTGTGTGCGCGTGCACACATGCAGGCAACCAAGAATATGGCAGATGACCAAAAGTAGATGGGGCAAGCTAAGGTGCTCAAGAAGGCAATGGAGCTAGGGCACATGTCTCCAAAACATGCAAAACATGATGTTGCCATTGGAGGAGGTGAAGGAGCTTGTGCATGTGCAATAGATGGGATACATGTGGGTGAGCTAGGCACAATTGTGAAACTTGTTGGAGCATGCCAAGCAACTACACACTTTAGGGCTGCACCTTCCCAACACACTTGCTATGCAACGATTGCTTCTCCCCACCTTCATCGCGAACATTACCACTAGTCACTTCAACTCCTCCCATTGTAAAGGCACAAATGACCTCCTCACCTTCATATACAATGAGTTCGTCATTCTAGCATGATACTTTGATGAACTCAATGATACAAAATGGCGCACACACATGATCCCAACAAGGCTTGCCTCTTATTTGTATTCCTATCTTCAACAACATGAGCTAGGGCAAAGAACACCTCTTTTCTTGCGATGCCATCTTCACCAATTCTTCCCCAAATTCTCTTGCTTCCTCCACAAGCTCCTCCTACACCTTGCATTAGACTAGGGTGGGTAGCGGGTTGGTAGCAACCATGGTTGCACGGCAATTAGAGGGGCTAGAAAGATGCTCCATGTGGTGGGAGGCAAGCAGCATGATCGCATGTGCAAGAAGGCTAGAGAGAGAGAGAGAGAGAGGATCATTTTTTCACTTTGAATATATGAGCAATTCTATTTTACCTTGAGTGTTGTTACTCAAGGTAACATATGTGTACACACCATAGATAGATAAACAAAACTATGTGGCTTGAATGTAATACTACAATCATTCCATACACCTAAGATGCATTTTGTTTCAAAACTATATAGCTTGAATGTAATACTATAATCATTCCATATACCTAAGATGCACTTCGTTTCAAAAATATAGCAATAGCAAATGGATTTTGAGTTACAATTGTGCTTAAACTTTAAACATAATTTTAATTGAAATGATGACAATTGACCTTATGGTAGGGTCCATAAGTAGTGGTGCACCACTTACATTTCACCTTTGGGTGAAGAGATTGGTTGATACTTACAAATATATCTCATTAACAAAATTGTTGACAATTTGAGAATAATATATGTTCACTTATGTTGGGTCGACATGAGAAACATTGCATAAGCAAACTAATAGCTACTTTAAAAGAATACATTGTACACTCGGACACATGGCCTATGTGTGCAATTCCATTATAATGGAGGTGGACTATTGCTAAATTAGCAGTATTGAAAGTTGAAGTTAAAACCAATGTTACTTTACATGGTGAGATTTGAATCATGCCATACATAATCGCACACCCCATTGGTTTATTTGACTAGATATGGTTATTATCAAAATATTTAGATATTACTTTGTTGATAATATTTACAATATTTAATTATTATTTTGATTTAAGTATTATTAAACTATTATTTTATAATACTTAAAATATTTAGTTATACTTAAACAGATAGTAAATAACTAAATACTTTAAGTATTATAAACCTTTTACTAGATAATACTTAAACCATAATAATAACCAAATGTGAATATATTCTCAAATAGATTCTCTAGGTGCCCCCACCAGAGTGCTGTGGCTCCTACGCCCTTACACCTTGGGGATTGGCCCTAGGATGTGTCATCTTTAACATAAAACATGAGCATTTCAGAGTCCTCTCATAATATAAATGTAATGATCCAAGAGATTGTATATATTCCTCACTTAATCAGTTTCCCAAGATATCGCACTACCTTATAGCAAAGAGAAATCTTATTGTAATACTTCCACACAATTAAAAATTAGTTGGTTAGTTCAAAAGTTAGTTAGTTAATTAATAGGTTAGTAAGGTTACTAACTAAAGACTAATTAAAGTAAAAACTAATTAATATTAATAACTAATAATTTTGATTTAATTAAAAATATAAAAAAATCGAGAGTCATAATCCGAATTTTTTTCCGGATTGACAAGGACTGTAACCATCCTTCATGAAAGTTACAACGTAAATGAGAGTTATGAGCCATATTAATCACTAGTGTTAATGTGTATAGTATGAATGGTCCAAAAATATTAGATTTTTGGGCAAAACTAGCATATTTTAGATATTTTAGATATTACTTATTGTAAATATCCTAAAAAGCTATGAAGATTTCTAGAACAAGATGTCATGTAAAAGAAGCAAGTGGGTTTTCAACTTTTTTTGGAGATTTAGTACAAAAAAAGAAGGATTGGTGAAATTGTGCACGTTGCGATTGCAGTTTACAGGCAATAAACAACACTTCAAATAGGGAGAAGAAGGAGCAATCTGGAAGATTTCTAACCAAGTGTCTCAAGTGTCTTGGGGTTTTACCCCTTTTTGGAGCCAATGGAACTATCAAAATTGTGGTTTGAGCATCAGATTGTTGATTTTTCCAAGATCCCCTCCATAAAGAGCTCTTCTTCTCAGCCACAACCCTTCTTCTCTTGTTTAGCTATAAACATGAGGCATGAAAGCAACTAGAGAAGCACAAGGAGACCTCGAGAGGCTGCGAGAGAGAGGTAGAGGGAGGTAGAAGGATACCCCTCCAAGAGATTGTGAGGAGCTTGAGAGAGAGAGAGAGAGAGAGAGAGAGAGAGAGAGAGGATGCGGGAGAGAGAGTTAGCTCAATTCCCCCTATCTCAATCTTCGATTAAGCCATCTTCTCTTACACTCTCCCATCTCAAATCCATTCCTCCTTCTTTATATCTCGAATCCACTTGCGGACGATGGTCCCCTAAGCGAAAGATCTCTCCAAACGCTGAAACTCCCACCACAACCAACGGGACAACGAACCAAGGGACCACAACTACGAGAAACACATCTCTTATGAATTAGGTACACCATGTTGTATTAGGGAAAAGAAATTGGGAGAAAAGAACGTTTACATTAATGATGGCAACTTAATTGATCATGTTTCGAGATAATGAGTGTACTAGGAAAATTTTATTCATCGCATTCATCTTAGGTGATCAATTAAAATTGCACTTAGAAGCTGTTAAATTGCACATAAATTGCATGGAAATTTCATGCTAATTTATATATGAAAAGTTTCAAGAATATGCATTAAACTGCAATTAAGCTAGATAGATTTTATGTATCCGCATCCATCTGCTTGGTTGAAATAATAGGAAATCATATTACGTCTCACAAAACACACATTGAACTTGTGATAGAATACGTAGGGTTCCTAGGAAGTTAAAAGAATTTAAAACCCTAAAGAGTTGAAGGATTCTTCTCAAGGCCCATCTTGTTTGAAGCTAAAAGGAATTGAAAGTCCTTAAGTAACTATATGAATTATGCGACAAACCCTAGTTCAAATGAATACGTAGGGTTTTGTTGTAGGGAAGCCAATGTCCCAAATTGGAATCAACATTGCAAGGATACTCCTTCATTCAAAAGAATGAGGAAATTAAATTAGGTTATCTCTGGAAATCTCAGATGATAATGGGGATAAAGCCAAGACTAGACGCTATCATATCAAATCAGAATTTCCTTAGAGAACAAAGAATTGTCTAGTACATATTGTGCACTTCTGCTTGTGTTTCTACTTAGGAACACCTATTTGGAAAAGGAGTCATCTAACAAAGGAATTGATAAGAAGAAAAATCTTTCAAATTGGATTCAGGTTAAAATACCTAAGAAAGGCGTGTTGAGCACCCCCAGCTAGCCACCAACCCTATCCAAGGGGATTTTTTGATAACCACATCGGGAATGTGGACCGAACCCATCGTGAGAGGTCTCTTCGTAGAAACGTCTATTCGTAGAAAAATCGTGTCCTACTCAAATGGTCTACGTGACTTGGGAAGGAATCTTGAGGCCCTGCTACTAGTGCAAGGGCAAAAACTTGGAGGAAAATAAGACGCATCCTTACAGATTGCGAGAATTGTCCCATGGATGGGATTTGTATCTTAGTTGAAATTTTAATATAAAATTTACTTTCAAGGAATTAGTCTAATCTGTTTTCATGTCAACGCATAAAATTATGTAAAGGAGCATGTGACTAATAGGTTAATTAAGGAAGCTGCTTGTATGTGTTACCACTAATGTGCCCTTAGGTAAGTAGAAAACTAAAGCTATCAAGGGAAGCGGGTGGGCGAAACCCCAAGGGGTATGCTCTACAACAGGGTGGTCCCAGAGAACTAGGAGGCTTCAGGCTTCCCGAGTCGAAGAGGAGGGCATGTTCGAAGGAGGTAGCATTGGAGTTGTAGATGATAGGAAAATCATAATGCCCATAGAGGGTAGCAACAAAATCCACACCTACCCTATGAGGGTACGCCATGAATGTGGGGTCATTCCTCTCATAGGGCAGGGTGTTGCAAAAAGCCATCCAAGGGAGCATGCTGATGTCGCACATCCGCCTCCTCCATAGGGGTTGGCAGTTATATCCCTATACAATATGTGGTACTTCAAACACCTTGTTTTGCCAAAACTCAACTTCTTCATTTCCCCAAAGAGTGGGGGTCCTCTCCCTTTCCTCCAACCACTTTTGTCCCAGTCGGCTGCCAGTCGCGATCACCTCCTCCATCACCTTGAGTGGTAGGACCCTCCGCAGGCTGTTGGGTATGAGGAAGTTGAAGGTGAATGGGTCTTTTTCTCTTTCTTGCCGCTCCCAAATTACTAGCTCTGCATGGAATCCAGTGGGGATGTCATCAGGGCACGGTGGGAGGGGTGCAGACGGCTGCACGACTGGTTTGGCTCTTAGTTGCTTCCTAGTTTCTTCAACTAACTTTCTCTGTCTTTCCCTGAGTGTGGCTTGTCTCTCCGCAGATGGATCAACCTATTGTTGCTCTTGGGCATGTGGCGAGGGGGTTGTGGGATCACCTCTTCTCTGAATCTCCCCGTATCGAATTCAAGCTCAACCTCCTCCCCCTACCGGTCTTCTTGTTGTGCTCCTTCTTCAAAGCCCATTGCGTCAATTTCCTGGGGGGTTAGGCCAGCCAGTAGCAAGTACTTTCGTTGCTATTCTAGGCTCAGCCTAACCTCCGCAGGTTGGGGTGGCATCTGCAGCCCTGCATGCAGAGCTTTGCGTGCGATGCTGAGTTTTTTATGTACCACCTCCAATGACTCCTTTTCCTCTGGGCGGGTGGTGTCCATTAGTGTGTTAATGAAGGCCTTTTGTTGGGCATTGAAGGCTATCTGGGCGGCTTTTGCTTTACTCTCTGCGAGGATTTTTTCTTTCTCCACCAAAGCGAGGCGCCGTGCTAGGGTCTTCACCCTTTTTTCGTTGTGCGTTGCCCATTCCTCTGCTCTCTTGTTCATTTCTTCCATGCTCTCCCCGTGCTTCTGTACCAAAGTTACGAGCTTCTGCTCTTGGTCTTTCAGTTCCCTGCTCATGTTCTCTTGCTCTTTCTTTCCCAAGTGTAGTTGATCAGTCACATAGACTCGATCTCCTTTTGCTGTTGCTCCCTCTCCTACTTTCTCTCCTCTTCTTTGGCATTCAATTCCTCCATCATTTGCTCGATGTTGGCAGTTTTCGCCTCCGATTCCCCATGTTGCATCAAGAGGAGCTTATACTCTCTTTGCATCTACACCAATTCTTGATTCTCATCCTCCAGCCGCGCTGCTTGTAGCTCTCCTACATGTCCTCCTTGGCCTTTAATTCCTGTTTGAGATCAAAGATCTCTCGTTGTTGCATGGCTATTGTGCGGTCTTTTTGAGCTAGAAAGTAGCTACCGACTCCTTTTTCGCCACCAACTCAGCCACAACCATCTTCTTTTCCTCCTTAGCCTTCTCCAATTGGGAGAGTAGCTCGATGACATACTCGTCGTAATTGACTGGTGGCGTCACTATTGTGTGGATTGGAGTGGTCGAGGCCTCCACTTTTTGATGTTTCTGGTCCTGTCTCGACTCAGCATCTGCGCGGTTGTTCTCTTTTGCCCCGTGGCCGTGGTCTCCATGCTCTTTCCCTAGGTCATTTCTTTATTGATAAAATACTGCATCCATGCCACGATTTTGGAGACCTCTACATTGGTGGGGATGCTAGGGGTGAAGGTGGTTGGTTCGGTGGGAGGCACCATGAGGGTAGGGATAGGGTGGATAAGGGCCTTGCCTTTGCCTTCAAGGACAGCGAGCGTCGTGATTTCTGGTACCTGCTGGTACCTGCGTGCTAGAACCAGGCCCTTCTTCCCTCAGCATGCTCAAGGCTCCCAGATCATCGGCCCTGCTCTGCTACTCGATGGACCCCCGTGCGGCTTCGGCCAAGTCCTCCTCCTCCTTCCTTCTCAGTTCCTCTTCTTCCTCAGCAGCTTTTCTTTGCCTTTCTTCTTTAGTTTTCCTGTACTCTTCCTCCAATTTCTCTTTTTCTTCATGTTCTTTCCTTTTCCTCTTCTCGGCCTCCTATTTCTACATCTTTTTAGCCTTGTTGACTTCTTCCTTTGCTTTTTCTTCTTCCTATTTCTTCTTCTTCTCCCTCTCCTCGGCCTCCTTGAGGGATTCTCTTTTTGCCTTCTCCAAATCCTATTTCTCCTTCTTGCGGCCTTCATCCTGCTTCTTTTTCTTTTGTATCGTCTTCTTCTTGGGTTTCTTGTCCTAACTTTTGCCTGATTGTTCTTCCTGTTCCTGACCTTCCTTATCACTCTCGGTCCTGTTCCTGGACCTCTCTTGGTCCTGGTGAGGGGGTGATCTGTCAAGTGTTTCTCGTTCTCGTTCTTCTACATCTTGTGTCTCCTTCATTGCCTCCTGGATGAGCGCAGTCAAAATGCTTCCATAGGCAATAAATGAGGCCTTCTTTCTTTCTGTGGCCTTGGAAGCTGGGGACTCCCCTCCTGCTAGTGTACTTCCTAAAGCTAGTGCTTTAGCCGCATGGCCAATGGTTTTGTGCACATATCCGTTCCTGTTGACTTCGTGTAAGGTGTGAGTTGCTACATTCTCCAACACAAGCACACTGATTCAATGCATTAAGGCATTGTAGCGCTGGCCAAAGAAGAGCGTGTGCACTAGCTTCGCTTGTAGTTTGGCTTCCGCATCAACAGGAATGTCCTAGATGCTAATGCCGTCATTAGTTAGCACATCCTCCTTTTTCATTTTCAGCATGGCATACACATCCCTCTTCTTCTTCTTCTCTATCTTCGGCTCTAGTCCCAATGCCTTCTTCACCAAGGCTAGGTTTAAGTGAACTTGCACCCGTTTAGCATTTTCCCCCCTTCCCACCGTCATGGTGCCACACTCATGGTCAAGGTCGTATGTCCTGAGAAACTCCACACACTTCGTGTGGTCAGGCTCTTGCACGAATTTCTTGAGGTACTTGGTGAGGTTGCATTGCTCGATGACTCTCTTGGCCGCTTCCTCCTTGGCCACCACACCCTCTACGTTATGAATGGTTTAGAACTTGAGCTGGTTGTAGGTGTGGCTGTCAAGGGTGATGCGGTATTGCGTTCTTTTCTCCTCTGTGAACGAAAGTCGGTGGGCGCGGTCTTGCTGCGACATCTTTTGTTCCTGTCATGATCGCAAGTTTCCATTAGCACTTCCCAAATAATAATTTGCTGGAAAAGTCATAACTAAAAAGAAAGACTCTATATGTTTATTGAATGAAAACATAAAAATCCAATCCAATGTAGAATCTTCCCTTCAAGCTTTAACTTTTTGCCCTTTATTTCAAAGTTCTCGTGCCATTTTTCCTACCTCGCTCGTTGTTTACGTGTTTATGCATTTCACCTCACCCCCCCTCCCCTTCTACCTCGAGAAGAATCCTTCCTAGGACTGAAGGTTAGGAGGTCAGGGGCATTCTGCAATGGGTTTAGGAGTTACCGACGTAGAAACCAAGTGCAAAAATCGGGGTTGTACTCTAACTGAGCTTCGCGGTCTAGATCAAAAGATCGAGTGCCCACGTGTGTGATGTAAGTGAGAACATCTGTTAGAAAGTCACCGGAAGCGATGCGGTTAGCAATATGTAGCTCTTCCTCAATCAATAGGTGATCGAGATAAGGGTGTCATTTGATGTGCTCTTCCAGGGGTCAGTCACCACGAAGGGTGGTTAACACTCTATACGAGGTTGGCACAACGTAAGTGGGGTTGTACTCTGCTGTTTTGATTGCGCGGTGCTGCTCAGTGTTTGTCATGACTTGGCACCCTTCAACTTCCCATTGCAACCTAAGAGTGTACCAGTGCCTCAAGAACGGGGATTCGGTATCAGCAAGTTTTGATAATTCTGCAATTTCTTGGTCGATGATGGCAGAAGTGGTTCACTGATCATATGACGTGATGAGGCGCTGTTTGAGGGCTTGCTCTTTAGAGATCTCGCTGTTGAGCAATTCAGCAAAGCGGAGTTAGATGCTTTTGCAAAGGCAAGTTCAAATGTCTCCCAAGAACAAGGCATCGTACGGACTTCGGTTGTAAAAGGTTCGGGCAACAAGCCTAAGTCCAAGCGGTCGTAGCTCAGAGCTAGCTCTCTGAAAGTGGCATCTAGTCATCTAATGCAATCAACCACATCATCCCCCGTATCTTCGGCTAGATCTGAGGCCAATGTCAAAAATGATTTTCGCTCATATGAGGGTTTAAGACGTGTTAGTGGTTGGGGTTTGATAGCACTAGAGCCAATGAATAGTTGCGGTTGCAGTTGTTCTTGAGATTGCAGTTGGACCTCTTGGATTAGGGCTGGGGAAGTAGTAGCTACATCCGATGGACTGCTGCCATTGTAGTTGGATTAGCGCTAGCGAGTGATGGCTCATGTGACGATGTCTGTCGTTTGGGCCGATAGGCTTGTTCGACTCTCTTGGGCATGTGTGTGGATGAGCTTGATGGATGTGGGTCTGGAAAGCATTGCAGCTTATGGTTTTGAGGTTCTATGGGGCTTGGGGTGATCAAGCTTGAGGGCGGTGTATGAGTGGTGCCCTTGGCCGTGTGGGCTTTAGGGATCCATATCCAGGCATTCCCCTCATAGTAGCCTTGTGCATGCAAGAGGGCTTTAGGGACCCACCTTTGCTTGATCATGCATCGATTTTTATGACTGTGCCTTGGTTTCCTAGGTTTAGAGCTTCGGGTCTTATGAGGATGTGTGCGTTGACTCCTAGGCGGCGGTTGCGGCTGTTTAGGCTTCCATTGAATCCTAGGCTGTTGGGCCTTAGCTTTTGCTACCATGAGCAGTGGTTCTTGAGAGTTGGTGGGTGGTGGTCGAGCACTACCCCCTCCTTAGATTTGGCTGCTAATATTTCTACCGGTGGCCTTGCACTATGGTGAGGCCGCGTAGCCCTTGCTGAAAGCTGTAACAATGTGAACGTTGCCTATGGTGAGGTGGATGCACTGCAACTCATAATCAATGTTGCAACGAGTTTGCTTTTTGAAGGTTCGCCCTAGCAGCGAATCCGTGCTTGCGTCTTTGGCATCTGGCAACACATAGAAGATCATTGGTATAGTCTCAGACTCGATAGAAACGGTGACCCTGCACTTGCCGAGAAGTGCATATGAGCGGCCCCCATATGGGCTTAATTTGGTATTAGTGGGTTGTAGTGGTGGTTTGCCAAGTTGGGTCTAATGATCGTGAGTCAAGACATTGAAGTCTGCTCTCTCATTGATCAAGGCATTGAAGGTGCATGTTAGCTTGGCAGTGATCGTGATGTGTAGGTATGCAAGCTCTATGGTTCCTCATCCTCGTCATCAACTTCAGTGATTGTGGCTACTCATACTTTGATAGGTGGTTCCAACATTGGTGGCTCATGTAGTGGATGTGTGGGAGGATAGTACTTTTTGACACAACTGCCATTGAAGAAGCCTATTCCCTCACCATCTAGAGTCTCGAGCTTGACGTTGCCCGTTCGGCTGATTGCATGAACTTTGAAAGGTCCAAGACCTCTAAACTTCATTTTTTACTTATGCCCCTTAACTAAGTATAGGAGCACTAAGTCGCCCTGCTCGAAGTCACGTTGCTTGACATGCTTGTCAAACCAGCTCTTGCGTCGTGCCTTCTCACATATGAGCGCATGAGTGGCTAGAAGTCTAGTCTCCAAGAGACATTCGAGTTCAACTAGGTGTTGCGTCCATGACTCCTTTTCTTCCCATCGCTCCTGAAGTGTGATTCTCAGGTTAGGCACGAAGAATTCTACAAGGAGAATTGCTTCGGTTCTGTAGGTCAACCTAAAGGGGGTCTGGCCGACAGCCATTTTATAAGCTGTGCAGTAAGCCCACAAGGCTGCCACCATCAGCTTGTTATCCCAATCACTGCGCAAGGCAAAGACTACCTTTGTTAGGACATTGACAAGAATCTTATTCGTCGATTCTGCTTGGCCGTTTGCTTGAGGGTAGTATGGAGAGGATTTCCGATGGATAATTAGGAATGTGGATAGGAGATGCGCTATCACTTCATTGATGAAGTGCATGCCCTCGTCACTGACTAGTTCGATGGGGCATCCGAATCACGACATTACCTACTCCCACAAGAACTTGGCAGCCGTTCGAGCATCGTTCTTTCATGTTGCTCTTGCCTCTACCCATTTCATTAGGTAGTATGTGGCCGCAATGATGTATTTGGCCTGCGAATACTGTGTAGCGGGGCTGATGGGTCCTATGAAGCCGATTCCCCATTTTTCGAAGGGTTGTCATGCAATGATTGGGGTCAACTCCATTTGATCCTTGCGAATTAACAAATTGTGCTACATCATGAAATAGCGTTGGCCACCATAGTTGGCTAAAGTGTCCATAGCAATTCCATTGTGTGCCTCTGAGAGCATGTTGTGCATCTTATGCTCGCACATGCATTTGCATAGCAATCCATCTTCCCCTAGGCGATATAGCTGGCCTGCTATCAACTGGTAGGGTTTGATCTTGAGAATGAGTCGCCTCAGTCTTGCCTTCTCTATCGGTCGTTCAGGTAATCCGTGTTCAAGCACTTGGACTATGTCATCTTCCCAATATGGCGTTAGATCAGCCTTGAATAAATCTCTCTTGCTGGAAAGGTTAAAGAGGTGGGCATCTAGCAATTCATCGGCAATGCCTTCTCCAGCGGCTTCTCCTATGGGGATGCGTGATATATGGTCAGCCATGTAGTGTTGTTTTCTCTTCCGTACAACCACCATGGAGAAGTCAAACTCCAAAAGCAGGAGCCGCCGAGCTATGCATCCTATAGTGCAAGGTTTATTCACTAGATATAGCAAGGCTTGATGGTCCACAAAAAAGGTAAAGGGTGTAGCCAATAGATAGTGCCGAAACTTCTTCACAGCAAACACTATGGCCAAGCCCTCTCTTTCCATCGTCGAGTAGTTCATTTATGTCTCAGTGAGTTGTCTGCTAGCA
This sequence comes from Lygodium microphyllum, assembly GCF_053477565.2. NCBI lineage: Eukaryota > Viridiplantae > Streptophyta > Polypodiopsida > Schizaeales > Lygodiaceae > Lygodium > Lygodium microphyllum. The sequence continues at coordinate 121,923,159 of NC_141143.1, forward strand.
AAGCTCACTTGATAGTCTAGGTTGTGCTCACCAGGTTGGCACAACATCGCCCCCACCACAAATTTAGAAGCATCGATATGCACGTGGAAGGTAATGGTCCAATCTGGGGCTCATAGAATTGGTGCTGTGGTTAGAGCCTTCTTCAACTCTTCATATGCTCGTTGGCATGCTTTAGTCCATTCAAGGACAATCAACAGCTTGTATAAAGGCTGGCTATCAATGCGTAATTTAGCACAAATCACCGATAGTATCTTGTATGGCCTAAGAAGCATTGGAATCCCTTATAGTTGATTGGGGGTGGAAGGTCAATAATAACCTTGACTTTTGAGAAGTCAGTGGCAATACCATTCTTCGACACCACGTGGCCTAGGATGCATCCATGCTTCACCCAAAATTGGCATTTCAAGGGGTTCAAGGAGAGATGATATAGGCGATACCGCTCAAAGACTACTTGGAGTTTGTCTAAGTGTTCCATCCAAGTCAAGTGAACGCAGAGGTCATCGACAAAGACTTCCAACTCTTTGCGAAGCATGTCTTTAAATATGGTGCACATGAGGCATTGGAAAGTGGAAGGGGCATTATTCAACCCGAAAGGCATGACCATGTAAGCAAAGATGCCCCACTCAGTGGCAAAGGTAGTCTTATGCCTGTCTGCAGGATGCACTTGCACCTGATTGTATCCTGAGAAGCCATCCAGAAAACTGTAGGCCTCCTTGCCCGCCACTCTTTCAAGCATGTGCTTGGTGTATGGCAATGGATAATTGTCCCTTTTAGTAGCAGTGTTCACCTTCTTGTAATTGTATCTTGAGAAGCCGTCCAGAAAACTGTAGGCCTCCTTACCTGCCACTCTTTCAAGCATGTGCTTGGTGTATGGCAATGGGTAATTGTCCCTTTTAGTAGCAGCGTTCACCTTCTTGTAATTGACGCACACTCTACTTTTTCCATTTTTCTTCATCACGATGACTATGGGTGATACCCAGTCCGTGTGCTCAATTTTGTAAATGAATCCCGCTCTCATTAGCTTATCAATCTCTTCCTTGATAGCATGAGCATGCTTTGGATTCATTGGGTATGGTTGCTACTTCACCGGCGTTGCGTCTGGTGTCATGGGTATATTATGAGTCACTACACTCGGATCTACCCCTTTAAGCTCTTCCAAGGACCAAGCGAATACGTCTATGTACTCTCGCAAGAGAGCAACAAGACTCGTTTCTTCTTCCTCAGTCAAGTCATCGGCAATGAAGGCTGGTCAGGGTGTCTCCCCTTCTTGGGCCAGGTTCACCTCCTTGACCTTGGCTGGTCTCTCGACTAGTTCGCTCGTTTGCCGTTTGGCACCCAACAGGATCACTACCCTATCTCATTTCTTGAATTTCGTAAATCTTTAGGGAGGTCCCGCGGTTTTCGCTGTTCGTCTATTCATGTATCCTTGGGTTGTTTCGCCCTTTCCTACTTCAATCGTCTGCACCCTAGGTGGATGGGTAGGTCCCCCTTGGTGCGTCGCGTCTTGGGTGGCCTAGTTATTTCTGGGTCACTATCCGAACTTACCTCCGACTTAGAGTTGAACTTGCCGTCTTCGCTAGAAGAGGTGGTCTCCCCTAGTGATCACAGTTCAGATGGTGATTATGTCCTAAGCACTGGTGTCGCTCCTGGTTGGGCTAGGCTTGCTTACTCAAGGTCTAAGGCTCCTACGTGTTCTAACCAAGCACGATCACAATCCATGTGCATGACCCCTCACTCTATCTTGAAGACATTCCTTTTTTGTGGCTTGGAGTCTGCCCGTATTTATTCTATTTCATGTCCCTTAGTGTCGTATTCTATGGTATCTATCTCACCCTCACTTTCGTCATTGAAGGATTGGCAGTCATTGTACTTGTTATCAGAGTCCTCTGCATCAGACTACTCGTCGTCTCCTAGGGCTTGGTATATCTCTTGTTGTTGATCAAGGACTAGGGCCCAGTTGTACATAAGGTTTAAGTCATGCACCCTAGTCCATTGCCACTTGGATTCGCCTAAGAGATCTTGGAGTGGTTTGAAGTTTGCTACTGGATTGTCAGCTAGCTTGTCCGTTAAGTATTCCAAAACCTCTTGGAGTTCTCTTTTGTTGCTTGGAGTATTCCAAATAAGGTATTTTCTTCTTGCAAGTATTTTATTATAATGTGGCCCATTGTTATATGAAGCAAAGGACATATACACCTAGGGCAAACCACCAAACACATGAGCCTAGGATGAGGTACACATGTTTTTTTAGCTTTATCTGATTGTACTTTTCATGTAAATTTGCAAGTTAGATGTCAATAATTTTCAATAAATTTTAAATATTATAATTATAATTACATATATTTTTAATAAGTAAACTTTTTATGTCTATATTTTTGTGAAAATTTTTATCTAATGGATTAGTCATTTCATATTCAAAAATTATCAAAATAATAAGAATTTCTTATATAATATATAGTATTATATAAAATATTAAGATCTTTTAATTAGATGTTCTATTCTAGTTTCTTGCATGGTGGAGTAAGGTAGATGCAACAATATGGGGAAGAGACTCTAGGATTTATTCCTCAAAGTCACTACACAAGAAATCATTAGGCTAGAGCTACCACTGAAACGGTAGTGGAAAAAGTGGAACGTGAAACTCCTTGTGTTGCTTTACTTGACCATGGGTTTGAGATAAATGTCATTGAGCGTGGATTGTATGAAAATGGTGCATGGCCTGTAGACACTGATCATGGTTGACATATGAGGACTGCAAATAATTCTTTGGGAGAGCTTTATGCTGCATGTCCTAATGTAAAAGTGACAATTGGTGATGTATAAGAAGAGCAACACTTCTTTGTGCAAGATAATTCCTCATATGCAGTGATTTTGGGACAACCCTATATTGCAGGAGTGTGTATGGAAACAAAGGTACTTGATGATGGTTCTGCTTATGCAAGAGTCAGAAGCAAGGATGGGAAGAAAGGGGCTTAGGTCTCCCACGAAGGGTTCCTGCCATCATGCAAACTGGTACGGAGGGTGTGCCGTCATACTTGCCCATCATCTTGATGGCTTGCTCATATGCCTCATGATCCGAGAACGGCAGGTCGACTATAGCAAGGACATGCATCCAATCTTGCTTATCCTCTGGGCATGGGAAATACTTGGTCAAGGGCCCATAAGACTTTTTGACTTGAGCTTACCCTTGAGCATTGCGAAGATGGCATCCAATCGACCGGTGAGGTCTTTCAAGTGTCCATCTCTACCCTCACAGCTTCCGTTCTGTTGCCTAGGAAGATCAAGCCGTTACCCCAATCTTCGATAACTCTGGCATTGTGCATCAAGGGTCGGCCTAACAGGATATCGTAGTCCACCCCCTTCATGACTATAAAGTCGACCGAGAATTGGACACCTGCAATTTTCACTGGCCAGTTTTTAAGTACCCCGAATGGCTTCACTCTCATGCCGTTTGCTAATGTGACATTAAACCGAGCGGTCTTGATAGGCAGGTTTCCCAAGTCAGAAGTATTGCGTGGCTCAGCATACTAACCCCGGCTCCCGTGTCTACGATCCCCTTTCTCGTTGTGTCGCCTAAGGCTAGGACTGGTAACACTGCATGCATCTCGATGCCTTCCCACCAGAAGGCATTAACGTGCAAGGATTTTGGCACAGAGTGCAACATTAGACCCGGTATTTGTGTTTCTGCATCATGGTCATGCAGATCAACAGCTTATTCTCGTGACCCCTCAACCCACTGCTTGAGGACTTGCCATAGGGTGGGATGCTGCTTAAGCAGATCTCCCAGGCTTAACGTCATCGGGGTGGTCACTAATGTAGTAAGGAGGTCGTTGGCTGCTCATCTCTCTCCTAAACTGGATTGTCCTAAAGTGCATCAAGGCTTGGCCTAAGCGATGCTGCCTTGTGGTGCGGTCGCATCTCCTAACTTTGGTCGAGGGGGTGAGACTGGCATGCTTATGCTAGGGAGATCATCAATCTCGTCCTCTAGGATGGGTTCAGCGTCCCTTAAGTGCTCTTGGGCCTCTTTCACCCAGTCCTTCACTTTCTCTATGGCCTTGAGTTGGCGCTTCGGTGTGGGTATTCCCCTACCTTGGCACTTTCCTTTTCGACCGTCTTGGGGGTTGAAGTTTCTGCCTCTGCATCCGTGACCTTCTTTCCAATAGGTAGAGTCATAGCACTCTCAGTTTTCAGTGCGATCTTAGCTTCCGACCTCTTCTTTCTCTGCATGCGGCTCTTCTTTCCTATCGAGGCTGCATCAAGGTTGCTAGGTCCCGGTAGTGATATGCCATCGTGAGGGACATAAGGATATAAGTAAGTCTCTTCCTCATTTGGCTCCTCCACATAATGGACTGGAGTGTCACTCGGTGGATGGGTCACGTCGGGACCAGGCGGTCTAAGTATGTCTGTAGGGTTTATGTCCACCCTAGGAACAGTCGGCTTAATGTTGTTAGGTGCAGGAAGGGCCAATGGGGCTCCCCTTCCGAAGAGTGACTGCAGCCTGTTCGCTAGATAAGGCTAGCCTTATGGTTGCGAGTATGGAAGTCTTCTCGGCAATCTGCAATGCATGACGTCGTGACCAAACCTGTCGCAGTTAGTGCAAGGTCTCGACCTAGGGTCTTGACACTCGGTTGGCAAGTGGTTTCCGCCACAGTACACGCACTGGACGTGTGGGCGTGTTGGTTGTCTCAACATATCTTGCACCTTGGCTATCTCCATCTTGACATCAGCCAAGTCTTGGTTTGTCTCGGTGGCTTTCCCCTTATCTTGGGATGATGGGGCTCGTCGTTCATTAGAGGCTGATGCTCTCTCTGAACTTCGCGAGTTGGTTTCTTTTGAGCTGGAGCTCCTGGAGCTCCGTTCTTTCAGCTGATCGTCAACTCTGATGGCTTCCTCAAAAACCCAAGCTAGCGCGTCTCGCTGCAAGCTCGAGTTGCCTGCCAAAGCCTTATATAGTTCCTCATTTTGAATTCCACTGATGAATACGGTTGATACTGCTCTTTTAGTCGGTCATTCACCCATAGGGATTCTCTTGAAGAGACTCCTCACGTGGGTTATGTAATCGTGAATGTCCTCCTTCTCCTTCTGCTTGACATTCATTAGTCGTATTAGCAGATTGTTGGAGTATCTAGGCTTGGCAAATCTCTTAATGAAGAGATTCTTGAGGCCATTGAAATTGGCTTGCTCTGCGGCATCTAAGCTTATATACCAAGTCCTACCCTTGTCACCTAAGCAGATCCCAAACGCTTGAGAGCACTGAGTCAAGTCGCTGAGGCCGTTGGGTTTGTAGACTTGCTCGAACTGGTCTACAAAGTTGTATGGATGATCGTGGGGTTGGTACTTGTCAAGCTGCTTTGCAACTATTGGGATTTTAGACTAGCTCTTAGAGCCTTGGGTTGCTCCTAATCCTGCCAGCAGTGATGTTGCCAATGCTACGGCACTTTGCTCTGTTGCGGTGTTGTCTAGCAGTCGCTTCATGAGAAGCTCACTCAGCACTAAGTCTCCTTCTAGGACTCTCTCGTGATCCGTTCGATTTCTACCAGCTAAGTTCAGCACCCGCTACACCTCACGCAACTCCGTGCTTTGCCTTTGGCTCCTAGCATGCTAGTCTCTATTGTATTCGACTATGCTTTGCAATGCCTTGTGGGCTAGCTTCTCTCTTCTTCTAAGTCTACGATGATAGCATCTGCTGTCCTGCCACGGTGCTCATACCGGGCGTGCGCATCGTAGCTACTGACCAGCTACTGAATAGCCTCTGGGAAGATGCCTAAGTCGAGTTCCTCGTTAGACCTGCGGTCTGAGCTTTCTTCTACTATAGTCAAGTTCTCATGCTCCACCAAGCTATCGATCAGGTTGAGTAGGTTTGTCAAATCCACTTCGTTGGCGCCGCTTGCTTGGTCCTACTTCGCATGTTGATGGCTTGTCTACGTCTTTGGATTCTCTCCTATTGGTGGGTTCCTTGAGTGGTTTATCTGAGTGAGTTCCTTGACTTATTAAATACAGTCCTCAATTTATCTCCTCTCAGTGTGTGTGTTCTTTCCAGTGCACTTGTGCTCAATCAGGCTTTCAGTTTTCCTTAAGTGTACTTCAAGTGCGAAAATTCAGGGTGAGTGCGACAAACAATCTCTAAGCGTCTTACGCACTTTTGCTTCGTCTTGGGCCTAATAGACTTTGTCGATCAATTCCCTGGCTGTCTTGACGGGGTTTAGGGTTTTTTTGTTACGTTGCCTTGCTCGTTTTTGGGTCCAATCAAGGTTTTATGGCTCAACGGGTTGCCCCTAGGTCTCTTGGTCTCATGACCGCCTACTCAAGTTGCTAAGCGGCGGCGCCTTACGATTTTGTCTGTTCTGCGTGCCAGAATCAAGTTCTGAGCATCAAGAGGGCTTGCGACAATTTGCATTGCTGAGCTCTAGTCGGGTCAGGTCAAAATTTTAAAAAGTTGAGACAAATTCACACTCGGCCCAATTGGTCCGAATTGTAGGGGCCGAGTGGGTGACTCAGACGGGCTGAGGGCCGGGTCGGGTCACGGGCTGAGGGCCGAGTCAGGTCTTGGGCCGAGGGCTGAACTAGTAAATGGGGCCGAGTGGACTTTGGGCCGAGGACCGATTAGGGTTTCTAGGCCGAGTGCCAAGTTGGTCAAGGGGCCGAGTGTCGTCACTCGGACGGGCCGAGTGGACTTTGGGCCAAGGGTCGATTAGGGTTTGCGGGTCGAGCCGACCGAATGGCAGGGGTCGAGCCGATCGAATGACCGCTCGAATGGGCCAAGCATGGCGCGACGAATGCCGCGCGATGACGATTTTGATCAGATCTCACGATTTAGGCAATCACTCCAAGCACAAACTTCCAGATTCTAACTAAGGTACCAAAGGAAGTGATTGGTATACCTGAGGTGAGCGGTAGGCTCTCTAATGATGAGATCCAATCAAATCTTTGCGGGGGCTCTCTCTCTCTCTCTCTCTCTCACTGCAATGGTTGCAAATGAGCTCTCCCTTGGTCTCTTGGCTCTTAAATCCCCTCCTGGTAAGGTTTTGGTGCTCCCAATCACTCACTTGCCGACATTAAGCATTCCAAGCAAGCTTTTTGCCATTTTTTTGCATGATTTATGCCCTCTTTTCCCCTATTTTGCAACGGTAAACCATACCCTTTCTCGATTGGATTTCCTAATCCTATCCTATGCTAAATGCAACAAGAATCAAAAGCAGCAAACTAAAATGATTTCTCCATGTCTTCCAATCATCAAACAAACAAACTAACCCAAAATACTTACTTGTTTCGAAGATTAAAACACCCAAACTTCCTACCTATCTCAAGCTCCGTTTCGGGGATGAATCCCTTACTTCGATGCTCGATATGAGGCAGCCAAGCACTCAAGCTTGAATCCATTGGTCTCGGCAACGGAACCAAAATGTGGGAGCTTTCGCTCGATTGCCAAGACCCACGGACCGCTTATTGTTTCAAGCATTCCAAGCGAGCTCTAATGGCTATCTCTCACCTAGCCGACGCGTCGTCGATCCTATGAGTGTAATGAGCTTACCTTGATGCCGACATGAGTTACCTTCTCTCTCGCACACATTGGTAGCTCCATGATCCTAGATGCTAGCTTAAGCATCCTCAAGCCTCCTCCATCTCCAAGCTCCATCCACCATAGCCGCGCACGCAAGAGAAGAGAAGAGAAGAGAAGAGAAGAGAAGAAGAGGAGATGGTGAAGAGCTTCACCCTCTTGATCCCTCACTCCCATACACTCACTCTCTCACACTCTCACACTCCCTCTCTCAAGAGCACACACAAGCGAAGAGAAGAGAAGAAGAGAAGAAGAAGAAGAGAGCTCTTGTTAGCCACACACCAAAGAATGAGCTTCCATTCACTTTTTGAAATTTATATACAAAACCCTAAATTCCCATGGGCACCCATCCCTTTCTCTTACATGACCGGCCATTGTGGCAAGGTCCTTTCTTTATTTCCCTCTTCTAGCCTTATGCCTCTACACCCGTCTGATACTTTACAATTGGCACAGGAGGGATCCTGGCGCTCTTTCACACGAGCTTTTGGAGTTTTTTGAGGCGCCTTTCATTTAAAATTGCGCTTTTGGCCCCAGCTTAGCTTTAGAGGCTGCCTGCGTGTCTTTGCTCTTTTTCCATCCTCTTCCTGCTTTTTCATTCATTTTTCTGCCTTCTTGACTTGGGGTTAACAAGTATGTAGTAGCAAGTTTATAGCTTGTGATACAAGATCAACTCATCTAGGAGGAATCCCTTCCATTCTGGATGGAAGCAATTGCATGCATAAGTATTGGGAGAGAAATAAGGGTGTTGACAAGGAGAATCTCTCTTAAAAGATCACGTAATTAATGCAAAAGGATTGGCCAATGCATGTGAGCCATGCTAGCAAAAAAAGCCATAACAACACATGATTGGGGTTTTCAAGATACCATGCTTCCGTTGGGAGTATGAGATAATGAGTGGGATTCATAAATAAATCCCACATCAACAAGACTAGTGACATCTAATAGTAAGTTGAGTGTGATTGTCTGGCCCTTGGGATCCCCCATGGGAGTACGATATCGTCAACCCCTAGGAGGCATCCCACGAGATTGTGGTGCATCGCGTCACAGAGCATGGCTTCCCAGACACACGCTCTACACATGCACCTCAACATGACATGGCACCAAAGTTTGCAGAATGGCCCATCTTGAGGGCAAAGCTCATATTCATAGGGGGGGCTATGTACAAGACAAGCCAAAGGCATAGAGTATCATGGTTCATAGGTAAGGTATGGTGCTATCAACATATATCCAAGCACGACTCAACGCTTGTGGGGTAAGGGAGCTAGAGGTGGGTAACCAATGGGAAACAAAACCTAGAATTTGATTACAAAGGGGTGGTAAGGGAATCGAGTTTGGTAGGGAATGGTGGCCACTAGAAGCCTTCAGCATGATAGTGACGCACATGCAAAATCCATTAACAATCTTTGACAGCAGCTTACCTTGTAAATCAATTAGATAGAAGGAGTTAGTGCCAGAATCATGAAAGACCCGCAAAGGACCACTCGGTTGAAATTTAAGCTTGCCCATTCGCGTTTTAAAGACCAAGATGAGTTGGCCCTTCTGAAAAAGTGGTTTCTTGGAGAATCTATCCTTTTGGTGCTTTTGTCAAGCTTGGACTTCAGATAAAATGTAGGTGCTACGAATCCCGTCTTCTTCCTCAACACTCCATTCACACATCTCACATCTCATTTGATTTGAAGGGAAAGACTGGTCACTCAACCCACCCTTTATCTCACACTCTTTGGATATATATACAAAGGGCAGCCCATCCTCACGTCCCCATCCTGTTAGGATGAAAGCTTGCATCACTCAAGGGGTTGGTGATGAAGATCATGTCGGCTGTTGTTGTCATTAGGATGTTGAAGACGAGGCGTACCCAGGGAGGCAACCAACAAGTCTGGTACTTCAATGATTTATATGAAAGGTCATCTGTTGTTAAGGAGGGCTGACGCACTGATATTGCCGAGACAGCGCACCAAGGGAGGTGGCTTCAAATTGCTTCTGGAAAGGTTTTGTTGATGAATCAGCTATCCTGAACTATGGGGTGTTACCACCTTTTCCATAGTCAGCTTCCCACCCAAGGGTGTTTTCACCTTTTCTTGGAACGAGGCCTGTCATGCTTTCTTTGTGTCTTACTCTTCTTTCATCTTGTTGTCATCATGACCTTCCAACTTACCCCACTGAGGAGGTTTTCCCTCCAATCCTTGAGTGTTGTGGGCACCTCTGCCTAGCCGCCTGTGTATTACTACACTGACAATACCTACCACTGCACACTGCAGGTGGTGGACGCCCATTATCGTCACTTTATTTTTTATTCTTTTAGTGATAGTTTGAATAAAGGGAGGCCCGGTCACACATTGTGATGGTTGGAGTTCCCATTTTGTCTCTCTCTCTTTCTTGCTCTTGCTCTCTCGCCATAGCTCTTCCAAGCAAGCTTCGATCCTTCTCACCTTTCAATTGGTATCAGAGCATGGATTCATGACTACTTGAGCTTGGATCTTGTGAAGCTCGACCTCAACTTGCATCGCTTTAGCTTTCAAACGAATACCTACAGCCATGTCAAGATTGTGGGAGAGAAGGAAGGAGTCTCACTTGTAGCTTTCTTGCTTGCACAATGGGGGAATACACACAAGGGTGGAGGCTGAAAACATTTTTTCTCTTCTTAGTAGTGTAAGCCAAAAGAACTCGAGTACAAAGAAATAGAAGAACCCTATATATGGGTCTCAAACCAAACTCAACTAACTAAGGTGGCATACTAACTGAGCCACGAACTAGAATAGATAAGGATAGCTATCATGTAGCTATTATTCATGGGCGGTGTACCAACCGCATCTGCAACTGACACGTCGGTGACATAAATGCACAACGGTCACCTTGGTGTATCACGAGTGGAGCTCGATATCTCAACACTCCCCCTCGAGCTCAATCCCAATTCCTGCACACCAAGCAGGTCTCTGAACTTGCGCAGCTTCTCTGCGCCCAATGCCTTTGTGAATATGTCAGCTACCTGATCCTCTGTGCTGACATAAACTAGATCAATAAGACCTAGTAAAACCCTCTCTTGCACATAGTGATAATGCACCTCAATGTGCTTTGTTCTAGCATGATAGACTGGGTTATTTGCCAAGTGTATACTACTCATGTTGTCACAATAAATGACAACTGGCCCATCTGTAGGCTCATGCATATCATAAAGTAGCTTATGCAACCAAGCTACCTCACATGCAGCCATTGCTGCACCCCTGTACTCGGCCTCTGTACTCGACAAGGCAACTGTAGGCTGTTTCTTGCTGCTCCAAGTGACTGCAGCACTCCCAAAAGAGAACACATATCCACTGGTAGATCGTCTATCAGAATTACTACCAGCCCAATCAGCATCAGTGTATCCATGCAACTGTATCTGAACCCCAGTCTCATAAAATAGTCCATACTGCAATGTGGACTTCACATACCTGAGTATGCGTCTAGCCGCATCCAAATGTGATTTCCTTGGAGCCTGCATAAACTGACTTACCAATCCAACAGCATAGCTCAAATCTGGCCTGGTAATAGTCATATAAATCAAGCTTCCTACTATGCGTCTGTACATAGTAGGGTCTTCCAGAAGCTCACCTGCATCTGCGCTCAGCTTCACATTCTGCTCCAAAGGAACTGAAATAGGCTTACAGCCTGTCATTCCATATTTGGACAGCATGTCCAATCCATACTGCCTCTGCAAGAGCTATATCCCACTTGGTGATCTAATCACCTCAATGCCCAAGAAATAACGCAGCTCTCCCAAATCCTTCATCTCAAACTTCTGCTTCAATAGCATTTTCACATGAAGGATATCTTCATCACTGTCACCTGTCATAATCAAATCATCAACATAAATGACAAGTAGCATAATACATTTCTCTGTTTTTCTCACATAAAGTGAGAAATCTGCGAGATAACTGAATAATCTTAATGCAATGCTTGATAAAAGAATTCAAAATGGAAAAAGCCTATATGCTCAATTATGATAATATATGTTATTGAGAATAAGTGGATGGTTATAAATAGATTAGTATCATCTCCATACTCAAGATGAAGTTCATATTGAGGCATAGTATAACCAAAGTAGATTGTCGAAATAGACTTTACACACACATACACACACACACACACACTCGGAGGGACTTACACAGTGTATGTATGACAGAGGTTGTGCCTATGGGACAAACGTGGGTTCGTATTCATAGTTGGTAGGCTTGGAACTAATATGTGGCTGTCAGAAATATATTAATGAGGAGGCTTGTAGTGGACGTGGCGCCTCCTCCCCCTCCCCCTGTAAGGGCTTTGTAGCTATACCATGCCGTTGCTATCGATTGCACCTATATAGGGAGTAGTAGTGACTCAAAGCCCTGCCTTGTTTCCACTCTACGTGTGATTCCCTATGCCCAGTGGTGAACCCTCTTATGTGCGGCGTCACGAGGGTGTAGTCCTGGGATGTGTCTATGTTGTCCCGCTTTTTGGATTGAATAATACAAGAGTATACCTTGAGCTCATATCGCGTTACCTTTCTGTGCCGTGTTGAGTGCGTAACGAGTGCAGGTTTATCACACTTGGTATCCGGAGCGAAGGAGTGCTCACGGAAGCAAGAGGAAAGATCCAGTGCCCCGAAGAGATCGAATTCGTAACGACCCACAGCGTGACGCCCCGCGTCGTGTCGCCCCACGTCGCGACGCCCCACGTCACGTCGCCCCCCGACGCGTCGCCCCGGCGTGACGTCCCAACCTCAACATCCCACCGTCTGAAGACGTGACGCGGCTTCCCCGCGGCACGACCCACACCACCACAGGTGAAACGCGGCTTCCCCGCGTCGACACTACCACCAACCACATGGAGGACGAAAGGGAGAACGTCACCCTCCCAACACTGGAGGAGAGGAAGAAGAGTAGGGGGCAAGAATGGAGAGTGGCCCAAGAGGAGAAGGTGGCTGGACTAGAAAGACAATTAGATGGTATGTCAGGCATGCTAGAATCAATATGGAGGAACATGCAGATGAAAGAAGAGGAGGAAGAAAGGAGAAAAAAACTAGAAGTAGAGCAGGGCTATAGAGAATGGGTGATTCAACAACAAGAAGAGGAGAAAAGACACCGAATGCAAGAGGAGATGGATAGAATGGGTAGAGAGGAGACATCTAGGAGGGCGCAAGATACAAGGAAGGAGAAGGAGAAAGTAGTAGAATTAGGAAGCAAAAAGAAAGACAAGAAGAAGGAGAAGAAGCACCATCGCAAAGGAGAGGAAGATAGCAGTAGTTCAGAAGATGATTATGGAAAATTCAAGATGCCCCAACTCGCCAAGTACAAGGGAGAGAGAGATGGGTTGGTTCTAAAGAAATGGATTGCAGAGGTGGACAGGTACTTAAAGTATTCACGAATTACCAAAGACAGGAAGGAAGAGGTGGAAGCCATTTACTTGGAGGCGGAAGCTGCCAGTTGGTACCTGCTAGAACAAGAGCAGGGCCACACAATCTGTTCGTGGGAAGAACTCCAGGAAGAACTGAAGGACTACTTTATTCCAAAGCTGAGAAGAAGAAGAAGAAGAAGAAGAAGAAGAAGAAGAAGAAGAAGAAGAAGAAGAAGAAGAAGAAGAAGAAGAAGAAGAAGAAGAAGAAGATTTTTTTTTTTTTTTTTTTTTTTTTTTTTTTTTTTTTTTTTTTTTTTTTTTTTTTTTTTTTTTTTTTTTTTTTTTTTTTTTTTTTTTTTTTTTTTTTTTTTTTTTTTTTTTTTTTTTTTTTTTTTTTTTTTTTTTTTTTTTTTTTTTTTTTTTTTTTTTTTTTTTTTTTTTTTTTTTTTTTTTTTTTTTTTGTTCAACAACAACAACTCATGGAACCAGAGGCCCAATGCTCCTAGAGAGGCATTCACATATACAAGGAGCCAAAACACCACTACCACCACGGCCGTATCACAAACCGCATTAGTACCAAGAGGAGCAGCAGGAAGATGGGGAAACAATCACTACAGGCCAACCCCTAGCACATCATATGGGCCCGCAGGATCAAATACATCATGGTGGAGACCCTCAAGCCCTTCCGCCGGCATCAGATGCTTCAAATGCGGGGGTCCACACTACCAAAACAGATGCCCAATAGAAGATACAGCTTCATCGAGTAGATCAAGGGTGAATGCAACTTGTGCATATGGTGGAGAAGAACGACAACCATCGTGTATCCAAGAAATTCCAAATGGGAGTGAAGAAAGCATGGACCACCCAAGGGTAGGGTCAGTTAGTGCCCGACCCCAATGCATGGCAGCCAGGGTAGTGGCAGTCCACCATTTATACATCAAAGGCCGAATGGGCGAAGGAAACCAACCTATCATGGTGGACACAGGAGCAACACACAACTTCATGACACCAGAGTGTGCAGCAAAACATGGATTGAAGCTATCAAAGGCCCCAGAAGGATTAACAGTAACATTCGCACAAGGAGAAGCCAAGGAAGTAAAACAAGTATTTGCAGTCCAAGTGGAAGTCGACAAGTGGAAAGCGAAACTCAACGTCTTAGTAATCCCCATGGATGATTTTGAAGTGATATTGGGCTTAGAACTCTATGACAAGTATGTCATTGCAATGTTTGGTAAGGGTGTGAATGAAATGATGCTAGATATGCAAGCGTCAGAGTGCAATGCGAAAGAATGTAGCTACCTGGTAGGACCCCAATCAAGGTGCAAATGAAGGAGAATAAGCCAGGAGTATCATGCCAAACAGTAAAACCAACTGCAAACCAACCAAAGGGCCAGACCCAAAAAGCACCGGTCCAAGGGACCGTGATCAGGCCACGTATCATGGCATGCAGTGCAAAGCAAGTCGAAAAATCAGTCAAGCAAGGAGATATGGTCTATCTGTGTATGATCCGACCAATTGAAGAAGAAGAAAATGGCAAGAAACCCAAACAATAGAATAGGAACACAGAGGTGGCAGAAATACTTGAAGAATTCAAAGATGTAATGCCAGCCGAGCTACCCAAGGGTCTACCACCCAGGCGAGATGTGGATCACAAGATTGAGCTGATTCCAGGGTCTGCCCCACCGGCCCGAGCTCCCTATCGCATGAACCACACTAAGCTCATGGAATTGAAGAAGCAACTACATGAACTAGAAGAACAAGGATTCATCCGCCCTAGCAAATCCCCCTTTGGTGCCCTAGTGTTGTTTGTAAAGAAGAAGGATGGGGGACTTAGACTCTGTGTAGATTATAGGGCTCTTAACAAAATCACCATAAAAAACAAATACCCTATGCCCCTAGTGGAAGACCTCTTAGATAGACTGCATGGGGCCAAGTACTTCAGTGAGATTGATCTTAGATCAGGATACCACCAAATCCGCATACCGAAGAAGATATCCCAAAAACAGCCTTCCGTACCCAATATGGTAGTTTTGAGTGGTTAGTCTTAGGGTTCGGCCTAAGCAATGGGCCAGGCACATTTTGTGGCCTCATGGATGGAATTTTTAGACCAAAGATAGATATCTTTGTCATTATCTACATAGATGACCTCCTAGTCTACAGCAAGACCTTAGAAGAGCACAAGCAACACTTACGCTGAGTTTTTGAGAAACTGCGGCAGCATCAGTTATACGCCAAGCCGGAAAAATGTGAGTTCGCAGTGAAAGAATTGGAGTTCTTAGGCTTTATTGTAGGAGCAGATGGAATCAAAGTGGACCCTAAGAAAGTGGAAGCTGTCCAAAGATGGCCTGTACTGAAAACTGTAAGAGAAGTGCGGGAGTTCCTCGGCTTCACAGTATTTTGTCGAAGGTTCATCAAAGATTACAGCCTTATCACTGCACCCCTCTCCCACCTCACCAAAGAAGATCACTCTTTTACATGGGGAAACGCGCAACAGGAAGCCTTTGAGCAGATGAAGAAGTGCATGAGCCAAACTCCCGTCCTAAGGGTGCCGAACTTCACCAAACCCTTTGAAATCTCTACAGATGCATCTGACTATGGCATAGGGGGTGTACTGGTCCAAGAGGGTCACCCCATTGCGTATGAGTCAAAGAAATTTACCGATGCTGAAACAAGGTGGAGCACACATGAGAAGGAAATGTTGGCAGTCATCCACTGCCTTAGAAAATGGAAGCACTATGTTCAAGACAAGCATACAATAGTCTTCACCGACAATATCTCCCTCAAATACTTCCAATCCAAACCCAAGTTATCAGCAAAGCAAGCCCACTGGCTAGACTTCCTAGCCGAATTTGATCTGGAGATTAAGCACAAGCCCGGCTCTACTAACAAGATAGCAGATGCCTTGAGCCGGAAAGCGGACCTGAAATCTGTCAGTGTGGTCAGCAACAACTTCATAGAACTTGTCAAAGAGGCCCTAGAACAAGATCAAGAAATGCACAAAATAATCAAAGATGTGGAAGCAGAGAAGACACCACATAGAATGTACACCTTAGAAGAGGGTATTCTATTTTTAGGCAAGAGATTGTATATCCCCAACAATGTGGAATTAAAGAAACTCATCCTGCATGAGATACACGACGGCAAGATTGGAGGCCACAAAGGGCAAAGCAAAACCTTGGAGACCCTTAGGAAGCAGTTCTTTTGGCCGAACATGAAGGAAGAAGTGATAGACTACATCAAAACTTGCTCCACTTGCCAAATGGTCAAAGCACCAAGATCAAGACCAGCAGGACTACTACAACCATTATCAGTACCTAACCGCCCATGGGATGTCATCAGCATGGACTTCATTGTGGAACTATCGGAGTCCCATGGGTACACAATCATCTTTGTAGTGGTGGACTATTTCGTCAAACAGGCCCACTTCATCCCGGCCAAACCACCACTGAATGCCAAGGAGGTAGCATGCCTCTTCTTCACATATGTATTCAAACCGCATGGCTTACCACTGGCCATTGTATCAGATAGAGATGGAAGATTCATGAGCGACATGTGGAAGGAACTCTTCAAGACTCTGGAAACCCAACTGAGATTCTCATCATCCTTCCACCCGGAGACAGATGGACAGACAGAACGAGTCAACCAAGGCATCGAAGATTACCTCTGCAGCTATGCTCGAGTGGACCAGAAAGATTGGGCCTTGTACCTT
Source organism: Lygodium microphyllum (assembly GCF_053477565.2). Lineage (NCBI taxonomy): Eukaryota > Viridiplantae > Streptophyta > Polypodiopsida > Schizaeales > Lygodiaceae > Lygodium > Lygodium microphyllum. The sequence continues at coordinate 121,939,775 of NC_141143.1, forward strand.
AATGTCTTGGAATTCCACTATAATATCTCCATTCACTCGGCAATGGGGTACACTCCCTTTGAGTTGGCCACAGGAAAAGAAGTCATTACACCACTAGCCTTAGCATCCGGAGCAGCCAAAGCGGAGGATCAAGATGCAGAAGAATTCTTGAAGAAATGGAGAGATCGCAATGCAGCAGCTAAGCAAAGTCTCGAGCAGAGCAAGATAACCATGACAGAGCAAGCAAACAAGAAGAGAAATGCTATACTATTCGCCAAAGGAGACATGGTCCTAGTGAGCTCTAAGAATATGTCACTTCCCAAAAACATGACCCCCAAGTTCAATCACCGCTACTATGGACCCTACCGAATCACTCAAGTGCTGAACGAAGTCACCTACAAGCTGGACCTGCCAGACAGTGTTTGTGTTCATAATGCATTTCATGCCCGTCTTCTGCGCAGGTTCTATCCCGACAATCAATGGGGACGGCGCGTACCAATGCTCCATTCCAATGGTCCCTTCGAAGTAGAAGCATTCCTCCGACGCCGGGAACAAAGAGGCTTCCCCAAATACCTCACCAAGTGGCGCGGGCGTCCACTCAAGGAGGCCACTTGGATCTCAGAAGCGGAGGCCCGTGAACGCGGAAAGGATGCCTTCGCCCTTTGGCTCGAGGAGAACCCCCCTGCTCCTTCTACCGACCCTTAAGCCGCCCCAGCACTCCAACAAATAATGCGGTTCTCAATCATAGACCCCAAATGTGCCTCCACTCCTCAAATGCAATCGAGTCGAGGGTGGACTCGCATGGTAGCAATCATCACAAATAACTCCATCAAACGAAAAAGCCCCGACGTCTTAGTGTGGCAGACACTGGCCAGTCTGATAGTATAGACTGTGTTAAGACCCCGCGGTTCCCTTAGACCGGGAGACACTGACCAGCTTGCTAGGAAAAGCTGCGTTAAGACCCCGGATGAGTCAAATAACAAACGCTACCCTTAGATTGCTGAGGTCAGCAATCCAGTAAGCGGGGGTGAGTGTAAGGGCTTTGTAGCTATACCATGCCGTTGCTACTGATTGCACCTATATAGGGAATAGTATTGACTTAAAGCCCTGCCTTGTTTCCACTCTACGTGTGATTCCCTATGCCCAGTGGTGAACCCTCTTATGTGCGGCGTCACGAGGGTGTAGTCCTGGGATGTGTCTATGTTGTCCCGCTTTTTGGATTGAATAATACAAGAGTATACCTTGAGCTCATATCGTCTTACCTTTCTGTGCCGTGTTGAGTGCGTAACGAGTGCAGGTTTATCACCCCCCCCTCCCAAAGGGCTTTGTAGCTATACCATGGCATTATTACTAGAAACACTTATATAGGGAGTAGTAGTGACTCTGAGCCCCGTGCTTGGTTTTCACTCTACGTGTGATTCCCTATACTCAGTGGTGGACCCTCTCATGTGCGGCGTCACTAAGGTGTAGTCCTGGGATGTGCCTATGTTGTACCGTTTCTTTGATTGAATTATAAAAGAGTATAATACCTTGCTCTCACATATTGTGTTACCTTTCTGTGCAGTGTTGAGTGAGTAACGAGTGCAGGTGAATTCCCCCCCCCCCCCCCCCCCCCCTCGACCGCTCACCCAAAAAGAAAAAGCTTCTAATATTAAGAGTAGTAGATGAAATAAAATATTATTGATATGTTCGCATCTTATTATTGTCGTCGTGAGATACCGCATTGCTCTCTCTAGGCAAGTGCGAGTGCCCTTCCATACATTTGTAAGAACTTAGAAGTGCAGCAAATATGTTTCAAAAGCGTAATCAATTAAAACTCAATTCCAATATTCAAAGGCATAAACCAATTAAAACTTAATTCAAATATTCAATTTCACTGGGCCAGCAATGTATCGCGCACGACAGAGTTACTGAATCATCGTCTCACAGCAACAGACGGTCAGTCCTGAAGAGTCATCTGACAAATACACAAGCAGTATCACAACAACACAGGCAGCTACAGGTATTCATCATTCGCCTAGACGTCCATCCGGGGAGTTCTATGTCGATGAGACATCCCGCACTCATGTGGGCTACCAAGGGATTGGACACTTACCCCTCAGAGAAGCAGACTCCTGCTGTTGTTCTGGGGTATGCTGCCCCGTCATGCCGCCAATTTGCGAGGATCGGGCTGTCAGCAGGCTCTTCTCTACCATCAGAAAACATCAGAACACCCTTGCATACATGGTCTCAGCACCACATGCCTGCGCCCCCCTGGCCCTCAACATCTTCAGGGGACCCTGCAGCTTCTCTACCGTGTGCACAAATTCCCATGGACACACCATCGGCTTGAAGCTGCACACTCACTCTGTCTCCAGCAGGGGCCAGATGCCATTCAAGTCCTTCGCACACAGGATTGCATAGAGCTTGCGCTCCCCCATCTTGAGCAGTCCCATACTGCTCTACCTGATGGCGCTTACTTGTCACTCCTCAAGGCATGCAAGAAAAGGAAGGCCCTTGATCAGGTCAGGCATGTCCATGCACATCTCACCCGACACCGACAGGAGCTGAATGAGTTTATTGGTGACTACTTGGTTGTTGCATTTGCCAAATGTGGGAGCCTTGAAGATGCATCCTGGATTTTCTATTCTTTGTCTCGTCGTACCGTCTTTTCATGGACAAGCATGATATCAGCTTACACAGACTATGGTCGGGGTGGTCAGGCTCTCGAGATGTATAAGTATATGCAAGAGGATGGTTTGGAGCCAAATTCCTACACATTAGCAAGTCTGCTAAAGGCTTCTGGCAGCGTTCTTGATGTGGAATGTGGCAAAGCACTGCATCAAGATGCTGCATTGAAAGGTTTAGCTTCCGATGTCTTTGTTGGTAGTGCTCTTGTGAGCATGTATGGCAAGTGCAGTTGCATTTGTGAAGCACAGCAGGTGTTCTGTGAGCTGCGTCAACATGACCTTGTGTCATGGTCTGCATTGCTGTCAGCATATGTTGAACAAGGTCTAGCTGACAAGGCTTTACTTTTGTACAGACAAATGCAAGAAGAAGGTATAGATGCAGATGAACAGACTCTTGTGATTGCCCTTCATGCATGCGGCGATCTTAGTGGGAATGAAGGTAGTGCCATGTTGATGGGTGAATTGAGCTCCACATGTGTACATGCAATGGGTCGAGCATTACATGCATATGCCCGTAGGAAGGGTATTGTCCCAAATGCCTTTGTGACCAGTGCCCTGATACGTATGTATGGCAAGTGTGGGATGATTCTAGAAGCTGAATACGTAGGGGAGGAACTATTACATTGCAACATTGTCCCATGGAATACAATGTTTTCAGCATATGTTGAACATGGCCATGCAGAGAAGGCCTTGCGGTTATATATACAAATGCAAGCAGAAGGGATGATTCCTAACCAGTTGACATTTGTGAGTGCCTTCCAAGCTTGTGCTGTACTCAGAGAGTTGAAGGAAGGTGATGATAGTGGAAATGATGCCAGAACTGTGGCTCCTCGTGAGATTTGCCAAGCATTATATTTAGATGCTCAAAGGTTAGATGTTGATTCTAATAGCTTTGTTGGAAGCACCTTTATAAGTCTATATGGAAAATGTGGAACCCTTGAAGAAGGTGAACGTGTCTTTGACAGGCTGTCAACTTGTGATGTTGTGGTCTGGAATGCATTGCTTTCAGTATATGTTGAGCATGGTGAGGTGAAGAAGGCGTTTCAGCTGTATAGACAAATCGAAGAGGACAATATAAATTCAAACCAACTGACTTTTGTGAGCATTCTTCAAGCATGTATTATGCTTGCTGAGGAGGAAATTACTCTGGGAAAGGCCTCGATTTGTCTGGAAATTGGTCAAGCTTTTCATGTTGATGCTGAGAGAAAGAGCTTCATATTAGATGCCTTTGTTTGTAGTAGCCTTGTAAAGATGTATGCCACCTGTGGCAGCCTAATGGAAGCAGAGTGTGTTTTCAACGGTTTTCTGCAGCACGACGAGGTTTTATGGAACACATTGGGCTTGGCTTATGTTGAGCAGGGCCAAGGCACCAAGGCTCTACAGCTTTTTACACAGATGCAGGTTGAAGGTATAGTTCCTAGCAAGCAAGCATTTGTGGTTGCTTCACAGGCATGTGGTTCTCTCGCAGAGAATGAGCAAATTTCTGCTGTTCAAAGGCAAATTTCTGATGTGTGCTTGCAGATTGGTAGGGGAATATATACCGATGTGCTAAAGTCTTGTTTTACATCAGATGTCTTTGTTGGTAGCACCCTTGTGAGTATGTTTGGGAAATGTGGGGCAATAGCTGAAGCAGAGGATGTGTTCGCTAGTTTATGGCAGCGAAATATTGTATCTTGGAATGCTATGCTTACGGCATTTGTTAAGCAGTGTCAAGGTGAAAAGGCTTTGAAATTGTACAGACAGATGGTAGAGGAGGGTGCAAGATTAAACAAGCTTACATTTGTTATTAGCCTTCAAGCATGTGGGGAAATCGCTGAGAAAGATGAAGCACTTGTCATGGATGGACAAGCCCTCAAAGTTGTTCCATTGGAGATCGGAAGGGCGCTACATGCAGATGCTAGAAAGAAAAGCTTCTGTTCTGATGCCTTTGTTAGGAGCACCCTTGTAAGTATGTATGGTAAGTGTGGCACCGCTGTTGATGCAGTTAATGTCTTCACTGAGCTATCCCTGCAAGATGGTGTGCTGTGGTGTGCAATACTTTCAGCATACGTTGAGCATGGTTATGGAGATACCGCTTTACAACTATATAGGCAAATCTTGGAGGAGGGTGTGAGTTCAAATAATCAGATGTTTGCCATTGCCATTCAAGCTTGTAGCGTCCTCGCAGAGAAGGAAGAGCCTCTCAATGTGGAAGGGCAACATTTGAAGGTGGTGTCTCTGGGAGTTGGTAAAGCATTACATGGTGACACACAGAGGAGGGGCTGCACTTCAGATATCTATGTCGGCAACACTCTTATAAGTATGTATGGCAAGTGTGGGGCCATTGTCGAAGCAGAAAAGGTGTTTGAAGGGTTAGCTCATCGCAATCTGGTCTCTTGGAGTGCCATGCTTGCAGTGTATGTTGAGCATGGCCAAGGGGAGAAAACTCTGCAGGTATATAGGCAGATGGATGAAGAAGGCGTGACTCCATGCCAGCAAGCATTTGTGAGTATTCTACAAGCCTGTAACATACTTACAGAGAAGGAAGATAGGCAGGGACAATCATCAAAACCCATGTCTCAGATACTTTGTGAGGCATTTCATGCTGTCATCAGGAAGAGAGGCTTTTCCTCTAATGTCTTTATTGGAAGCGTTCTTGTGAGCATCTACGGAAAGAGTGGTAGCATTGCAAAAGCAGAGAATGTATTCAGTGGTTTGTCATCTCACAATGCTGTGGCAGTAAATGCAATGCTTTTAGCCTATTTGGAACGGGGTCTAGGCAACAAGGCTTTAGACTTGTATGAAAATATTCAAAATTGGGGTGGAACTGTCGATGATGGCACACTTGGCATTGCCTTGCAAGCCTGTAGTGAAGCAGGAAATGCGGAAATCTGTAGACATCTTCATTTCACTGTGGTGTCAGCTGGATATGATGTGAGTCGTCTTACGTTGAATACTCTTGTTCATACATACGGCAGTTGTGCAAGTATGATGGATGCTGAGGCAGTTTTTGATGGAATTCTCCAGCCTGATCTCGTGTCCTGGAATGCTTGCATTGCAGGCTATGCTCAAGGTGGAGATTGCATAGGAAGCCTGCTAATGTTTGAGAAAATGCAACTTGAAGATGTTAAGCCGGATGAAGTCACATTTCTCTCTCTTCTCACTGCTTACAATCATGCTGGCATTGTCGTCAAAGGTACGCAGTATTTTAATTGCATGAACAGAGATTACTGTTTCACTGCAGACATGAAACATTATGCTGTGATGATAGACCTTCTTGGGCGTGCAGGTGACTTTGAGGGAGTGGAGAACATTTTATGTACAATGCAACTACAGCCTGACCTGGCCATGTGGTTGTCCTTGCTGAGTGTGTCTCTTTTGCATGGGAATATGAACCTGGGAAAGAAGGCATTCAGTTATGCAGTGCACCTGCAGCCAAAGGATGTTGTTGCTTATGTTCTGATGTCAAATATTCTTACTGATGCCGATGAGAAAATTAATGAAGAAATATCAGTCCCAGATTGTGCCTTGATTGAGGACGAGTCTGATGTACTAGCATTTCTAAGAGGAGCAGCAGAGCATTGAGTCAAATGCAGCACTCCTAGATGATGCAAATGAAGAGTTGTCCACAATTGTGAGTCATGGTTCCTGCTAGAGCTATAAATTTGTGCGTACTCTAAGCTTCTTCATTCAAGTCACAGCCACTTCCCATGAGTGAGCTTCAGAGATAGTCTCCACAGATGTCTTGGTCTCTGCAATACGTGTTATGAAAGAGGATTGGACAGGGATATTAGATGTATAAAAAACTGGCTAAATCTGGCTTTCCAAAAATTCTAGAAAAGCCTTTAAAACCAGTGTATTAGGAGCAAGTACCTGCCACATCCTGGGGGCAATCCCTCTAGTTCGGCAGGCTCTGCTAAATATTTCTGGACTGGCCATCCACAGGAAGAGAATTCTTTTTCTGCTTTGCTGAATTCTGCCCATGTGAGGTGGCTGCCATGACATTGAATAAGCAGTTAGAGGAAGAGGAAAAGCTTATATGGACAAGAAAGGCTTCTTCATGTAAGTATGTCCCCACAAATTGGCAACTCATGTAAATCACAAAAAGGATGACTGTAAAGCACTTCTGCACAAAAGGTACAAAATTGGCCTATACACAGAAAATACAAGGGAGAATCAGATTGAAAACTGCTCCAAAGGGGTACACCCTTAATGAACCTAAATGAGACTCCAGTTCTGCTGCGATAAGTGAGTGGTATGCTGCTAGAGTCCTGACTGGCTTCTTCAAGTGCTGCTGGAAGTTGCTGGTCACTGTCCAGGTGTCCCTCTAAGGCTCTGGCATTGATGTGCATGTGGTGAATAGAGCAAACCCTCTCTACCACACACAGTCAAGACACAAAGGAGCGCCGGTAAGGGTTTTGTGGCTTTAGCACTAGGCTAGAACTCAAGGACTTTGATTATCTTGATCCCTCATACACTGACTGATAAGATAAAAAGATGAGGCAACCCAAGGGGCCTACCCCAATACCTCCACCCCACCTGTCGGCAAAGCACAATAATCCCAAGTCCAAGCGGTCACTATGCACCTCTTTCATTAAAATAGCAAACACACAGCATCACCGTACCATACTTGTACTACAAAACAGCATGATGTAACCCACCAAAATCTCACCCAGCACACAGCATCAACAATGTCCAACTTGTATCGAGGAAAAGAGAAACACAATATACTCATTGTAGATCTCAACCCCATGAAACATTAAAACACCGAAGTACCATGACAACAAATTGGACAAGCATAAATAAATAGGGAGCTGAAGTTCCACTAAGTTGAGACATCAAAGAAGCCAATTAGATGTTTCTTTTCAATGTCTAGGGTCATATAAGTCGTAGTATCATAGCATAATCCCTTAAAGGCTAACTATATCATGAAAATCAAAGCCAAAGCAAGACCTAGACTCTTAGTCTACCTGAAGACCAAGTTTTGTTGGAATGTTGAAGATCAAAAGTCACAATCCACAGATGCAAAACAAGGATTTAAATCTTACCTACCTAGTCCAGACTTGAGGGTTTTTTCACTTTTACGAAAGAGCGTAATGCATCATGCTTCCTCTCCTTGGTGGCTACTTGAACTGCATAGCACCCTTGCATGCAGAATCAACGAAGACAATCTTTCCACACCACAAGGATCTCATGGGATTTTGAGAGGGAGCTATAATGCTATAATTCAGTAGACTAGAGCTTGTGTATTTTGCTATTGATCTTTTCCTAGAGCTAACAGGCAAGAAAGATGTTGTTGACCAAGTTTCTTGAGGTACATTTTTTATAGTAAAAAATGTAATATATGAATTTGAATTTTGGAAGTAGGGACCAATATATGAATTCACCTCCACACGTCCACGAGTGGAAGGCACATGTGGAAGGGACACGTGGAAGGGCAAGGGGAGTAAAAGAAATGGTATGGATGAGGATGCCATGGTTCATGAACTAACAAAAACCAAGTTGACCATGTTTTGGCTTCAAAGGCTGAACCTCCATATCCTCCCAATGTGGTATCTTCCAATCTATAGCAATTATATATAATGTAACTATAATAGTAATGATAATTTATTAAATGAGTTATTTCACATGAAAAATATATGTAATTAGCAGAACATCCTCAAAAGCCCTTAAAACACATGTCTTCTTCTCACAAGTCTATAAAAAACGAGACTTGTTAAGGCTATAAGAAATTATTTGCATATAAATCAAACAAGTATGAGATTTTCTAATCTCTCTCCATCTTAATGTAGGTTGGGAAGGATAAAGCTTTCAACAACAAGGTTATTGGCTAGTTACCTATATTTCTAAATCATCTCTTATTACAAATATTTACATGGCATTTCTCTAAAATTTATTCTAAGGGGCATTAGGAGCAACATTTTCCTCTATATAAGTGACATTATTTAAGTTGTAACCAAAATGAAAAAGCATTATGACAATAACATTTTTTCAAATCATAGTAACAAACTCCTTTGCTCATAAAGTTTAGGCTCCATCATATAAGCTCATCTACTAGGGTGGCCATTTTCTTTTCGGCCTTTTATATTATACTTTCTTCAAATGTTATGCTATTTTAAATTTATTGTTCGTGCATATTAACAAGCTTTATGTTTTGAATGAAGACCAATATACAAATGATACCAATTCATGGACAACTAAGCATTAAAACTTTAGGTAAATTTCATGTTATTTATCCTAATTTCTACCATAGAAAAGAACTGTACAAAAAAGTATAGAACAATACTATTGTTGAACTTGGAAAGGGCACTCTCCCCCATAATTATGAATCCTTGGAGAGTATTGTGCCAACTCTCCACCATGCTAGCATGGTTTTATATTCTACGTATTTGAAGTGCTTGTACCTAGACTCATCTATGCATATATCATTGTTGCAGTTTTGACATTGTACTTCTTTAATATTTGTCCTTATTTACTCCTTTCTTATGCAAGGTGTTATTGATGTTGATTGAGCCTTTTGTTGATATACACAATCATGGCATTATGATTCCTTAGTCAATATATAGCAAGTTTGCCTTACTATCTCTCTCACTCCATATTACATACAAAAATTTAGTTCACTCACATGATATTATAACAACACTGTGTAAATCATATCATAATGTTAGCACTATAAGCTAACAATGTTTCTGATGCTTGCTTTTTCATTTATAGTTGTATTGTTGAAAAAGTATAAACTACATTGCATTTCCCTTGATCCATAGTATATATAGAAATTTTAGGTTACTTAAGAAACATTATAACAATACTATATGTAAAATCAAACCATATTGCTAGTATTATAAGCTAAAGGCATTTTTAATCAATGCTTGCTTTTTTGTTTATAGTTGCATTATTAAAAATGTAGTCTCTACTTTATATATAAATGAAGATGATAAAGTTCAACCTATTTTTCTACGTTAGTATTACAATACTACCCTTCTAACATATCTATACTACATTATTATTTGAGCTATAGGTTCGGGAAAGTGTCGAACCACCACAGTGCTCGTGAACCTAGCTCCCAAACCAAACCAAAGTGACCATTTATGTCACATGATTGAGGGCAGAAGGAAACGTGGTCTCCTTCCACCACCTTCTTTTCTCTTCTCATTCTCACTCTCACTCTATATTCTCTCTCTCTCTTTGACGGCCAGTCATAAGAGAGAGAGAGAGAGAGAGAGAGAGAGAGAGAACATGCGTTCTCTCTCTCTCTCTCTCTCTCTCTCTCTGACAACTGGCCGTCAGAGAGAGAGAGAGAGGGTTTGGAGTACATTGCACGTTTGGAGTACTCTCTCTCTCTCTGACATTGTGTGTTTGGTACGAAGCGGGATGGCACGTTGGCATAGTTCTCCAATAGTCGGCGTCACGCAGTCGGAGGTCCAGGAGGCCCTACTACTCTCTCTCTCTCTCTCTCTCTGTGATGACTGGCCGTCAGAGAGAGAGAGAGAGTATTACTGTTGTGCTTCCAACCTGTCCCTTCTACAAGTCCACACAGGAATTTCGAAAGGATTGTTTGAAAGATTCACAGGTTTGCAAAGTACGTAAGTGTAGAATGCAGGGCAGAAGAGTTGTGATTTCAGGGGTCTTCAATGACACTGATTTGTGCCTACAGAAGTCAACACCAAATGCCCTGGCATCATTTGTTAAAAAAGCTTTCAATCCTTAGATACTTGAAAGTTGGTACTTCTGAGGTAATCAGCACTGGTGGTTCTCATACGAATAATGAGACTTAGACCCTTTTTTTTGGGGGTGGGGGTGGTGTGCTAGTTAAAGACTGATATGGCTTTGCTTTTACTACTCTCTCTCTCTCTCTGACGACTGGCCGTGAGAGAGAGAGAGAGAGAGTAGTCTCTCTCTTATTTCCCTTCTTCTACTATTTTCTGCCTTTCTCTTATTGATAGTACTACTTGCGATTAAAGAGAGCGGTTGGTGGCTTGAAGCTTCCAAAGAGCTACTGTAGGCTATCATGAGAGTGTAATTCCATTATACGTGTCTTCTTGGGCCTTTTATACTCTTTGCAATTCTTGGGCCTTTTATACTCTTTGCAATTTGTTTTAGAAGATTATTCAATTTTGCATGGAGAATGATCTATCTTTGGTGAACTAAGAGTTTGGAAGATGTTAAAAGGAATCGAGATTCTATCATGTCCCGAGATTTGGGGTTCTAAATCCCAATATAACATAGTTGTAATTTAGGTTCTTTTGGTTCTATCACCAAACCCAAGTGAGAAGAGAAAACAATAGGTAAATCTTCTATTTGATACACTATTAACATAATCAAAATTAGTGTAATTGTATAGTCATACTTATCTTTAGCCATTCAAAAGTCCACATTGTCTTGGAGTATCCAAGAATGGTTCTCTTCTGGTATTTTATTTAGTTATTTTATATAGTTGTTTGGTTAGTTTTGGTTGTTTAGTTAGTTTATTTAATTAGTTATTTAGTTAGTTTCGGTTATTTTATTTAGTTAGTTAGTTGATTAGATAAGTTAAATAGTAAGTTAGTAGTTACTTTAGATTGTGTGTTAGTTACTTTAGATATAGTTTAGGGTTAGTAAGGTGGTAGTTACTTTAGATATAGTTTAGGGTTAGTTTGCTTTTTTGTTTTAGTTTATATATGTGTTAGTTACTTGAGAGAGAGAGAGAGAGAGAGAGAGAGAGAGAGAGAGAGAGAGAGAGATTAGTTTAGTTAGTTTGTGGTTAGTTAATTTAGTTAGTTTTGGTTGTTTATTTAGTTTAGTTAGTTTATTTAGTTAGTTATTTAGTTTATTTAGTTATTTGTAGGTTGTTAGTTTTGTTGGTTTACTTTAGTTAGTTTAGTTTGGTAGTCATACTTATCTTTAGCCATTCAAAAGTCCACATTGTCTTGGACTTCAGATATGTCAAGGTGAGCCTTGGAGTATCCAAGAATGGTTCTCTTGTGGTATTTTATTTAGTTACGTTATATAGTTATTTGGTTAGTTTTGGTTGTTTAGTTAGTTTATTTAATTAGTTATTTAGATAGTTTTGGTTATTTTATTTAGTTAGTTGATTAGATAAGTTAAATAGTAAGTTAGTAGTTACTTTAGATTGTGTGTTAGTTACTTTAGATTGTGTGTTAATTACTTTAGATATAGTTTAGGGTTAGTAAGGTAGTAGTTACTTTAGATATAGTTTAGGATTAGTTTGCTTTTTTGTTTTAGTTTATATATGTGTTAGTTACTTGAGAGAGAGAGAGAGAGGTTGGTTTAATTTATTGGTATTTTGGTTTATTTTGTGCAGTTTGTTTGTGAGGATTGGTATTTCAGGTCAGTGATCTCTCTCTCTCTCTCTCTCTCTTTCTCTCTCTCTTTCAGGTTGTAAATTTGTTTTGATATATTTATTGGTTTAAATAGTAAGTTAGTTAGTTAAATATAGTAAGTTAGTTAGTTAAATAGGTTGTTAGTTAGTTTGGTTAGATTTGTGGTTAGTTAGTTATTTAGTTTAGTTAGTTTATTCAGTTAGTTGATTAGATAAGTTAGTTTAAATTATTTTTGTGTGTTATATATGGATTTAGTTATTTAGTTAGTAGTTACTTTACATTGTGTGTTAGTTACTTTAGATATAGTTTAGGATTGGTTTGTTTTTTTGTTTTAGTTTATATATGTGTTATGGGTTAGTTAGTTAGTAGGTTTTACCTTACATTAGTTGCTTAGTTACTTTAGAAGATTGTGTGTTAGTTTAGGGTTAGTTTTTTTTCATTTTTTTGTTACTTTAGATTGTGTCTCTCTCATTCTCTCTCTCAAGTTTTATATTTGTTTTGATGTATTTATGTATTTATTGGTTTAAATAGTAAGTTAGTTAGTTTTGGTTGTTTGTGGTTAGTTAGTTTAGTTAGTTTATTTAGTTATTTTATATAGTTATTTGGTTAGTTTTGGTTGTTTAGTTAGTTTAGTTGGTTTGTTTAATTAGTTATTTAGTTAGTTTCGGTTATTTTATTTTGTTAGTTAGTTTATTTAGTTAGTTTATTAGATAAGTTTAATAGTAAGTTAGTAGTTACTTTAGATATAGTTTAGGGTTAGTAAGAGAGAGAGAGAGAGAGAGAGAGAGAGAGAGAGAGAGAGAGAGAGAGAGAGAGAGAGAGAGAGAGAGAGAGAGAGATTAGTTTAGTTAGTTTGTGGTTAGTTAGTTTAGTTAGTTTTGGTTGTTTATTTAGTTTAGTTAGTTTATTTAGTTAGTTAATTTGGATAGTTAGTAGTTAGTAGTTACTTTAGATTGTGTGTTAGTTACTTTAGATATAGTTTAGGGTTAGTTTGGTTAGATCCGTTAGCTTATTAGATTAGTTAATTTAAATTATTTTTGTTTATTATCTATCGAATAGTTTAGCTAGATTGATTGGTTATTTGTGTTAGTTACTTTAGATATAGTTTAGGGTTAGTTTGTTTTACTTCGGTGATCTCTCTCTCTCTCTCTCTCTCTGGCTGTAAATTTGTTTTGATGTATTTATTGGTTTAAATAGTAAGTTAGTTAAATATAGTAAGTGAGTTAAATAGGTTTTACCTTAGATTAGTTGCTTACCTTACTTGGTTTTGTTAGTTTAGTTGGTAGGTTACTTTAGTTTTGAGGTTGGTTAGTTAGTGCATTGGTTGGTTGGTTAGGTGTATAGAGAGGGAGAGGGAGAAGCAGGGAGAGAGGGTTAGTTGAACTTTGGCAGTATTAGACATGGGAGTTTTTGCCGTTTTTAAATTTCAAGAATATTTTATATATCCCTCAAGGCTAACGCGTGCTTTTTGTCCAGTATGGAGGCTTCTACAGCAAACAAGAATATGTTTGTAGAAGATATTATCCAGTGCACTTCTAACGTGCAAATGAATGCACGCAAAATAAAGGAGGCCACAAGGAAAAAGGTTATTCGTCGTGCACTTAAGCATGTTGCAGGGCATGATAATTCCGTTGGTTCCTTAAGGTTTATTCGTCGGTTGGATGGGATTGAAAAGCAAGTGAAGACACTATTTCGGCATCAAAAAGCTTCGATTTCAATTTCTGAGAACATTGGTGACCGTCTACAGAGGATTGAGAGAATGTTGGACGAGAAATATGAAGGGCACCTTGCTGATGCAGTAACGATACAGGGCGAGTTAGAAGAGATCAAGGGTTATATAGGTGACATTTATGAACATATCCAGAAAAATTGGTGGCCGCGCGCTAGATCTTCGAACAATCAAGAAGAGAAGTTGAAAGATATTCTTGATAGTGCAGGTCGTATAGAGGATGGAGTATGTGAGCTGATTGCACATAAGAATGAGAGCTTAGTTGCACCGGAGAACATTGCTCTTGATGTGCAACTTACTTCTTTAAAAGTTTATCTAAATAGATTTTCAGCAATGTTAACGCAGATGAATCGCCGTGCAGGCTCATCTTCTGGCATTGGAGATCATTGCCCTTGATATGCACTAGAGAATGTTACATCTTTGAATAGTGGTCCACAATAGGTTTTTGGCAATGTTAACCAGTGCTTCTTTGTCGTGGTTTGCTTGGTATATGTAATTCCTACAAGACTTCTTAAATGAATTGTTTGATGAAAATCTTCATTTTGAAACACATCGTATGTGTCTTGCAAATTATAAAACTACTTTTAAACCATTTTAATAGTCACTCTTTCTCTCTGTTTCTCTATGTTTCTCTCTCGATTACTAAGCAATTTTGTTAATGTACTTTTGTAACTTAGATTGGATTAGATACATAGAATGATTGCAGCTTTGATATGTTGGGATGTTTTGTATAGTTTGCCTCCCTCCCTCCTCTCTCTCTCTCTCTCTCTCATACTTAGGTGGCTTATGTGTTCTTTCATGCATTTAGGGTTTGTGGTTGCGAATGTGAGTTGGTAAGGTATTGTGTGTCCTATGGGATTGACACCAATAAGTATTTCAAGATTGGGGACACCTTTCTATACAGGAGATGTTCTTTTCTCTCAAGATTGTGCTGATGTACGTGAATGAAGATCAACATGGCATGGCCTTTAGGCAATGCGTGGTTGGTACTTGGTGAGCGTCATGTGTGCATGATAGCACTCATGTGTAGCGTACATATATTCTTTCATGCATTTAGGGTTTGTGGTTGCGAATGTGAGTTGGTAAGTTATTGTGTGTCCTATGGGGTTGACACCAATAAGTATTTCGAGACTGGGGACATCTTCCTGTATAGGACATGTTCTTCCTGTACATGAATGAAGATCCATTGGCAGGGCCTTTAGGCAATGCGTGGTTGAAACTTGGTGAGTGCCATGTGTGCATGATAGCACTCATGTGTAGCGTACATATATTCTTTCACGCATTTAGGGTTTGTGGTTGCGAATGTGAGTTGGTAAGTTATTGTGTGTCCTGTGGGATTGGCACCAATAGGTATTTCGAGACTGGGGATACCTTCATGTATAAGACATGTTCTTTACTCTCAAGAAGATTGTGCGGATGTACATGAATGAAGATCCATTCGCGGGGCCTTTAGGCAATGCGTGGCTGGTACTTGGTGAGTGCCATGTGTGCATGATAGCACTCATGCATAGTGTACATATATGTACACTATGCCATGTGTGCATGATAGCACTCATGCATAGTGTACATATATGTTTCGTGCATTTAGGTTTTATGGTTGTGAATGTGTCTATCACTTATGTCTTGACGTTTGATGTGCAAATAGCTCTGAGATTTATTTGTTGTGCAACTCTTATGTTCTCTTTAAAGTTTGGTGTAGCCATGGAACAAAGCGAAGCCATAGGAGATATTCCCGATGTAGTGCTTTCGACTCCATTGAATGTAGTGGATTCAGTTGAATTAAACAAAATGGCAACGGCATCATCTCTTCGATGCTTGCTAGCTTGGAGCTATTCGCATGGGTATGGAAGATAGTTTTGTTAATTGTGATTGCATCAAAGTGCTACTATTTATATTTTTGGAGATGATTGTTTATATGTTTCATTGCAGCCAACGTATGGGCTCTAATAGAATGAATGTGCGAAAAATGAAAGAGGTGGCAAGGGAAAAATAGATGCATGTTGCTAAATGTACAAGAGCTGCAAAGATTCGAAGAAACACAAGGGCTACTTCGGGTGCTTCAGACTTTAAAAAACTTGAGGCCAAGATGAATGAGTTGATGGAAATGCAGACGAGTTTATGTACGCGTGTTGACAGTCCGCTTGCCATGTACTCAATGGAGTTACGTGAACAAGCTAAAGGTCTGTATGGTGTTGTGTGCGAGACAAAGCACACACAGGGTGTTCTCTAGCAAGTGTCGACTGATCTGGGTGGTGAAGTAAAGGCACTTTCAGCAAATATTTCTGAGACAAGCAGATTAATGAATCTGCTAGTGAACGATATGTGGGCTTTGGTTTGGGGGCTTGGAGATGACCACGAACCTGTGATCTGCCAGAGGGGTTGTCGGTTGCCGTTCTTGCAGTTTCAAATGAATGTTAGTAGGTTTAATGCTTTGTTACAACAATTGAGCCGTCAGATGAATGGTTGCATCTAAGGAGATTATGTGTATGTGTTGTGGAAGGATCTCTTTGTATAATGCAAGAATTGCTTAGGTTGGAACTTATAGGTTCAGATTGTCTTACGTATTTTAAAGTGCATGGGCTAGCACTTTTTATGATAATATTTGCTTCTTTTTTGTAAAGCCTACGTGGAAAGTGCTAAGATGTGCAAAACTTTTGATATAACAAAGCGTATTTGAGTAAAATGTATTGAGTGTGTATGATGTGATGTCTCTTTCTTTATATTTACATGGACTAGATTTGATAGTCCAATGATGGTGGGTATATTTAGATTTGATATATTGTGTACATCAAATGTACACAATACATTTAGTTTAGAAATCAAACCATGCCTTTGATAAAGTGTATTGGTAGTCATTTCTGCCATTGCATGTTTACTTTCTTTTGTTAATTAATTGAAATGGAATAATTGTGCATGTGTTTATTACCAAGGTTACTTCTATCTTAGCAACCAGGCTTTCTCTCACTCACTTACTCACACACACACACACACACACACACACACACTCTCTCTCTCTCTCTCTCTCTCTCTCTCTCACACACACACACACACACACACACACACACACACACACACACACACACACACACACACACACACACACACACACACACTCTCTCTCTCTCTCTCTCTCTCTCTCTCTCTCTCTCTAATGGGCGGGCGCAGCGTCTTTGTAGACAGATACATTGACTGGGTTGTAGTGGTTTTGTGTCTTGATATTTAATCTTAATATTTAGATATTTAAATATTAAATGTGTCTATACGTTGATAATAGGTTTTGTGGCCAACTGATCAATATGGGGTGTTCGCATCGAGCAACTGGCAGAGACTATGTGTTGCGTGTTCGTAGGTACATGCTTACTTCCACAAGGTATGAGCGACGACAAGTTGCTAGACTCAAGGCTCGGAAAGGGATTTTAGATCGTGGTAGATCCATTCAAAGAGACATTGAAAACCTAACGTTCCATGAGGAGATTCTAAGTGGTCATCATGAACTAGACCAACCACAGTTTGGTATAGATGTGGCTAATGTTTTGCCATCACCGGATAGAACCATTAGGGGATTTCAAGCCCTGCGACAGTTTGGTGTGGATTTGATGAATGCTTTGCCATCAGTGGGTGGTTGCAATGGTCTTAATCATGTGACTTTCGAGTCACATGTTAATAATGTTTCAATGCCTAAGTGCCAACATGGGGGAAATCTTAGTGGAGTGGTTTGCGAGAGTGTGTCTCATCGTGTTGAATTTGTAAATGGGGATAATGAGCCAGTTGAACAGCATGTTGGTTTAGATTTTGGAAATCACCACAATGTGAAAAATTCCGTGGCTACTACTGAGTCACGTGTTCATAATATTGCTGTTTTTGATCCCCAAAGTGGTGGATTGTGCTCCATTTTAAATGCTTTGCCTGCAACGGATGTTCACCCAGCAATGTCAATACTACTATTTCAAGAGCCGGATGTGCATTCCATGGGGATTCTTTGTGTGATGTGTGAAAGGTGTTCAGCTAAGTTGTGGAGATGCGAGACTCGGGTTCAAGGGTCGATTTTGTTTGGAAGACACTGTTGTTGAAATGAAAAAGTAATGTTGCCACCATTGCAACATCCATCACAGCCATTGCATGATTTGTTGCATGGTATGCACCCTCAGAGTAGGATATTTAAAAACAACATACGAGCATATAACAACGCTCTTGCATTTGTATCACTCGGAGCTAATGTTGACGAGCTACCTGTTATCGGGAATGGTTACACCTTTAGAGTGCATGGCTCTATTTATCACCGTATAGGTGCTTTGCTTCCTGATGTGAAGCGTCAAGAAAGGCCAAGATTTGCACAACTCTATGTTTATGATACCGAGCATGAGTTGCTTAATAGGCTGGGGGTTATGCATGATTTATTACCAAACTTGCTAGGGGAGCTTCAATGTATGATGCATCGATACAACATATATGCACGTGCTTTTAGGTTAGTGGGTTTGCAATTGCAAAATAATCCTGCGTAGGAACTAAGAATGAGTATTTTTGGTATTCAAAGAACCAGTAAATAATACTCTGCTCTTGCAGCAACTGAGGTTGCAGCTATCATGCCATGGCAGGGTGACGAGGGTACTCTTGATCGTCGCAATATTCATGTTTATACTTGGGGTGGTCGATGTGTTGCTATTTCAAACTTGCATAGGGCATATATGCCAATGCTATATGTCCTCCTTTTTCCTATGGGGGATGATGGTTGGCATGTAAAGGTTCCCTACAGTAATGTTAGTGTTCCTGTTAACATATATGAATTGTCCAATAAAAATTGTGTTGCCCAAATGCAATTTTATGCATTTCTTCTTCAAGTACACGAAGATACTGAGGTGTGCATATTGTGTGCTAGTCAACTATTGCAGCAATTTACTGTTGATGCTTATTGTAGTATAGAGCAGTGCAGGTTAACTTGGTGTCACCAGAATCAATTAGTGTTACAATCGGAGGCCTACAAAGGCTTGGCATACATGGTGGGGGCAAACGATAATGGGACAATGCCTCTGTTGGTGCCTCTGTTGGCAAGATGATAGTTTTACCATCGTCATTCAAAGGTGGACCAAGACACATGTATCAATTGTATCAGGATGCCATGGCTATAGTGCGATATAAGGGAAAACCTGACCTTTTTATAACAATGACATGCAATCCAAAGTGGGTGGAGATAACTAATGCTTTATTGCTTGGGCAAAGTGCTTATGACCGTCCGGATTGGACTGCTCGTGTGTTTCATAAAAAGCATGCTGATTTAATGTATATGTTGTTGCGGAAGGATCTCTTTGGAAAGGTTGCAGGGTATGTTACTGTGATTGAATTCCAAAAGAGGGGGCTACCACATTCTCATACTTTGCTAATTTTAGAGCCGTCTTTCAAACCTTTTGAAGCATGTCACTACGATAGACTGGTTTGTGTTGAGTTACCCAATAGAGTTAAGTTTCTAGCCTTATTTGAGACAATTTCAAAGTGCAACATTCATGGCCCTTGCGGAGGATTGAACCCCAAGAGTCCCTGTATGGACAAGGGTAGATGTACTAAAGATTACCCGCGAAAAATTAGTGGGCATGACAACGGTTGATAGTTCTGGCTATCCCATTTATCGAAGATGAGATGATGGAAACTCTGTGATCATAAATGGTAATGTTATTGATAATCGATGGATTGTTCCATATAATCCATTCTTGAGTAAAAAATACAATGCACACATAAATGTGGAGGTGTGCTCGACAATTGTGGTTATGAAGTATTTGTATAAGTATGTGTACAAGGGGCATGATCGTGCAACCGTCAAATTTTCTGTTGGGGTTGATTCAGTCCGGAATGGTGGCGATGCTCACGAGGTGGACGAGATACAAAGTTATTTGGATGCATGATATGTTTCTGCCTCTGAGGTGTGTTGGCGGATCTATGATTATGCATTGCACAATGAAAAGCCTGATATACAACGTTTGTAGGTACACTTACCTGGTGAGAACTATGTGGTGTTTCGGGATACAGATAGTATACCAGATGTTGTGTGGAATGAAGACCTCCAGAAAACTACTCTTACTAAATGGTTTGTATGCAACCGCATTCATCCAGAGGCTAGGACTATTCGCTATCAAGACTTTCTAGTGTATTGGGTGTGGAATGCACGACATAAGATGTGGACTAGAAGGAAGCGTGGGAATACATGTGGTCGGATGTATTTTGTGGCGCCTACCTATAGTGAGCTCTACTATTTGCGGATGCTTTTAACAGTGTCGGGGATGTACTTCTTTTGAAGATTTTCGTACTGTTGATAGTGTGATCTGTGATACTTTTAGGGATGCTTGCATTGCAAAGGGCATGTTGGAGAGAGATGATGAATATGTTGTGTGCTTAGAAGAAGCTGCCTCTGTGAAAACTGGTGCTCAACTCCGAACTTTATGTGTTGCAATTTTGGTCTTTTGTGAGCCAGCTCGGCCTGGCCATCTATGGGAAAGATTTTTGGTGCCAATGGTAGAGGATATCATGTATAGATTGCAGCTACAGCACGTGCACGCCTCTCTTGGTGTTCTGCAGCATGAGGCATCTAACATGGCTTTGTTGCATCTGCAAGACCTTTTACGTCATGTAGGACGAAGACTTTGTGATTTTGATGGGTTTCCTGAACCTCATCAGCCAAAATCACAACTGCATGCTAACCCTCTTTTGCAAGATGAATATGCATACAACATATCCGAACAACATAGGGTTTCTGAATCCATGGAGGGAATGTTGAATGAAGAACAAAGAATTGCCTTTGGTGCAGTCATGGATGCTGTTGATACAGATACTGGAGATGTATTCTTTTTGGATGGTCCTGGTGGGTCTGGGAAGACTTTCCTATACAAATGTTTACTTGCGAAGGTGCGTAGTGGTGGTCGCATAGCGTTGGCAACATCATCATGTGGCATTGCTGCCTTGCTTTTGCCAGGTGGTCATACAGCTCACTCGCGGTTTAAAATCCCAGTAGAATTAAATAATCGATCCACTTACAATATTCCTGTTCAATGTGACCTTGCTCGGTTATTGAGACAAACAAGCCTTATTTTGTGGGATAAGGTTCCTATGACCCATCGATATGCCTTCGAAGCGGTTGATAGAACTCTAAGAGATGTTATGAGCTGTGATAAGCCATTTGGTGGAAAAGTTGTTTTGTTTGGGGGGGATTTTAGACAGGTCTTGCTGGTTGTGGTAAAGGGAACACGTGAGGATATTGTTAATGCTGCATTGTGTTACTCTGATTTGTGGCGTTACATAAGGGTGCTAAGGCTATCTGGCAATATGCGAGTGTCGACAGCCGGTAGTGTGGTGGACAATGGGTTCATCTGTTGGATTCAAGGAATAGGGGATGGAGTGGGTGTTACCGAAAGTTGTAATAAGTTGTGTGTCCCACCTGGCATGATATTAAAAGGGCACTCTATCGAAACATTGATTAATAGTGTCTACAGTGAAGTGTCCAATGTGGGTGACTACACGTCATATTTTAGTGAGTGAGCTATACTTGCCTCACGGAATATAGAGGTGGCTACTTTGAATGATCGTGCATTGCAACTAATGCCAGGGGAGGTCAGGCAGTATTGTAGTGCAGATTCAATTGCAGAGACCGACGACTCATTTTTGTACTCTGTTGAGTATTTAAATACATTGGACCTTGGAGGTGGATTTCCTCCTCATTTATTGCTGCTGAAGATAAATGCACCTATTATTCTTCTTAGAAACCTAAATCCAGGAAGGGGTATGTGTAATGGTACGCGATTGATTAGAGCTTTCAATAGGAAAGTGATAGATGCTTAGATAATAACAGGGGAAAATGTGGGTGAACGAGTTTTTATTCCCCGGATTACTTTTGTTTCGAATGCTACACATTTGCCATTTACTATGAAGCGGAGACAGTTTCCCATCCGGTTGGCATTCGCTATGACAATCAACAAGTCACAGGGGCAGACTTTGTTCATTGTTGGGCTTTATCTAAAGGCACTAGTATTTACATATGGTCAGTTGTATGTTGCATTTTCAAGGGTAAAATCTTCGCATGGTGTGAAAGTGCTATTGGGTGAAGAGGATGGGGATATGACCACAAACATTGTATACAAGGATGTTCTCTGAAAGGTGCAGTAATGTGCATTACTTTCTTTGCGGAGATGTAGTTATTGACGACCATGTAGGGACATTGGTTTGCATATATGTGAATTACTCTCTGTTGCTTTCTTTGTGGAGATACAGTTATTGATGACCATCTAGGGACGTTGGTTTTGCATATGTGTGAATTGCTCTCTATGCCATGTTTGGTTGGCATATACTCTTGGAAGTATAATTTTTTCATATTTCACTATTCATTTAACTTTTGCAGATGCCTACCCTAGAGTGGCACAATTACCCAGCTTCTGACTATCAAAAGGAGCTGCAATGCACATTACTCACTATAGCTCCTGATGATATCATAAGAAGGACACTTGCAAGGGTCATCGAGCATTTATACGATGATGTTAATATCGACATCAAGCTCCCAATTTTTATTGAAGTTGTACATTGTGGATACACGCAATGTTTTCGGGTGCATATGTACGAGGTTGACCATAAGAAGAGATTTCAACGCTCCCATACTGATAAGATACCGAGGCATTGGTTCAAGTATGGATTCAAAGATTTGGGTTGTTTTGTGACGCTGCATCAACGTTTGTCAGTACCTACGGAGTGGTTTACAAATGTTCAACCAAGTATTATTATTGTTGGGATGGAATGATCTTTGTTAGTTGTTCCATGTACTTATATTGTAATTTTTGTTCTAATGCAGGTGGTAAAGAGAGAGGTAGGACCGTTGCATCGCCCATGCGATTACCAATGGAAACTATGGGATCGTTCCCTGTTTCACCTTCACATATTTTGCTCAAGAAGGAGGATTTTGTTAATGATTCCTCGAAGAAAAGGAAGATTTCTTTCCATTAGGCATCTTCGAGACATTGCCTTTTTTTGTAGGCATTGGCCATTTGCCTATAGTACTTGGAAACACGTCGGTGCCTTATGCTTGGCCTTTGTGGCTTCATTTTGACTAGGTCTCTTATAGAAATTATTTTTGTGGTGCTTGGTCTTTGCCTCAATTATGACCCGCTTTAGTGTAACATTGTTGTTCCACGTACTTATACCGTTGCATTGCCCATGCGATTACCAATGGAAACTATGGAATCATTCCCGGCTTCGCCTTCTCATGTTTTTCTCAACGAGGAAGATTTTGTTAATGATTTCTCAAAAAGCTTTGTTTCTATTAGGCATCTTCGAGACATTGTCTTTTTTTATTGGCATCGGCCATTTGCCTATGATGCTTAAAAACACTTGCGTATCTTATACTTGGCTTTTTGGCTTCGTTTTCAGTATTACATTGTTGTTTCTAATTATTGCGTATGCAAGCATATAATTGCTTACATTGATGTCGAGAGGAATGTTTGTAAGTATGGTGCATGGAAGAAATTGTTTTTATGTCTGGCATTTTGTGTTACATTGGTTTTAAACTACTTTTAGTTTTAATTTTGTTGTGTGTGTGTGAGACAGAGAGAGGGTGTTTAGAGAGAATTGGAGAGAGAGAGAGAGAGAGAGAGAGAGAGAGAGAGAGAGAGAGAGAGAGAGAGAGAGAGAGAGAGATTGAGTGAGTGAGTGTGGATATAGAGGGGGGAGGTGTAAATGGGATCAGAGATAGAGGGGTTGTGAGTAGAGGAGAGTAAAGCATGTGATGTTTTTGTGATAGCATTACCCACTATGCAATAAGGAAGTGGAGCTGTCGTGCTATCGCACGGCAGCTTCACTTCCCTCGCACCCCGCTTCGCGGCAAGCGGGATAGCGTTCCTTACGCACGAAGCACGCCAAGAACGCTAGTATTAATAATTGCATGAACTCAAAGTAGTGACATGAAAGCCTTATACATAGAGTTCAATTAGAACAAGTAAAACATCTTAACAACCTTTATTTGTCATTCTTAGGTGGATGTCTCTACCTACTTTTCCCCAATATCATAAAACAATTGCAATCTTTGCAACCCTAATCAAAAAACGAAAATATTTCAAGTGGATTCTATTTTCTTGGTTTACCAAATCCATTTATGCTTGTTCTACCAATATTCCTTGCAATATTTGTGGTTGGTGGGTTTTCCTCCCACCCAAGGAAGGTTAAAGTGCCTACTTGCAAGTAGTTTTTGTTGTCTTGTCGTAACACAATGAACGCTTCAACAACAAATAAATACAATTTGACATCTTTCTCATCCGTCAATAATGTATATTAATTAGAAAACATCGATGGTATCTAAAACTTATAGAGAAAATGGATCAATTGCAATTACTCTTTTATGTGGGATAATGCTATTTGCAAATTTCCCATTGCAAAATCACCCAAAAATATAAATGAGGGCACAACCGCTATTTGCAAATATTTGGGTGTGGCTAATTACTCAAATCGGGAAATTGGCAGAATGGTAAGGGTTTCAATGGAAGAGTTCAAAGGCAAAAAAATTTGCAATAATAATAAAAATGCCACCAAACAATTCAAAATTCAAACAAAGTATTTGCACATTCTCCAAACATGAGTCAAAATTTCATGGTCCATCCATTCCAACCCAAGGATTCTTTATCAAGTGTATTGAATTCTCCTTACATGCCATCGTAGAGGGGAAGAATGTTGGTTCTTAAGTCTTCAAAGTTCATATGCTTCATGAACTCCATAATACCATTATAGTAATAACACCAAGTCTTGAGTGTCTCCTTGTGAAACTTGTAAGTATTACACAATCTACTAGCTTCTAGTGGGTTGCTTATTGAATGAATATAATATAATTGGTGCACTAGGCATTTCATAGGTTGAAAGTTCCTATTATCTATCTTTTTTAATGGTCATTGGGAAACTCCTTTGCTAAGTATTGGGATATGCTAAGTGTCTTATGTAAATGATTTTTGGATGATCTTTTGTTGATTTTTGAGTTGAAAATGTGTCTTTAGGTGATGTTTGTAAGGTTTTGAGATATTATTAGTGATTTTGGATACAATTCAATATGCATTATATAGTATGGATGATTGAAGATGTTTACAATTTATATTTAAAGTTATTTTTAGCTTGAAGATTGATTTTACATGCTTTTGAAGTGTCCTATTTGATATTGTTTGAGATTGTTTGGCTCTATAAAGATATTATTTTCCTTTATTGTATGAGTGCATGATGTATTTGAGCTATGATTTGTGTTCTTTATATGAATTTTGATTGATTGATGTGGTTATTGAGTTGAGTTCATAATTTGTTCAACTCTGTTTCACCCTCATGTGCTTATTGAGTCGAGTTCATAATTTGTTCAACTATGTTTCACCCTCATGTTTTTTTGTGAGCTTATGTAACCCTTTGCAAGATTATGTATAGGAAAATGTTTAGCTCAAGAGAATTTTAGTGTCTTATCTCTTGAAAAGTGGTGGTTTTGAGACATTTTTAGAGCTAAAGTAGTAGCTAAATAAAGACTGAAGTGATAGTGTCAGTGAAGAGCTACAAAGGGGTATTATAGTGGCTTTGATGACCCTTCATATGAAGAGATGCCTTTCGGAGGGTGAATCCATGATCAAATGAGGAGTTATTTTTATCATTCTATTATACTAATGATAAAGAGAAAGTCCATGAGTGGTTATGAGAGGAGAGAGGGCAATCCTTTATCAAAACATTGAAAGGTAGAGCCCAAGTGGGAGCACACAATTGGAAGCAAGAGCAAAGCAAGAGCTATGGCGGATGGAGAAAGAGAGCAAGAGAGAGACATTGTATGTGGGAACTTCAATAGTCACAATGTGCGAACAACCTTCCCTTATTTAATAGTCACTAAAAGAATAAAGAATAAAGCGACAGTGATGGGCGCCTGCCACTTGCAATGCACAAGTGTGTAGTCATGGCGTGTGAAGTAAATACAGGGTGGCATAGGCACAGATGCCTTTATCTCCAATAACCTTCCACTTAAAGACGAATGTGTCTTAGTGAAGAGAGAATAAGAAAAATTGACAAACCACAAATGTACATAAATTAGAACATGATGATAAATAGATGTTATCTCATCCTATGCCCATCATATTCCTAAGGAAGGCAAAATATTCCATTGAGAGACTTTAATGAGTAGATTTGTAAGATTCTTGTCAGTCGATATCTTGATAAGCTCAATAGATTTGTCCTCTACTACCTTATGATGAAGTGATAGCACACCTCAATGTGCTTTGTCTTCGCATAGAAGACCAAATTCTTAGCCAATTGAATACCACTCATGGACTCCGAATGTCATGTAGGAGTAATAGTAATACCAAGGTATGGCCTAACCATAGGGTCTCCTTGCAAGCTTCGGTGGCTGCAACATAAGGTGTCTCAATAGTAGATAAGGCCACGCATTTCTGCACCTTGGACATTTAAGAAACAACACCTCTAGTAAAAGTGAAGATATACCCGTAGGTGGACTTCCTACTATTTGTATGTCTTGCATAGTTGGAGTAAGTATAACCCATGATTGTAGTATCTTGGCTATCATAGCAAATAATTAAATTTGCAATGTTGTTTAAGTGCCTTGTGATATCCTTCACGGTGTCCCAATGTCGATGGCTAGATGTAGCCATATAGTGTGCCACAACTCCCATTGCAATTGCTATGTCAAGGCAAGTGGCGATCATGGCATACATCAAACTATCCACTACGAATGCATAAGGGATCTTGGTCATCTTGCCCTTCTACTCATCTAATTGGGGATAATTTGCTTGACTAACCTTCACATGGGAAGGTAAAGGATAGCCAATATGCTTAACATCTTGCACATGGAAGCACTCAAGGACCTTCTATATGCACTCCTCTGTGACAAGTAAATGAGCCCCTTAGAGTGATCTTGTGTGATGCACATCCCAAGAATATGTGAGTCATGTCCAATGTCCTTCATCTCAAAGTTATTCTTGAGCTGAGTTTTCAAAGCATCCAGCTCATCATGAGCTCTCCTAGTAATCAATATATTATCTACTTCTTGCTTAAGACCACAAAAGCTCTTTCTCAACTTGTACACTAGGTGTTCTCTGCCCTTTTCTTGAAAGCCCTTAAGCTATTGCATATAAATCTCATCATGCAAGTGCCCAGGTAAGAAAGCAGTCTTAACATCCATTTGATAAAGATTCAGATCTAATTGTGCAACCAAGGCCAAAACCAATCATAGCATAGTCATCTCGACTATAAGAGAAAATACTTTATCAAGGTCAATACCATGCTCGTGCTTAGTTAAAACCCTTAGCAAAACCAATCTGGCCTTAAATGCAAGGTTGGGGTATCCAAGGGTACTCTTCAACTTGTACACCCACTTGCATGGCAATGTATGTTTCCCATTGGGTAAAGGAACCAAATCCCATGTATGGTTTTTCTATAGTGAATCAAACTCAGATAGCATGGCCCGCTCCTAAGAGTAACTATCACCTCTATACATAGCCTCCATATAAATAAGAGATTCACCAAAATCTATCACCATAACATAGTCCATGGAGAGCACAAATAGATAAGGTTGAGTAGTAGATTGCTCCAAAATAGGCAGTGGGGTTTGTAGATCCTATCTAACATCATAATCATGGGCCACTTGAGCATCAATTGGAGTATGTATCCCTACTTACCTCAACAACTTGCTCAAGCTTCTCATGCATCTTCTCATTGTGGAAAATAACATCATAGCTACAAATGACCTTCTTAGTCTGTGGATCCCATAGGTGATAGCCCATCTCACTTACATCCCTATAACAAAAAAAAGATGCATTTCACTGATTTAGGATCCATCTTATTGCATTTGTCCTTGGGAACATGGCCAAAAGCTTCACATCCAAAGGCATGCAAATAAGCATATGATGGAGGTTTTCTAAACTATACCTCCTCTGCAACTTGACAACCAATAATAGTGCATGGGGGTCTATTTATCAAATGTATAGTAGTAGTAATTGCCTCAATCCAAAAATGCTGCAGTAAGCTTTGGTGGCTAAGTATACTACAAACTTTCTCTTGAATCATCCTATTCATGTGCTTTGCAATACCATTTTGGGATGGGGTGTAAGGGGCAATCGATTGACACCTCTGCTCATCGTAAAACTTCTCAAATGCTTTAGAGATATATTCATCCCCATTATCTGATCTTAGGTATTTTAGCCTATACCTACACTGGTTTTTAAAGAGCAAGCCAACATTAAAAGGTAGCCAATATATATGATTTCTGCTTTATGGGATATGCCTAGATCTTATGCGAATAATTATTAATGAAAGTTACAAAATACTTTGTGCCACCTAATGATGATGAGACTCTTATGGGACCACATACATTAGAATAAACAAGACAAAGACTCGTCCATGTGCATAATGCCAAATTTTTTATGAGAATTGCATGTCTGCCTACTCGTAAAGACAATGATCACATGAATCAAAACAGTTGTAGTCAAGAGACAAAAGATATTGCAAATGAGAAAGGATTTTCATTCCTTTTAAGGACGCATGCCGCCCAAGGTGACGATGCCATAAAGATATATATGTATGCTAATCACATCCAAAACATGGTCAATAGACCCACATACAAGCAAGGGATAGAGATTTCCAGGCTTGGTATCTCGAGCAAAGACAAGATTTCTATGTGTAATCTTCTACATAGAATCACCAAAAGATTCATGATATCTTGCATCATCCAACTATCTAGCAAAGAGTAAGCTTTTGGTCAAAGCTGGAACGTAGTGTACATAATGTAAAATAAAAGTGATGCTTGAAGCAAACTATAGTCTAATATCACCAATACCAATAATATCTAGTGCCAAGTCATTTTCTAGTCTTATAGAACTTGTCATGTTGCAATAGGAATGAAACCAATCCCTATGTGGGATAGCATGGAAAGAAGCCCCCGAATCAAGCAACCAACACTGAGAAAAAATGAACAAGATATCAACCAACTCACTAGCATTAAGAGAAGAAGCTCCCAAGATGTAATCATAGTTAGAATCAAGCTCCAATGTATTTATCTCCTCAATTTTCCCATTGGACTTACTAGGAAAAATGTTGCGATGATCAGACTTATCTTGCACTTTGCCCTTACCTTTCTCCTTGCACTTATCATTCCATATCTTATGGTATTGTGGCCTAATATGACCTAGCTTTCCACAGTAATGAAATGCAAGAAAGGGACCAATCATGAGTCTGAAAAGTGGGAAGGATACCCAACTTAAGGAGGAAACTCTAAAACCTAAACCGATGTATAAAAGCCAAAAAAGTGAATAGAAGTAGTCATTCTTGTGTATAAAACTTGGGAATTGTCTTCTTGTTGCTTCCATCCTATCTTCTTGTGCATCATATTGAGGGTAAGGAAGGTGAAAACAAGAGTAAGGGAGTGAGTGAGGAACTTGGAGAGTCAAGCTTCTCTGTTGTCTCGTCGTGTACTTCCCTTTCTTTTCCTTCTTCTTCTGTAGAGTTTAGAGACAGAGAGGTGGAGTTAAGGTGAGGTTAGGATATCTCCTCTTCTTCTTTATGTTTCCTTTCTTCATTGGAGCTCTTGAGGAGCAGATCTATTGCATGGTAGAGTGGATTAAGGGAGTCATACTTGGATTGTGAGACTATAGTAAAGTCAATGATGGCATTCAGTCTATAACACATGAGAGTGAGAAAGTGAGTATTATGAACTCTTGGTGGTTCACTTTTGTACTTCCTTGGGATAGTGAGGAGAGAGTATATAGCATGTGAGAGATAGTTGAAGCTCCTGAAACAATGGGAGCTCCATCCAAGTCCCTCATATCATGTGGTTAGCTTGACGTTTTTGGTTCTATTGTTAGGACATGGATGAAACTCAAGATGATGATCAGGATGAGCACTCAAAAATAGACCACTAGGGTCCACACTTGAAAGTACACACACACACACACACTCTCACACACACACACACACACACACACACACACTCTCTCTCTCTCTCTCTCTCTCTCTCTCTCTCTCTCTCTCTCTCTCTCTCTCTCTCTCTCTCTCTCTCTCTCTCTAGGCATAGGCTGCATAGGCTCGTGGCTTGTCTCCAACATGAAGAATCACATGTTGTCATAAAGAGGTGTTTACATCGTGAGTAATAGACACGTCAGTATGTTTCATCCTCTCGGGCTTACTCCACCAGCCTCTTGGCCTCCCACTATCGCCTCATCACGTTCTGCCACCACCTTTGTTGGCTAACCTCTAGGCCGAAAGCCTTTCTCCTGCTTGTGAAGTCATATGTTGTCCGCCCCCTGCTCTTCCACACTTGTTCGGATGGGTCAATGCTAAAGACTCCGCTTCCTGCCCAATAGGATGGATGCTTCACCCAGGTTTGTGCCAAATCCTCATTGGCCAACGTGGAAGATACCCCATTCACAAGGATTGGGTGTGTGCTCCTTTAGTATGGTCCCATGGTCATGATGGTATAGGTGCATGTTCACATAGCCCTGGATTGCTTTTTCCACTCTAAGCTCATAGTCGATAAGGTGCATGCCTTGATCTTGATCTATCAGATCGTGAACATCTTAGTCAAAGTCCCATTGACCTTCTTGATACAAGCCATCTTGGGTTTGGTTGTAAGTCTTATTCCCATAGATGGTTGAGCTCTAGGCTTTCATGCACAAGAATTTCCATGACTTAGTCGCAAGAGGTAGGGGGCACTAGCTAGGCAACATGAGGCAATAACTACACATTGAATCAAGCACCGCTTATGCATATAGAGTTAGGCACGAAGTCAAGAAACACTCTTGCACTTTGCACTCATCCACAACAATTAGGGAGCATGTTTTGGACTACAGTCACACCATCCTAGCGCATTGGGGACACCTAACTTAGGCACCTAGCTACTAACATGCTTTCTTGTACACACAAATAGATAGAAGCACCTAGATACACCACATATAGAAACCCCCAAGGAGCCCACCTTATAAGAACATGTAAGATACTAGGTGACTTCAAAAGAAAGGGTGTTATATTAGTAAAATTTACAAGATTATATTTACAAAAGAGATTTTTTAATTACAAATTGAAAAAAATCCATAAGTTTAGTAAAGTAAAAGGGTTAATTTTAATACCTTTTAGCATGTAAAGAAATGGTATTTCTTAATATCCTTTGTGAACTCACGTTATATAGATGATTTCTAATAGGTGCCCCCATCCTCCCCCCTCCTTAGGGTAGAAACCTTTGGACATATAATTTAGGGATGCACCTTTGCACCCTACACAAAAGGAACGATCCATAGCTAAGTATTC
Organism: Lygodium microphyllum; assembly: GCF_053477565.2. Taxonomy (NCBI): domain Eukaryota; kingdom Viridiplantae; phylum Streptophyta; class Polypodiopsida; order Schizaeales; family Lygodiaceae; genus Lygodium; species Lygodium microphyllum. Next base: position 121,970,734 of record NC_141143.1, read on the forward strand.
ATGCACACCATTTAGGTGCATACCAATTAGGAGGCACTCATGGATGGTCACTAGTCTAACAAGTGCTTGTGCATACCTTGGATAGTTGCACAAGCACTTGAGTGTTTAGGCACAAACAACTCATCTTAGTGCAATCTATCACTATAAAAGTAGTGATAGCGCACATAGTTAGCATAGTGTTGTTTGCTCAAAATTACCTTAGGGTGTGTGTACTAGATAATAGGAAACTTAGAGAAATGCAAGGCAAGGCCTAATGAAATATATATGGAATGCAAGTCAAGTGAAACTAGCCTTTCTTCTTAGATAGGGTGGTAAATAAATAGATTAAGCTCTAATTACAACATGTATAGAATTCATATAAACTAAAAATACAAATGTTACCACTTAATCTTGGAAAATGTGCACTTCATTGCTTTCAAAACTAGCGCTTCTTATGGTATTTCTTGAACTTGTATTGCTAAAGGTTGAAGTACATTGATATCCACATTGATCTCCTTCAAGCTTCAATATATCTTACTATCCATAGCAACAACAAGTCTTCAAACCAATTTTCTCCTTGGTTTGATAGGAGATTAGCATTTAATTTGCTCCTTGGAAGACACATTCTGGCCTAAACTTAATGTTAATTGGCCGATCTCTTGAAATTCTCTCAAAATCCCTAACACAACTTAATTTCAAGTATTAATCTTGAATTTTAACCAATCTTCTAGGGTGGTCGATGTTGTAAATTAGGATTTACCAATAGAAATCCTCCAATTGTACCCTCTTGGGATTGAATTTGGCTAAGATCTCTTGAGGAAAGTTGTGAATTGGTTGAGAGAATAGAGAAGTATCTAGAGAGAGAGAAATTTCTCATTTTCATTGCCAAAATTGGTTAAAGTTTTATGCAACCCTATTGTCAACTGCCAATTGATTGTAGTTAATATCAATAAGAGCTCCACATGTAGTTGCATGCCCTTATGGGCTTAAAAACTGTTGTTACTTGCATGGAGACAATGTATAAGCTCTGTCACTTGCCTTAATGGCCTCTTGATCAACTGTTGGGGACATCTCTTTGCAACCTCCAATATCTGAACTGATAAGCAATGTCTAGAAAATTGAAGTAGCAATTCTCTCTCCTCTTCTAGCCTCTATAATGTTGGAATGAGGTCCCACTAGCCTTTAATTACCCTTTTTCCCTTTTGCATGGGAAGGTTTTGCCAAGTGATAACTTTCTAATTTCATTATTTAGAAATATTCACCTAATTAAATCATTTTTAAGGATACAAGAAATAGTTATTACTTTTAAAAATAATTCACTAGCCAACAATTGAATTGGCTAGGCTAATTCCTCATCCAAGCTATCCTGAGCTTTTATTCGCCCTAAAATTGGCTCTAATTTCACCCTAGTAACATCAATTGCTAATAAAGTATCTTAGGCCAACAATTGTCACCAAGTACCACCATACATGATCAATACAATTTATTACAACTATTGACTTTGTGACCCATTGACTTTTCAGGGTCAACGGGTCTCAAAGTCAAATGTGCAAATGTGAGGCACAAATGTGAGCTAGCTCAATAAGATCCATGTACTTCCTACCTTAGTGAAGCTAAGCTTGAGAGGATTCACTCCAATCCAAATTGATAAGTGGCTTACCCTAGAATATAATCATGGACACCTCTTTGGCACATCACTTGAGGATTCCGCCAAGAGATTAAGGGGGAACGAGTCACTTGATTTGCAAGGAGGAAACAAAGTTAAGCAAAGTACATAACTAGGGATTTTAAGCGGAGCACCCATGAGCTAAACTAAGTTACTAGGAAATGAGAAAGTGCACAATCCATTGAGGAACCACAAAAGGGCCAAGACCTTCGAGACAAAAGCTAAACAAAAATCTAAAAGACCTACCCACAATAGGGATAACTGAGATTGGAAAGAATAGTTTAGAAGAGTCCCAAGTCCATGAGTTGCATGAGTACATCAATTTATTAGGGACCTAATAAATTGTGAGTGCACACATGCAGAATAAGTAGGGAGTCACATCTCCTACCAACACCCAAGAACCAATATTGTGATGCTCTCAGTGTTGGAGAGATAAACTAAATACTCACACCTTCCCCATTAAAAGGATAATCATGCTAGTCAAGGAGGGATGTCCTACACCATGACTAGTCACATGGAAAAAGAGCATCACCTTTCAAATCTCCCCAAAGAAACACTAGAGTCCCTATGTAATTTCCATGAAGTGATTGAAATGGACACCATTTGACTAATTAGAGTAAACTAAGGACTCTAGTATTGAGAGTGTCTAGATGAGAGTGCAAATGCCTTGTGCAAATCGGTAGACCTAGCCCTCTCAATTGAGAAAAATGGAGGACTACAAAAAGAGATAAGCAACATGAGACAGGTATTTTTAAATGTGGGAGTGGCTGATTGCTATCATAACTCTATCATGAATCTATGATAATAGAGGTTACTAGATAAAATTGGTGTTACAAGTACAAACACATGCTACCAACACTCTACTCACATGATTGGGTGTTAGACCAAGGACTACAAGACAACTTGTGTGAGTGAATGAGGCAGATAGCCTCACCACTCAAATGAAGCAAGGCAAGAAGTTAAGAATATGGCCTACCAACCTTGAGGCCTTTAGAATCCACCTTGCTACTCTCATTAACCTCTTTATTAATAAGACAAACGGGTAGATGAGGTGATTGTTGTGTTCCTCTACTAGCACTTTCCAGTTCCAATGCTTGATCCTTTTGTCTATCTATGAACACAAAGAGATGGTTGTAGCAATGCAATAAAATCTAATGGAACTTAGACCACTTTCACCTCAAATTATCTAGCTTTTTTTAAAGATTATGATATAAGCTAATTCAAGTTTATCCCTAAGCTACAAATGCCATCGTAAAAGTATTTCCTAAAGTTCTAGTTTAGCTTGAGGAGTGTCGAACTTTCTTGATTCATGTTATCTTGGTGAGTAAGAGATGAGTTCACCTCTTCTTTGCATAGCATGGATTGATCCTAACTTGCATTTGAGAATGTCATTATTTTGATGCATTTGTTGGCCTGTCTAGCATTGCTTACACAATCACTTAACTAACATCAAGCTTAACGTCCTCTCTAAGGCTTGGGGGTTCTTAGATGTCTTGGGGAGTTTCTCTTTGGGATTCCTTGATTATATTGATATAAATGTATGGTGTGTAGATCGAATGCTGTATGCATGGGTAGTGAATGCCGAAAGGTCCCCAAGAACAACGAACTCTACAAACCTTCAGAAAAGCCAAAAGGGAATTTGCACGACATGAGACCAAAAAGACAAATTGGGTGCAATCTCCCCCCATGCCTTCTGTGAGCACTTCACAAGGCATGTATTTATAGATTTATTTATCTTTTAGTTAAAAAATAGCCCACTTTACAAATAGCATGCTTTTGCTTTTGTGTTTGCTTTTACCCAAATATAAAGTAAGGCATTTGGGCATCCAAAAATTGGACAGTGCCCAAATACAAATGTTAAATAATGAAATATTTAACCGAGTGCCTATGGGCATACAAGATAATAAATATTTTGTCAAGCACTTTAATAAATAAGCACGCTTAAATAAATATCGATGCCATACATTTAGTGATAAGGTGCGCGCCCATCAAAAATGGTAATTCTTCTAGGCATTTGGATTCATGTCATCGCTTGGTGCTACCCAACGCCACCGCTGCCTGCTCTACACATCAACTGAAGCATTCACAATTGTTAGAAAATAATAAAATAAAACCCAACAAAAGTGAATACTTAGCAGTCTTCAGCTAAAAAATAATTAAATAGATTGGAACTCTATCCTAACCTTAATTTAATTCGAGTGCACACTCTAAACTCGTAAACGTCTATTAATTTGATATGTATTTTATGAAATCACCCGTTGTGGAATCACCCACGTGCACATTCAATTAACCTAATGCCCGAAAACGATAGGCATCCTCGTCAACTTCTCGCACAAGGAATCCACCTTGTGTACGAGCCCCGGCAAATAAGTATAATCATGGAATCCACCATGGAATATGCCTCCTGGCATCATACCCCCGAGGTGGGATAGCAATTTTCCTCAATTGCTATTAGCTCAATGTGGAGAGAGCAGTGAGGGGTAAGCACTTAGGTCGCTCGTTGGGCCTCTTCAACAGGATGATTTTTAAACTTAACCAAATATTTAGAATATCTATGGCCAGTTCTAGTGGTCATAAAGTCAGTGTTTAGAATAGTTTCAGGTTCAAGAATTTCAGTTTATTCTTCTAACAAAGGAGGGTTTTCATAGACAGGGTGGACACGTAATTGGCCTCTAAAAGGTTGTAGCAAACTAATATGAAAAGTATTATGGATCTTCCAATGTTTGGGTGGTTTTAATTTAAATGCATTGTCATTGATCTTGTGAATTATTTTGAAAGGTCCATAAAACCTAGGTACTAATTTAACAACGGGATGTTTCTCAACACTTTGCAATCTTCTCTTTTCAGTGCGTAACCATACATAATCACCAACATTAAAACTCATAGCTTGTATTTTCTTATTAGCTTGTTTAGTGTATGATTGTTGGGCTTTCACAATTAGATCTTTAACTTGAGCAAAAATAGTAGCATGTGTATTGGCAATATCATGATTAGCTTTAATTTTATTCGATAATGATGTGACATGTGTAGGCAATCTATGTCCATAAATGATTTCAAAATGTACTTTATGCGTAGATGTGTGTGGTGTATTATTGTATGCAAATTGAAGTAAATGTAAATGTGTATCCCATGTTTGTGGTCTTAAAATTGTGTATGCACGCAAAAGATCTAGAATTATACTATTAGTAGCTTCTGTTTGCCCATTGGTTTCAGGATGAAATGCAGATGAGAAATCAATCTTAATACCCAAATTAACAAACAAAGTAGTCTAAAATTTATTACAAAATATAGAATCATGATTAAAAATAATAACTTTTGGCAAACCATAATTAGTGAAAACAATCTTCAAAAATAATTGTGCAGCTTGAGATGTAGTTAATGTTTTCTTGCATGGTAGAAAATATGCTTGTTTTCTAAATCAATCTACTATAGTCCAAATCATATCATGATTAGCTTGTGTATTAGGCAAACCAGTTATAAAATCCATTGAAATATGTTCCCATGGATGGTCAAGAATTGGTAAATGCATTAATAAACCATATTGCTTACCATGGTGTCACTTGACTCTTTGGTGAATTAAACACTCAGAAACAAAGTTAGAAACATTAGATTCCATTTGTGGCCAGTAAAAATCTTCAACTAATGTTCTTAAAGTGGAAATAATACCACTATGACCTTGATATGGAGAACAATGAATTTCGTGCAAGCAAAGCCAATTATCCATGGAGCTCAGTCCCGAACTAAGGCAGGACAATCTGGAAATGTAGTTTCCAAGATAAAGGACCACTCCAATCTGCTAAAAGAATCCTAGAACACTTTGGTCTAAAGAAGAAAATCTTACTAAGGACAACCAAAAATCTTGTGACCACAAGTGATAAAGCTCCGCGCTGTTTGCAGGGAGTTAGGTCATTTCAAAAGGGAATGTCCAAAGCACCCTAAACACCAATGCTCCGAGTGCCACAACATTGGACATAACTATATCAATTGTCCCAACGGAACTCGAAGAGAACTTGAGCTTACAAGAAATAAAGTTGTACAAGCTCCAGTGATCTAGAATATACCAAGTGCTTAGGAAGATATCCATGAGATGTAGCTACAATAAATTTTCTCTTGTCATCAAGACTCGGATATATCAAATAAAATAGCTTGTTTTTTCAAAAGATCGTATGTCAGTGAGAGATCAGAGTAGCGCAGCGGAAGCGTGGTGTTCCATAACCCATATATTCCAAGATGATACCCCCTGCTTCTCTCGAGATGAGGACATCTTGATTTCTCTAAGGGGAGGAGGATGTAATATCTCCGCACAGTAAAAGTTAGTTGGTTAGTTCAAAAGTTAGTTAGTCAATTAATAAGTTAGTAAGATTACTAACTAAAGACTAACTAAGGTAAAAACTAACTAACATTAATTATTAATAATTTTTATTGTGCGGAGATATTACATCATGAATAGTGTTTGAACCCTTAACATATGCCCTAGCCAAAGGAAGGAAGTGTTAAGATCATGTTCGCATAGTATTGCTCTTAGATCCCAAGGGAAGAGCAAATATACGATGGAAATATTATATCATGTATTCTTGCATTGTTTTGGAAAGAATGCAATTGGTTTTGTTGATTGATCGAACAGCATCCTAGATGCTTTTACATTCAACTAGTTGTTACTTGTTATTTGGATGATTATTCCAAGTGCTTGTGATTTATGTTAAATGCATGGCAAGGGTCTGTGATGACAAGTCGCCATGGGAATAAAGGAATGTTTTCTTGGAAAATGATATTAGGATGAATGCCTTGTTTGTGCTTGATTCTTAAAGGATTTAATTAAGGAAGGATATATTATACATGTGGATCACCTCCATGGTCGCACCGCGTATTAACCCGAGAGGGCACTGCTCGATTCATGGGCCGAAGGTTGAGTGGTGAAAAGGCCAACCACGGGAATGATGTTTCACTCCTAGACAGCTTGCGGGTCAGTTGGAGCTCTGGACATCCCTTGCTTGGTCTAGAATGGAGTTGAAGACCTCCGTGGCCCCCAACATCTGGGCATGTTGGGAGATCCTATTCTAGATAAATGATTGAGTTTTTGGTGCCATGTGAATTGGACCAGTTAATTCTGCGGGGCAGAAGGGATACTTCTGTTGGACAGAAGCGAAACATAATTTCTCCTGTATGGGCGGGAGACAAAGATTAACTTGAAGATAAGTTAAGGAACTTGTTTGATCTTGTTTGTCAATAGATTGCTTTGCTCTGTTTTCGTGTCTGTGCTATAAGTTATGCGGACGAACCCTGTTCCCTAAAAGGCTTAATTAATGAAGCTGACTTTAAGTGTCACACATAAATGTGGTAGGACCTAATTAGAAAACTAAAGCTATTAAGGGAAGCGGGTGGGTGAAACCCCCGACGGGTCTGTCCTATGGCAGGGTGGTCCTCCCAGAGAACTGGGAGGCTTCTCATAAGTTTTTATCGTCATTCGACTTTTAGGTATTGTTAGGTTAGAACTCGATTCATGTCGTTTTAGGGGACCGGAATGGGACTATGCCCTATGGGCAGAGAGGTTGAGCAGCACATCCCTCTCGTTTCCCATTCTCTTTGAACCAAGTGCGGCATGGTTCTGCTTCGGATTGGGTATCTCTGCGTAAAGTAGGATGTCCAATAACCGAGGCTAAAATGCTAATAGGAGACTTTGACAACTAGGAACCCAAATTTCAGGTCGATCCTAGTGGGTTTGGTCGTGAACGTTCCGTTGCGAGGCAGATTCGGAAAACCCTAGGCGACAAAACTCGGAACATTCCCTGGGAGTGCCGGGCAGCAATGCTTAGATTCGTTTCTCGATAGACCGCTAAAAGAGTGCCTGGAAAGCCGATGGGCAGGCACCTCACAAAAAGACTTTTGCTGGTTATCAAAAAAATGATACACAACACATTTCTTTAACCATTTCGTCAAAGGCAATGCAAGCAATGAAAAATTTCTCACAAATTTTCTATAAAAGCTGGCAAGGCCTAAGAAAGAACATAACTCATGCACGTTATTAGGGATTGTCTAATTCAAAATTGCCTCTATATTTTTAGGATCAATGTGAATACCATCAGAAAAAACAATTTGACCTAAGTATTCAATTTGGGTTTGGAAAAATTCGCTCTTATCAGGGTTAGCATACAATTGATTCTCTTTCAACAATTTGAAAACCAAAGATAGATGTTCATAATGCTCATTCTCATCCTTACTGAAAACCAAAATATCATCAAAGAAAATAATCACACAATTTTGATACTTCAAAAATATACGATTTATCATACGATTGAATGTAGCTCATGTGTTGGTCAACGAAAGGCATGACAAGAAATTTATAATGGCCAAACTGAGTTCTAAATGCAGTCTTGAAAATGTTAGGTATATCCAAGCGTACTTAATGATATCCAAATTTGAGATCTATCTTGCTAAAAATAGTGGCCCCTTGTAATTTATCCATGAGGTTGTCTACCCTAGGGATCGGATATCTATTCTTAATAGTGATTTTGTTTAGGGCGTGATAGTCAATGCACATCCTATATGTATTATTTTTCTTCTTAACTAATAGGACAAGTGCACCAAAAGGAGAACTACTAGGCCTAATGAATCCTTGGTTAAATAGTTCCTCAACTTGTGTTTGGATTTTTTTTTTGTTCAATCTAATTGTGTCTATAAGATACTTTACATGGTGGTTGAGAACTTGGGATTAAATCTATTTTATGATCTTCAGGATGTGTAGGTGGTAAATCAGCAGTGAAAAAATCTTTAAATTGTGAAAGAAATTGTGCATGTCTAGGATGCATCTGATTTTCCTTCGCTTCAATTTCATTCATCCATACTAAATATGATTTACTACCTTTTCTCAATGCACATTTAACTTGTGTGACTAACAATGGAAAATTATTAAAGGTATGTAATCCATGTAATATGATTTGGTTTCCGTTAGGATGAATTTTCATGGAATGTGTGGAATAATCTATGTCAGGGTTATATTTGTGACGCCAGGGCAATCCTAAAATAATATCACTAGCTTGCAAAGGCACAATCAATAAATTTCTATGCTCAACATTATCACCGATTTTAATCTCTAAATCATGAACTTCTTGTGTACCATTGTATCTAGTGCCTAAGAATGTAGCCTTTATGTGATAATGAGTTGGAACATTAGATAAATTCAATTATTTTACCAACTTTGCGAAAATAAAATCATGCGTGCTTCCATCATCATGCAAAACAATCTTTTCTTGACCATGCACAAAATATTTCATTGTTAATAGCGAATGAGGATTTGGCATACTTGGCAAAGTATCTGAAGCATCACCAGTATCATCATCATCTTTAGTGAAGTCTGACATATCTTCATTGTCCTCATCATCGGTTGCTCCCAAGTGATTTATTTGAACAACTTGCTTCTTGGACTGATAGTTTGCTGCGAAGTGTCCAGGTTGATGACACTTGAAGCAAACCATAGGCTTTGCTTTGGAGACATTGTTGGTAATGGCTGGAAATTTTGGGATATTGGGATTCGGTTAGAGGGAAGGCTTAGGGTTTGAATTTGTAAAGAAGGAGGTCGAGTCTTGGGTTTACGAAAAGGAGCAAAGCAATTTTGATTGAATCTTAAGAAGTTAGAATTGAATTGCTTTGTACCAAAGTTACCATTAATAAAAAATTATTGCGACCGCTTTTCTCGTCCATGAATTTTATCCTCTACATCATGCGCTAGAGAAATCACATCCTCCAAAGTCTTTGGCTTGAACATATTCACTTCTGCATAAAAGTAACCAAGCAAACCAGACATATACTTGCACTTGTGGGTCGCCTCAAGAACATCTTCGAGCATTCAAAGTTGAAGTAAGGCACTCCAAAAACACTCAATGTATTGCGGGATGGATTCACGATCTCTTTGTGTAGGAGATCCCACTATTTGATAGCTTTCTCATGGAATTGAGATGGAATGAAATTCTGCAAAAATTTCTTTTGAAAGGCTTCCCAAGTAGAGGGACAATCAACACTCTTGCGGACAATAGTCCAACATAATGATGCTCTGTTTACTAGATGGTTAATGATGCATTTAAGTTTATCTTTTTCAGCATATTGCTCTTTATGAAAATAGTCGTCAAACTGACTAATGAAAGCAAGAAAAATTTTGCCATCACATTGAAACTATTTGTTATAACTGTAATAAATTAGTAATTTTAATAGGGTTAGTAATAAGTTAGTGATTGTAATTGTAATAATTAGTCAATGCAATAAATTAGTAATGTAAGGGGCTTAGTGTTAGAAATTTTGAAAATGTAGTGGGGTTACAAGTAATAGTGATCAATTGTTAGTACTAGTGTTAGAAATTTCAAAATTGTAGTGGGGTCACTAGTAGTAATAGTGTTGGAAATTTTGAAATTGTAATGGGGTTACTAGTAATAGTATTGGAAATTTCAAAGAGAGTCTGGAAATTGATTTTTTTATGAAGGTTGTGCAGATCTTGTCTTGTAGGAGAAGCTGACTGATTGTTTATTAGCAAATAAATTATTAAATATATATACTATCACATAAATATATAACTATTGATATGCCTTATATATTTTTAAAGCTATTAAAGAAGATAGAATTTCTATAGCAAATATATACTAATGCAATATCTATTCAAAAAGATAGTCTATTTTGGATCCAAATTATGTAATGATAGGTTTTAAAAAAAGCAAAGGAATAGCTCGAAATATTTTAAGCTTTAGGATAATGGTCACATGTGACTCTCTGAAAATGTTATAATCTTTATTTTTAATAAGACCTTACACCTATTTAAAAATTTAAAAAAATCATAAAAGCATCAGACCCTAAAATAATTTGAAAATTTTTAAATAATGTTTTTGAGCTCATTTGTTATTTAAAGCTATTTTAAAGAAAAAAAGGAGAATAGAATCCTCCTTACATGTTGTAAGAGGTAAGGGGGGCTGAGTGTGAATGGTCTTGAGGGGAAGGGGAAACCCTAATCCTAAAAAAGCACAAAAAAAAGGCCATCATGATATGGTACAAATATGGGAGGTTGCAACCCCCCTATTCATGCCATATCATGATGGCCTATATTTTGGTGGCCTTGAGGGGAAGGGGAAACCTTAACCCCAAAAAAGCAGTAAAAAATCACAAAAAATAGGCCATCATGATATGGTGTGAATAGGGGGGTTGGGTCATCACGCAACCCCCCCATTCACGCCATATCATGATTGCCTTTTTGGGTGATTTCTTTGTGCTTTTTTTGGGTTAGGGTTTTCCCTTCCCCTTAAGACCATTCACACTCAACTCCTCTTATCCTCTATAGCATTAGGAAGATTCACATGCATCCCCGCCTCAATGAGATATTGGATTACAAAGCATGACAAGATGCTCCCTCTTAATCCACAATAAGATGCCTTTATAAATCAAGCTACAATAAAATGAAATATATATTCTTTCTCCTTGGCTTGGAAGACTCACTTCCTTGAGCAGAAGAGGGTCTAGATTGATTTGTTGGCTGATCAGGTACTTTAGGGGAGATTGGAACCTTGGAAATTGTCTGCTTTGTCCTTGTCATCACTATTGCCTGAGAGAAAATGATAGGAAGAGTAATAAAAAACTATTTGCTAGTATGGTCGATACGACATGGAGAGGATGAGTTGATACGATGCAAGAGTAGCAAAGCCAAATCTCCAAAGGGTCCTATTCTCACCGTATTGTGGAGTAGCTAATACGGTGCGAGAGTGGCAAAGCATAATCTTTGGTACTATACTTCTTGCTCCATATCATGGATGACCTGATATGGCGCAAGAGTGGCACAACGAAATCACCGTAGGGGTCCTCCTTGCTTCGTATCGTGGAGGAGTAAACATGCGCACGCAGCAAAGTATAATCCCCCTATAATGACTTATTTTTTGTGAGACCTTAAACCTATAAAAAAATCCAAAAAATTTCCATAAAGTTATTAGGATCTGAAAAGAATTTAGAAAATTTTTAAGATTTTCATGAGCTCGTTTACTATTTTAAAACTATTTTTAAGAAAAATGGCCTAAAATAACCAAAAAATCACACAAAAATAGCATATCATGATATGGCACAAATAGGGGGTGTTCGGGGTTTTTGTGATTTTTTAGTTATTTTTAGGAATTTTTTGCTTAAGAATAGGTTTAAAATAGCAAATGAGCTAAAAAATTCTTTTAAAAATTTATTTTTTTTCAAATTCTAATAACTTTATGAAAAAAATTTGGAAATTCTTTTATAGGTTTAAGGTCTCAAAAAAATAAGACATTACAAGGGGATTGTACTTTGCACGCGCATGTTTACTCCTCCATGATACGGAGCAAGGAGAACCTTGACAGAGATTTCGTTGTGCCACTCTCACACCATTTCAGGTCATCCATGATACGGAGCGAGAAGTATAGTACCAAAGATTATGCTTTGCCATGCTCGCGCCGTATCAGCTACTCCATGATACCATGCGAATAGGACCCTGCGGAGATTTGGCTTTGCTGCTCTCGCATCGTATAAACTTATCCTCTCCATGTCGCATCAACCATACTAGCGAATAGTTTTTTATTACTCTTCCTATCATTTTCTCTCAGGCAGTAGTGATAACAAGCACAAAGCAAACAACTACCAAGGTTCCAATCTCCCTTAGAGTACTTGTCAGTCAACAAATCAATCTAGGCCCTCTTTTGCTCAAGGAAGTGAGCCTTCCAAGCCAAGGAGAAAGAACAAATCTAAGTTTTACTATATGTAGAAGTGTTTTAGTGAGATATATATAGAAGTGTTTTACTGAGATAAGGAAGGCCCAAAGAGCTTTATAGTATGCCATTCCAGAGACAACTTTTATCAAAGTTATCAAGGATATTTCTGATAGATTTTCAAGAGCGTTGACCAAAACTGGCCTGCAAAAGAAATGGTAGCTTGCAGCAATTCTTTCTCTTTAGGAGGTAGTTGAAGACTTTGTTATTGACTTTATGAATTATGCTTACATTGTTGCTGCTCATGCTCATAAGATCACCCAAATGAACAAAGATTTTAATATGATTAGCAGAATAAGGTACATGTTCTGAGGCCCTTGTCCACTATTAATAAAAAAGCCTTTGAGATTCTTAATGAACCCCAAAATTGTCTAGGAAAGCAAAATGGCCAAATATTGAGGATGTGATACATCTATACCCAACAAGGACTACATCCCAGTAAGAGTTTATCCAAGAAGAAAAAACACAAGAGGTCATAGAAACCGAGGATGATGCTTGCAAGAGAAAATGGATGTGCTTAGCCCTATTAATTATTAAAGAATGGGTGAGGTGTATGGACAAATGGTTATCAATGTTTCTTGCACTTCTGAGGAAGAGGACTATCTTAGCATATCTCTTGGGGACAAGTCCATGCTAGTTGTAAAAATGATATTTAATTGTTAGATTCTGTAGTTTATTGTTGCATAAGGTAAGGCATTTTGACTCTCAAAATCTTTAGTATATAGAATGATTATGCTATTGATTGCAAATAACACGCCTTTATTTTTGCTATTAGCTTTAGGGCATTGATTGCATCTTTTAGCCAATAAATCTCTAAAATTATATATATTGTTGATCCACTGTTATCAATGGAATTGTTTTCAAGATCTAGTTCAAACATAGCAATGTCTTTCAAAGCTTTTGATTCCATCACAAACTACCATTTTTTTTTTCATTACATCGAATATACTCACCAGAGAAATTATCCTCATGAACTCTCTAAGTGGTATCCATGGCCAAGGAAGAATGTGAGTTGAATGGAATACTGCTTGCTTTTTGATTAATTGTTTATTTTATTTGATTGTCTATTTTAGTTACATGTTTCCATTTGCAGTGCTGGCAAGCTCGTGACTACCTTCTTGGATACCACATATGATGATATTGTTGATCCTAAAAAACTATATAACTCTCTCTAATAAGAAGTACCATTGCAAAGTCATACATATACTTGTGGAAAGAGAGTGCTTTCAAATGTCTATATGACAATAGATTCAAAGATACTCAAGATAGATGGGGTGAATGTAAGTCTCTTTCATATTGTTGGTTTTTTTAGGGACCCTTTTTTAGTTTACCAACTTGTTACATTTTTTCTTGTAGCGCTAAGATTACCCTAACTTATATATGTGGTGGATAAGGGAGCAATGTATTAAGTTGATTTTGGATAGGGTAATCATACTAGTTGATTCCAAATCACCTCCACAAAGCCACGAAACATGCATAATATATTTAAAAAACCTTCCCTCAGTAAAAGAATCCACAATCTGATCAGCATAGATAATGTCTATGAACACCTTATGAATCGCATGGAAGGTTCCACTTAAGCTTTCCATTGGTTGTCATTCAATACTTATTGACAGAAATATATCTACAACCAAGAATTCATTATTAGTACTTGCTTAAATGAAAAAAATTACATATATTATCAACTCAAGTCTTACAATGCTGCGAAACATGCTCGTTTGGAGACAAGTGCATTGTAATATTTCCATGCAATTAAAAGTTAGTTAGTTAGTTTAAAAGTTAGTTGGTCAATTAATAAGTTAGTAAGATTACTAACTAAAAACTAACTAACGTCAATAATTAAATATTTTTATTTAATTAAAAATACATGTTTAAAATAAATCGAGTCACAATTCGATATTTTTCTCAGATTGACAAGGACCGTAGCCACCCTTCATGGAAGTTATAACGTGAATGAGAGTTATGAGCCATATTAATCATTAGTGTTAATGTGTATAGTATGGATGGTCCAAAAATATTAGATTTTTGGGTAAAAACTAGCATATTTTAGATATTACTTATTGTAAATATCCTAAAGAGACATGAAAATTTTTAGAATTGGATGTCATATTTTTTTAAAAAAAAGACAAGTGATGTTTTAGCTAGGTTTGGAGATTTTATAAAAAGAAAAAAAAAAGATTAGCAAAATTACGCATTTCATGATTGTAGTTTGTAGGCAGTAGATAGCACTTCAAACATGGAGAAAAGGAATGAGCGATTTGAAAGATTTCTAAACAAGTGTCTTGGAGTTTTACCCCCCCTTTCAGAGCCAATGGAATCCTAATATTTATGATTTGAGCATCAGGTCACTGATTTTTTCAAGATCCCCTCCACAAAGAGAACTTCCTCTGAGCCACAACCCTTCTTCTCTTGTTTAGCTATAAATATGAGGCATGGGAGGCACAAGGAAGCACAAGGAGACCCCAAGAGGTTGTGAGAGAGTGATAGAAGGATACCCCTCCAAGAGATTGCAAGAAAGAGCTTGAGAGAGAGAGAGAGAGAGAGAGAGAGAGAGAGAGAGAGAGGAGTTACCCCAAGAGGCTGCAAGGGTGAGAGTTAGCTCAATTCCCCCTATCTCGATCTTCGACTAAGCCACCTTCTCTTACTCTCTTCCATCTCAAAATGCATTCGTCTTTCTTATCTCTTGAATCTATTTGCGGACAATGCCCCCAAGCGAAGAATGTTGCATGCGGATGGCAATCCTATAACCAGCAATGAAGCTTCGGGCGAAGGCATCACTGTCAATCCAACTGCGGTACCGGTCGTAAGTAATGTATTTCCAAATTGATAGATGCTTGCTTTGATTCTCCTATGAGATACGTTAGGCCCCATACTATAATGCATGAGTATAGGTTATAAAAAATGATAAATTTTATCTCACATATTCAAAAGATGGAGCTTGCAAAGTGCATGTATCAAGGGAAGTTAATTTCACCTAGTTGCATATGGCTTATTCGTTGATAAAGCAATTACAAGGAAGAATCGGTCAAGGGTTATGAATGGCATAATCGTAAAAAGAATGACATTTAAAATTTTGCATACAAGTGTTAAGTAAATTTTGCATAGAATTGCTCTTTGATTCCAATGGGGAGAGCGAATATGTGATGGAGTTGTTATTGCATCTATTCTTGTATTGTTTGGGAAAAATACAATTGGTTTTTGTTGGTTGATTGAACAACACCCTAAATGCTTGTACATTCAACTGATTTTTGGATTGTGGTTTGGATGATTACTCTGAGTGCTTGTGATTGATGATAAATTCATGGCGGGGGTCTGTGATGAAAAATTGCCATGGGGAATAAAGTACTGTTTTTTTGGAAGATGATATTAGGTCGATTGCCTTGATTGTACTTGATTCTTAATTGGATTAATTAAGGAAGGATAATTTGTGCGGGTAGATCATCTCCAAGGTTACACTGCATTTCAACCTGAGAAAGCACTGCTCGATTTACGGGCTAAAAAGGCCAACCATGGAAGTTATGCCTCACTCCTAGGTCATTTGGGGTCAGTGGAGCTCTGGAAACCCCTTGCCTAGTCCAGAACAGAGTTATAGACTATTGTGAGCCCAACGTCTAGGGCGTTGGAAGATCGTATTCTAGATAAAGGATGAAAATTATGGTGCCATGTGATTTGGACCAGGACCTTTTGTTGGATGGAAGGGATACATAGTTTCTCCTGTATGGGCAGGAGGCAAAGATTAACACGAAGATAAGTTAAGAAATTTGTTTGAACTTGTTTGTCAAATTGCTCTATATTCGTGTTTGTGCCATAAATCACGTGAATGAACCGTGTGTCTTAAAAGACTTAACTAAATAACGCCTATTGAAGGAAGCGGGTGGGCAGAACCCTCGATGGGTCTGTCCTATGGCAAGGTGGTCCCAGAGAACTGGGAGGCTTCTCACAAGGTTGACCTTTAAGTATTGATAATTTAGAATCTGATTCATGTCGTTTTAGGGGACCGGAATGGGACTATGCCCTACAAATAAAGAGGTTGAGCGGCACATCCCTCTCGTTTCCCATTCTCTTTGAACCAAGTGTGACATGGGTCTGCTTCGGCTTGGGCATCTCTGTGTAAAGTAGGATGTCTAGGACCTGATGCTAGAATGGTGTCAGGAGATCTTGACCACTAAGAACCCAAATTTCAGGTCGATCCTAGTGGGTTCAGCTGCGAATGTTCCATTGCGAGGCGGGCGAACTTGAGAAACCCTAGGCGACAAACCCCGTAACATTCCATGGGAATGCCATGCAACATCGCTTAGATTCTTCTCTCGATGGACCACTAAAAACGTGCTTGGACAGTCGATAGGCGAGCACGTTACATGCGTATCCTTCGCCATGTAAACATGTTGCAGTTTGATAAACCACCCTTTATGTATAAATTTTGAAAGAAATGATACTTCCCTTCCAATGATGTTTAATATCCTCTCATTTTTTTCTTTTCCCCTTGTGAGAGTCGTTGCAAGAGGCAGCATGGCAACCTAATCGTTTACGCTAAAGATCTTTGGCTTCCAATTTTTAATAGCTCTGTGGCTATAGACCATGCAAGAGTTTACTAAATGAGAAGAGCGCCTCCTGGATGCCATACTTAAATTAAATTTGTAGAGAAAGAAACTCATCGAGAAAGATGAATGAACTAAAAAGTAGAGAAAGAAGCTCACTAAGAAAGGTGAATGAACTAAAAAGGAATATTAAGAAGACTAATGAAAATATATTGGGTGCCAAAAAGTTCTCGACTTTTAAAAAAATCATCATTAACTTCACATCAACTTTATTATGTCATTTGTCAAATTTTATAAGTAAAGAAGGTCTTCGAGACTACCAAAACATGTCAGACTTTGGAGATTTTGGCTAAAAAGGAGGAGAGAATCATGAAGTGGACTCTACTATCTCCAAAAAAGAGGAGACAAGAATACCATATTCTTGCACATGTGGCAAACTCTCTTTGGCCCTTTTCTTAATCCCATGATTAACAAAAGTGCACTTTTTGAAGCGTTTTTGGCCCTCATGTATGGTTTTCACTTTAATTGGAATTTTACTTGGGAAGTGTAATGTCATGTATGTCAATGGGCAGCATGATTCATGAGCTGGTTATTACCCACATTACGTTAGTTTAAATTATAGAAGGAACTGAATATTCTTTGTTAGAATATGCTCATTTTCTTTGCATTCCTTGCAAGATGATTACATCTATTATTGTGCTCATGGGGATGCTTGTGGGTTGGAGGGCAAGAGTATTATTTTTTCATATTTCTCATTGCTCCCTATGAAGACTTGATGGACAATGTAGCTGTGGTAGTAGTTCTAGAAGTAAGAAGTAGTTTACTATTTGCTGATTCACGGGACCTCACTCAACTAGTGAGATGATAGGAATGATAACTGGTTATTTAGAGCCATGTTTACAATATATTTTATGCAAATTGGCTGGTTTCGATTACGTATTACATAATATTTTCTTATAAAAATTGAGTCATAAAGTCATATTTGATTGTGCTAAGGTGGAGTTAAGAAAATGTAAGTAGAATCTAGCATGTATACATAGAATTTGAGTTAAGAAGCTGTGGATGGGGTGAAAAAATAGGTTGGAGATGTGGAAGGGTACAAAGGTGAACTAGTTTAAATGTGAAACCTGAAAATTTAAAGAAGTGGACAATTAAGAATTGGGGGGTGACGGAGCAAGGGTGTCTGCCTTGTGAAGGGAGCTGCTCAAGAGGTGAGAAAACACAAAAGAAAGTGGATGCCATGTTCATGGGAGTGTGTTGGTGATTTCATGCAGCATTTGGCCTCATTTCTAGCATCTATAGGCTACACTTGATCACTTCTTCTCTCCTCTTTTATCCTATTCCTATCTTGAGGTCCATTTCATTGCATAGAGAGAGTAATTTTCAATAAGTTTAAGAATGGATTAGAAGATATTGATAAGGAATGAAGGAGATTAGAGGATTTAGAGATTTTTCAGCACTAAGGAGAGGAGGAGTAACCAACAACATCATCAAATATAGCTGACGATCTTTCCTTCTTTTATTATATCTATACTTTTGTTTCTAATTAAAACTAAAGAAGATTTTATAGTTTGAGTGAAATTGGTATTAAATGTATTGATATTTTGATTTTTAGGTTTCAAATGAATGTAATGAAGTTTAATTTTTGTATCATATAAATCAAAATGATAAGAAAATGGTAGAAAATAAGTTAAACACTGTACTTTTAGACCCTACTTAATAGATATTAAGGATTTTGAGTATTATTATACATAGTTGAAACATAATGAAACAAACTTAAAAATAAAATCTAATGTTTTGAATGAATCTATTGGAATATATAAGCATTTTAGTGATAACAATGATAAATTTTAGTCGTAATTATTAGGAGCAATTATGAGTATTAATGAGAGATTAAGAGTAGCAACCCAAAATAGAGTTAAATTGTGATAAGATGAACTTACCTATAAAATTTTAGCTCTTATGATTTTTTAGATTTAAATATATATAAATTTAAGAGATCATAATGATTGTTTTTGGGAATTTTTATTGTATAATTAATGAATATTTGGAGCAAATGAAGATATTTACTAATGTAAATTGGTATACAAGCTACATTTATTATGAAATAATATTTATTTAGGAGGGTTTAATGTTTAATATCTGAGAATAGTTATTATAAATAATTCTATTTTTGAGTCATAATAAAGAAAAATTATTAAGTATGGATAGGAAATGAATTTGTGGAAGAATGAACAGAGACTCTAATTTATTTTCTAGGTAGGATCTACTATTAAAATATTGTGATTAATGGAATCCATTAAAGGATACATCCTTTGTAAAATGGCGTTGAGAGCTAAGATAATGATTAGTGCATATTAGTGTTTTTATTAGATTATTAGTAGAGAATGTTTTGATAGTCAACTTGCAAGCTCCATAAGGGGGCTTGAAACAAAGAGCTCCATGTGGAAGGATTTTTAAAGTTCACTCGTAAGTTCAAAGTGCCAAAGAGAATTTGTTTTTATTTAAAAATTTGGATTTTTGGGCCTGAAAAAAAATTCAACCAACACACACTAGGTGGACTTATTGCCAAAAAGTAGTTTGAAACACTTGCCTCACCCATATGGGGTTTGACCCCATGACTTCTAGCTCATAATGCTATGGCCTTACCATTAAGATAAATATTGATATTGACAAATAACATAGGTGCTAACATTATAAACTAACAACTATGGCATGTGCTTCTTATTTTTAAATTAGAAAACCACTTTGTTTGTTACAAAACCATTGACAACTGCCATAATGAGATTTGAGACCCACCATCCCTCTTGCATTAGTGAAAGAAATCCTATACTAATCCATTTCTTAAGAGGCCCTTTTTGGATCCATACTTTCCCTAATGTAAGCTTTTGTCCATATGGTTGAAACCCTTAACAAATCCTTCAACTCAATCTAAACTTCATAAGTATTGAAAATCTCATAAAATTAGTTGTCAATTCATGGAGAGAAATGAGCATCATCCATTATATGGTATCATATAAACTTCACTTTTTTTGCTTTATTTTGTGTGTACAATTTAGTATTGAAAATCTAATGTCACATTTTTACAGCATGTATTGTATGCCCATAGATCATGCTTTTTGGACAAGTATAGGTCCTTGGAAGTGTGGAGCACACAAGGTCTTGAAAAAGTCACATTACTATGCTTGTGATGCTTATTTTTAGAATACTTACTATGGAGGAGGTCACCAAAAAAGGATCTACCTCATTGTAATGTTAGTTCCATAGATGCACATGTGGTCATTCTATCATATTGGAAAATGCAAGGGCCATTGCTCTAGTAAAATTTTAGAAATGAAAAATGAGCTCACAATAGTAAAAGATGGCAGATTACTAATCTAGCAAATATAGATGCTACATGATGTAGTAATAGATGGTAGATTACTAATGTAGCAAATACAGATGCTACATGATGTAGTAATAGATGATGCCAAGGCTCTAAATGGGCTTCTACCTAAACCTTGTGAAAATTTTTTCCCTTGCACGTGAAATCTCCCTTGATTCACACTTTAAATAGGAAGTACATAGTTGATTTCTATACTTCATAAACTCTTATTCATCTCTACGGCTCTAAGCTTGCTCTCTCCACAAGAATGGCTTGTACAAAGAAACCCATGTGGCCCCATTTGCTTCCTAGGAAAAATCCAAAGCTACCACTATGGCAGGGATGAATTTTTTGGAATTTCTTTTCCCACATAGGCTATTACTTTGAATCTAGCCAAGGTCACCCAACAACAATAGAGAAGATTGTGCTTGATAAGTACAAAGGCGTTGTGGGAGGATGACAATAAGGACACCTTTACTGATGACTATGTGACATGTGATAAGGGTGGGGATGTGTGAGGTTCCTCCTCCAACAGACCCGAAGGAGTCCTCTAGTAGTCGATTGAAATTCATATCCATGCACATCACCATCCTGTCTCCCCATGGGAAACCTTGGACTTAGTTGAACATGGGTATCTCAATTCTACTTCATAGGGAAAGCGTGGACAAGTCACCCCTAATTGCAATCTAACACTCACCTTAGAAAGACCACTTTGTAATCAATCAAAGGTAAGAGTGAGGTTAACACCGCACTTGGTTCAAAGAGAGTGAGAGACGGGGGAGAGTGTAACTCGATCCCCCTACCCATAAGGTAAAATCTCAACTCCGGCCCCCTAAAATGGTGTTAAACCTAATAACTAATCCTACCAATATTGGGAGGGTCATGATTTAATCAGTTCTATCTAATGTTGGAAAGTTACCCGACTTATTGGGTCCACCCAGCCACAAGCATCCAATCGTCAAGATCAAAGCCTCCCACTTTCCTTGATGGGTTTGTTTAGGTTTCTAATTAGCAAAGCATACTACCACACTGTTTGGACATATAAAACCAGCTTCCTTTTATTACTCTGTTAGACTAGGTTCATTAAACTCAACCTTTAGCACATAACAAATAATTCAGAAAATCAGATACTTTATTTCATAATAACATCCAGAGTCATCACTCCACAGAGTGTTACAAAATTGTCTTTTTGCAGAAAGACACCGTCCAGCCTAGGATAGGACCTTCCAATCCCTTGGGATTGGGCTGTATGTGATCGCACTTCGTCCGTGGTCAACAAGGAAATTTACTGGCTTAGAGTCCCTCTAAGCTTCCCTGAGCCTTAGAAGCCGTCCTACATAACAGGGGCACTTACCACTCGGCCCTTTGCCCTCTCAAGTGCTCAAGTGATCAAAATAAAAAACAACTACCTCCCTCGGGAGCGTAGGACCCCCACTCGCATGTGAGTTTTTCCACACTCCACAAAGTGTAAGGGAGCATTGGGTTGGGGACCCCAACGTCCTGAACCACCACAATCCACATCTCATCCGTCTGTGCAAGCACGGAATCATAAGAGCCATAACTCATCATTCACAAATCCAAAAGCAGTCTTAACCATAAGACAATTTTACCAGTTATCAATGCGATATATAGAATATATCCCCTTCATCAATTTCAGTATTCCGTCTTAAAAAGCATTTGATAATATTAACATGCTTTTACAAGTCTAAGTGAGTTCTAACCAATCGTGATCATTTTTTATATACTAAACTGATTATCTCCGTTTAACCATCCATCGTGCTTACAGTTTATAGCCGCGACCTCGATTTGTTGTGGAATGGCTGGCTCTTCAGTTTGAATGGGTTTGGGGTTAGCTTCCGCTTGTGCTTCAGTATCTTGTTGAGTTCCCTCAGCAGCAGCAACGACCACTTCCTCGAGTATAACCTTGCTCAACATCTTGTCGTCTCTTAGGAGCCATGGAAGAAGCTTGATGGACAGCACTTCCACTTAGGGTTGGAGAGAGAGAGAAGAGAGAGAGAGACTAGGCTGATTGCAGTAGAGCTTCGTTGTGTCAATAGTAGCAGAGAGACTTCTGCATGAGTCGTTGTGTGTTTGTGTGTTTGTGTGTTTGTGTGTGTGTGTTTGATGTGACACTCTACCCTTGTTTATATAGTAGTGAGAGGGGGGGTTAAAGAGAGGGCACCTGCTTTTTGGGATTTTTGATGACATCATCGATGACAATTTTTGCCCTGCAGCTTGTTTGGATCATAATTCGTCATATGAATTCCAAATATAGACATTCGGGTACTTAAAACGATCGAAACCCATCTGATGGACAAGTCAACGTGGGAAGAATTGCAAAAATTCATTAAAAAAATAGGTGAAAATAACGATTTTTGTAAATCACGTTATTTTTTCGATCTCTTATCTTGGCTCCGACCCATTTTTCGACATGCTCGATTGCCTACACACATGCCCAACCACCCACACACATGCTCAACTACCCATGCGATCCACCACCCAGTGTCGGCATGAAGCGCACTATCAAAATTTAATCATACATGGTGGATGGGATGCCTTGAAGAGAGTGGAGTGAACTAGTAGGGTAGTGGCTCTATCACTTAGGCGCCCAGGAAGGAAGGAGAAGCATGTGTCAGATCAGGGGCACATGACCCTCCTCTAGCTCTCTCTCTCTCTCTCTCTCTCTCTCTCTCTCTCTCTCTCTCTCTCTCTCTCTCTCTCTCTCTCTCTCTCTCTCCGTCTCTGGCTGCCCCAACTCTGCCACCTTGAGTGGTGACCATCAAGACCTTGAGTATTTTTTGCACATTGCCATTGATGTTGTCCCATATACCCCCTCCAAAGCAGACATCTGCATGTGTAGGTGCATAAACAGACATAGGTGCTAGCATGCACTATCATGGTGATGGTGATTGTGATGGTGCTAGTGCCAACGTAGGCATGGTAGCCAAGGGAAAGCTCGACAGATCCCCCTACTGCTCAAGAGGGCTCTCATTACATCAATTGTTACCCAACGTTGTGGCCCCAGCACCCCCATCCCCAGCTGGAGATATCTGAGAATCCCTTCTTTGATGCCATGGCTGTTGTATCGGCTCACACAAATGTTGCCTATGCAGGGAAATCTTGGGCCCATTGCATATCCATCTCTACACAGAAGCTTGCGATGACTCTTTGGGAGCTACAGGGGACCCCTGCTTATCGAGTGAGAACAACTAAAGAACCCCATGACTTGAAACATGATCATTTGCCTCAGGTTCAGGAGATACAGAATCCCAAGAGGGGTAGTGTTCGCCTGCACTCTGCTACATCTCCTCTTTCTAGTCTTATTGGCTAGAGGTCTCTTGACCGCTCTTCTGTTCAGTACAAGGTGTGCTGCCAGATTTGTGCTTTGGCACCGTTTTGAAATTGTCATCCATATAACGTTAATTATTTCCTTTTCTCTATTCTATTACTCACATGTGCTTAGGTTGCTAGAGAAGCACACAAGGCGGTCTAGCACAAATTCATCTATTAAGGTATGTTTTGCCTAATATAACTTGATCATTCCAATTCCAACTTAAAATTCCTTTAGATTACTATATACACTAGTAGTCAAGGGTCTCTACATATGGTCCATCTAGTGAGAGAATGCACTCTCACTGGTAGGTCAGTATGGGAGTGCAAGATTCTATGTATTCTGCATCCGTTGATGAACTGTTGTGGTGAAGTTCAATAGTTAGAGAGCCATGGATCCTTGTATAGTTGGTATGACGTTGAAGTCTTCTGAGATGTGTTTTTAATGCTCAAGTTTGGCGTAACCGTGCAGGAAAGGCAATTGTATCATTGTTATAATTACTCGGCACAAGCTCACTCTACAATAATTGTTTCTCTCAGGTGCACAAACAAGAAGAATTTAGACGCAATGATGAGTCGACACACTCGAATCATCATCACTAACCCAAATTTGGCACAGTCCAATCAATGTCTAATCGATGTATGACCGGTACACAGCCACCGGCCACAAGCTGCTGACTGGCACTATCAGATCAATGTCTGATTGGTACAGAGTCACCGACCACAAGCCGATAGCCTTGTTCATGGCGATGTTAGTGCCAACCAATGCAAGTGACTAGTGACATCAATGTGCTGGCAACACTAGAGATAACTCTAGATTGCCCGCCTCAAAAATCACTGATGTTGGCTTCCATGGCAACAACGGGCATGTAGATCGTTGTTTCTTGGACACATGGAAATGGGTACACACCCTATCCCTCTCCCTTGACTCCCCAAGACAATCAAATATGTCACGCTAAAGTAGGGTGGGAAGGCATCAACAACATTTTGAAGTTCCACACTAGAGCATTCAACGGGGGGCTTGCAACAGCACCCATCAGCCACCTGGAGACTAAAGGGGGGGCTTGTAGCAGCACTCGTCAATCACTTCTTCATCAGTAGCACCCATCAACATCATTATGAAGTTTGTGATCAACCCCAGCAATGCCATCAAGAGCATCATCAACGGTTAAGTGCCTATGATCAAAGCCAATAGGCAGTTGCAATAGTATCAAGTTCAAGACCACCCGCAATAATGCCATCAATGCTATAATTAATGGTCGAGTGTGTGTGTCTAGAGCCAACAGTCAAAAAAAGCAGAGTCAACAGAGGTTAGTAGCTCATTTTGAAGGAATACATTGTAACATACCTGCCTATCGGCTGTCCAAGCACGTTTTAGTGGTCCATCAAGAAACTATTCTAGGTGTCGCCACCCGGCACTCCCATGGAATGTTTCAGGATTTGTCGCCTAGGGTTTTCCAAGTCCGCCTCGCAACGGAACGCCCACGGTTGAACCCACCAGGATCGACTTGAAATTTGGGTTCCTACTAGACAAAGTCTCCTGACAACATCCTAGCATCGGGTCTTGGACATCCTACTTTATGTAGAGATACCCAATCCAAAGCAGATCCATACCGCACTTGGTTCAAAGAGAATGGGAAACGAGAGGGATGCATTGCTCAACCTCTTTGCCCGTAGGGCATAGTCCCATTCCGGTCCCCTAAAATGGCATGAATCGGGTTCTAACTTAATAGTACCTAAAGTCATCGTTGATAAAACCTTGTGAGAAGTCTCCTAGTTCTCTAGGACCACCCAGTTGTAGCACGAACCCGTTGGGGATTCCCCCCACCTGCTTCCCTTGATAGCTTTAGTTTTCTAATTAGGTCATACCACATTTATGTGTGACATTTCAAATCAGCTTCATTAATTAAGCCTTTTAGGGCACAGCGTTTGTTCGGGTAATTTACAGCACATACACGAAAACAAAACAAGCAGCCCTTTTGACAAAAAAGTTCATTAACTTATCTTCAAGTTAATCTTTGTCTCCTGCCCATACAAGAGAATTATGTATCCCTTCTGTCCAACAGAAGTACCGGTCCAAATCACATGGCACCAAAATTTCCATCCTTTATCTAGAATAGGATTTTCCAACGCCCTAGACATTGGGCTCATGGCAGTCTACAACTCCGTTCTGAACTCGGCAAGGGGTGTCCAAAGCTCCACTAACCCCAAGCGACCTAGGAGCAAGACACACTTTCTATGGTTGGCCTTTTCACCACTCGACTATCAGCCTGTGAATCGAGCAGTGCCCTCTTGGGGTGATTCACGATGCAATCTTGGAGATAATCCACGTGTGAAAAATATCCTTCCTTAATTAATCCAATTAAGAATCAAGCATAATCAAGGCAATCAGCCCTAATATCATCTTCTAGGAAAACATTCCTTTATTTCCCATGGCTACTTGTCATTTCTGACCCTTGCCATACCTTTGCCATCAAACACAAGCACTTGGAATATTTATCAAAATCACAATGCAACAATCAATTGATTGAAAGAAAAGCATTTAGGGTGTTGTTCAATCAGTCAACAAAACTCATTGTACTTTTTTCAAACAATACAAGAATAGACGCGATAATAATTCCATCGCATATTCGCTCTCCCCTTTGGGATTAAAGAGTAATTCTATGCAAAATTTACTTAATACTTTCATGCACAATTTTTAATGTCATGATTATGCTATTCTTAACCCTTGATTGATTCCTCCTTGTAATTGCTCTATCAACGAATAAGCCATATGCAATTAGTTGCAATTAACTTTCCTTGATATATGCACTTTGCAAGCTTGATCTTTTGAATATGTGAGATGAAATTTATCTCTTCCGATGACCTATACTCGTGCATCATAGTATGGGGCCTAACATATCTCATACGAGAAACAAAACAAGCATCTATCCATTTAGAAATACATTACTTACAACTAGAACCACAGTTGGGTTAACAGTGATGCCTTCGCCCAAAGCTTCATTGCTAGCTGTAGGATTGCCATTCGTACACGACATTCCTTGCTTGGAGGCCATCCTCCGCAAGTAGACTCAAGAGATTAAGAAGGCATAATAGATTCGAGATGGGAGAGTGTAAGAGAATATGGCTAAGTTGAGGATTAAGATAGAGAGAATATGGCTAAGTTGAGAATATATATATATATATATATATATATATATATATATATATATATATATATATATATATATATATATATATATATATATATATATATATATATCTCTCTCTCTCTCTCTCTCTCTCTCTCTCGCAGCCTCTCAGGGTCTCCTTATTCTCCCTTGTGCCTCCCCATATCTCATATTTATAATGAATTAGAGAGGAGGGGATAAGGCTGAGAACAAGAGTGGAGGGGCTCTTGGAAGACTCAGTGATATGATACTCAGATCATAAATCTGATGGTTGCATTGGCTCCAAAAGGAGGGTAAAACTTCAAGACACTTGGTTAGAAAGCTCTCAATTCACTCCTTCTTTTCTTTGTTCGAAGTGCTACTTACTTCTTGTAGACTGCGATCACGGCACGCGTGATTTCGCTAGTCACTTTTCTTTATTTTTTTCTTGTTATAAAATCTCCAAAACTAACTAAAACATCACTTTTCTTTTCTTTTAAATGACTTTCAGTTCTATATTTTTAGGATAATATCTAAAATATACTAGTTTTTTAAACCCAAAAATCTAATATTTTTGGACCATCCAAACTATTCACATTAATACTAGTGATTAATATGGCTCATAAGTCTTATTCACATTGTAACTTC
This sequence comes from Lygodium microphyllum, assembly GCF_053477565.2. Taxonomy (NCBI): domain Eukaryota; kingdom Viridiplantae; phylum Streptophyta; class Polypodiopsida; order Schizaeales; family Lygodiaceae; genus Lygodium; species Lygodium microphyllum. The sequence continues at coordinate 121,998,162 of NC_141143.1, forward strand.
TGTGAAGGGTGGCTACGGTCCTTTTCAATCCGAGAAAAATGTCAGATTACGACTCTCAGTTTATTTTAAATATATTTTTAATTAAATAAAAATTATTAGTTATTAATGTTAGTTAGTTTTTACCTTAGTTAGTCTTCAATTAGTAATCTTACTAACTTATTAATTGACTAACTAACTTTCGAACTAACCAACTAACTTTTATTGCGTGGAAATATTACATACATAAGGCATTCACTGGCAACAAAAAATATGAGTTTCAACTTAGTAGTAGCCATACAAATAATGTGTTTTGTATGAGTGCAATGATTCCAAGTAGAGGGTGTTTTCTTTTCTATAATACATGGCTTGAAATCACTTTGTCCCCAATAAGAGTTATGTTGAATGATAATGGAACCCCCTGTGTGTACAAACTCTATAATAAAAGGAAGTAGGGTTATTAAAACTCTATAAACTAGGGAATGGTGCCATGCCCTAGTTTAGAGAGAGAGAGAGAGAGAGAGTATCCTTCTCATTGGCAAATATAAATCACCCAAAACATGTTGCTTGGGGTTTGGAAGGACTCCATAACGTTCAAAGATCAATTATCAATGTTTCTCTAGGTAAAAGATTATTGTGTTGTCCTCTATTGGAGGAAATGAGGGTTTGATACCATACTAATATTATAATAAATGCTTGAATCTTTCAAGGGCTTTTTTCTTTTGTGTTTCAATCCACCATTACATGACGTCACATTTATATTGATGGTAGAGTTTAAACTAATGAATGCATATATGGTTGCTTTGTCTCAACCTTTTCCTTGACGTGCAAACATCAAGCCACAAAGAGTTACATGTAATATGATTGGCCCCTCTATCCTGCAAAGTGAAATGATTGAGTGAAAGTAAAGGGGAAAAAACTAAAAGCCTTGCACTACTAGATAGCAGTGAAATTTTACAAGGGTATAAAATCTTTTACAAGAGTTTTCTTAGGTAATGTTAAATAAATTATTTGATCAGTATACCTTTTAGGGTTAATACTTTCAATGTAGGATTATTGCATGTGTAAATCTACTATTTTCATATGATCAATACATGTTTATATGATTTCACTTAGCACAAGTTAAGAGGCCATAGTTCTCACCTAGTGTACTTGGTTTGTGCATGCCATTGTTAACATCCTTTCGATGCACAAGTGATCACATGCACACCGTAGGAACATTTAATATGGGTCATCATAGTGTTTAGGAGTACTTTTCTATCCCCCATAAAAAGCTCACATTTTTCCTATATCTAAACATTAGTTATTGTCTAGTATACTTGGTTTGTATGTGTACTTGTAGATTCATTCACAATGAGGAGTGTTTCAGGCATTAGAGGAACTCTCTCTCTCTCTCTTTCCCTCTCTCTCTCTCATCAGACTCATTGGGAGCTCATTAGTGAGATTATTTCTCTTCAATTATCTTTTGAAGGTGTTTAACTTTTGAAACTATTGTATATAAGACCATTGAATGTTAATGAAACCAATACATAACCCATCATGATAGTCCAAATCATACATGATCCTTGATTGAAGTACTAAATTCTAACATATGACGTGACATTGTATATAGTTCAAAACCTTTTTGGAACTTTCAAATGGCATTCATTCAAGAGAGAATATATCCTGTGGGAGCTTTCGCTCAACCGCCAAGACCCACAGACCACTTATTGCTTCAAGCGTTCCAAGCCGAGCACTAATGGCTACCTCTCACATAGCCGACGTGCCATCCATATCTATGGGTGTAGTGAGCTTACCTCCATGCTGATCGAGTTACCTCCTCTCTCGCGCACTCCGGTCGCTCCACGATCCAAGTGCAAGCTTCAAGCAAGCTCCATCCTCAAGCTCCACGCTCCAAGCTCCATCGCCGCGAGCAAGACAAGGGAAGAGAATAGAAGAGAAGAAGAGAGGAGAAGATGGAGATCTTCTCCTCTCCTCGGTCCCTCACCCTCACACACTCACTCCCTCACACTCTCACACTCCCTCTCTCAAGCACAAGCTCAAGCAAGCAAGAAGAAGAAGAAGAAGAGAGGCACTTTTGGCCGCACACAAGAATGAGCTTCTCATTCCCTTTTCAACTTTATATACAAAACCCTAAATCCCTTTTGGGCGGTCATCCCCTTTTCCCCTTTTTTACATGGTCAGCTGTAGCCTAGGCCCTTTTTCCCATTGTCCTTCTATCTTCCTAGCTTCCTTTCCACCGCCCGTCTACATTTACAAGTTGCACGGGTGAGACCCCGGCACTCCTTGAATTAAACCATGATGCGCTTGCGCTTTTTTTACCAAAGTTTTGACTTGCACTTTTCCTTGTGCGCCTTTGTCTTTCGTTTCTCTTTGCCTTGGCCTTTGTCTTTGTCTTTTGCTTTAGCTTTTCCGGATTTTTCACCTTCGTTTGTTTGAGGATTAACATTACCCCCTTTCTAGACGAGTGCCAGTCCCATGGCACTCACTGTCGTAGGTAGCAGGCGTTAGCATGCACCGAAGACGTGGGTGGCAAGGACATCTGTGGTTGCCATGGCAGAGTGTTGGTAATGGTGGGGAGGAAGGACGTTGGAGGCACGTTGGTGGGTTAAGTGGAAGGTGGTAGGGCAATGGGAGTTGGTGGTAGGGCTATTCTTTGGGGGGGGTTGCACTGATGGAGTACAAGTGGCGGTTTGTTGGGGATTCTGTACCTGATGATTCTTGGCAAGCTTACAGGGTGATAAGGATAGGAATTCAGAGTTGAGTGTTGATGAAGAGCAAATGACACCTTCATTAGAGTCTTCAATACCTGCAATTGGAAAACCTCTCATGTGGTCTCTCCTTAAGGGGTAGTGCTAGTCTTCTTATCGTGCACAAGATATATTTTGATTAGTTTGGGAGATAGGTCAAAGAGTATTGTCCTGCACTTGAGGACCCAAACCGTGTATAGGTTATAGTGTGAATATTAAGTGAGTACACGTGCGTATTTAGGTATTACTTAGTTAGAAGACTGTCGGCCTGATTCCTTGTATAGCAATGGGTCAGTGAAGCAAGGGGCTAAGTTGATGGAAAATTTTGTCGATGAAGACGGGGAGTACACTTGAAGATTGCTTGAGACATCATTATGGTCTTGTCAAGGCAATATAGCATAATTGAGCTGCTTGATGTCTTAGCTTTTGGTAGCTAGTGGCTACTTGTAGTGCTTGAAAAGTATGGTGTACTTTTCCATTGCCTTTCACGCCTTGCTTACCACTGTTGATTGTAATGGCATTGAGATGGAGTGCAAAAGAATTGTGCAAGTGGTTCAGGGTGACAGGTCTAACCATAGGCGAGGCGAGCTGCCTAGGTATGTCCTGCCCTTAATGTGCCCTGAACAAGTGTGGAGGATGTGCAAAGGGCTAGGGAATTAGGGACGGAGCCAGCCGACCAAGGTCACTGGGTGTACCTAATTTGAGGACCCCTAGGTGCGATGTTGTGATCGTGTGTGCTTTTTTTTTCTTTTTCTTTTTCTTTTTCTTTTCTTTCTTTCGTTTTTTCTTTTTTCTCTTTTCTTTTTGTGGAAAAAATGAATACAATCAATGTCATACATTGAGGCTGTTAGCCTTTCATTTGGATTGAGAAATGTTGGGATCCAAAGGCTATGAAAAATGGATATTGCAGAGATGATTGTGTCACCAGCCTTGATGCTAGAGGAACTTTTGTTGAGATGAAGAGATACATTTGAGATTTTGCAAACCTCTTTGTAACATGTGAGACATCGAATAATTGAGGTAGCACTTGGAGTGAGTTGTGCATGGACAAGGGCAGAGCAGCTTGCGAATTGAATCCTGGATGATGAAGAGACGTTCGCCCTTGTTGAAAGCATGGCTCCTACCCGAACATAGAGTTTGGCCACGAAAGAGGAGGTAATCGATGATTATGCTTTGGCCATGCTCAGTTGCAATATGTGCTTTCTGCAGAGGTGTCCTTGGGCTCTCATCTAGTGGCGTTTTTTGTTTCTTGGTATTCCTGTCACTTCCTCCATAATGGTTCTTTGTGGGGTTGGTGGTCTTATGGTGACTTGGATATTAAACGCTTCTAGACATTGACCTGTGTCATTCTGCATTCACTTGGAAAGGCATGAGAGTACATGCAAGTCACATGCTTCAACCATAATGAAAATTCCAACTAAACAAGACATCGCCAACCTGAACCCCTTAGTTTTGACTTGATGCGTATCACCTGCACTTGGTCATCATTGCTCATGGGGTGTGTTGGCCTTTGCTTCTTTTGGTATTATTTACACAATCACAAAACACGTTGTTTATTTATGTACATGTTCATAAAACCATGTCACTCCGTGAGGATAAAAACCAATTCTAGAACTCAGGATTGTACTCAAGTGTGGCACACATATCTAGCTTCTGTGGTAGCCTACTTAGCAATAATAAATATTTGGCAACATCGAGTAGCATGGTGCCTTGTCCGAGTCTACTCGAAACATGTAGCTCCTCCTCAGTGAGAACTTTATCAATCAAAGGGCTCTCTAGGCTAGTTCCAGCTAGGTCCATACCTCAAATTGTAGCTAGAACTCGAAATGAAGTTGGTGCCACATAGGTCAGGTCTCTTTGGGACTGCCATTTGGCCAGTCGCTCCTCTGAGACTGTCATGATTTGGACTCCAAGTTCGGTCATTGTAGCACGGTTTTCAAACCAACGTTTTTCAAATTGGCTTCTACCCTCTGATTGTCGCTTTAGTTGCTCTATCTCTAAGAGATTTGGCTGGCAGAGCATTTCATTAAATGTCACAGTTAAGCGTAGCTCATCGGCTTTCTCGTCAGAGATGAGTCGCATGCATTCATGCAAGAGCCTATCATAGTGCTCGTTAAGATGTTCTTGCTCTTCCTAGGATAGGGAAAATGGCAAGTATTCTCCAAGCTACTCCTTAGGAAATGCGCCCATGTCCACAAGGACGTAGACACGTTCAAACACCTTGATCTTAGCATCCAACTCAGTTAAGCATTCTGCGACACTTCTATGTTCAACGAGGGCTTGCTCGGTTGCTATCTCATGCAAGGTTCTAGGAGTTTGCCTAGGCTTTAGCATAGCTGGGGGCTCAGGCCTAAAAGAGCAAGATTGATCAACGCTAGGATTGCTTATGCTCTTAAGGATTGTGCATTTTTCCTGAGGTTTTGCTGCTATTTTGTCATGGTTCTCTTCGAATGTGACTAGTATAGATTTGTCACCCCGTTGTGACAGCGTTGTATCCACTCTTGATTGGTTGATGTGAGTTCTATTGTCGGTGGATTGAGTGTTGAAAGCAACTATTGATGGCAATGGCTGCTTTGATTTTTCAGAGCACACGCATGTGTCTGAGGTTTCACTGCTATTAGGAGAGACATCAATGGGTTCATTGGTGGATGGACTTGATGCTTTATTCCCCAGCTCTCCAACGCTCTTAGTCTCAATGCTCTTGGGGTCCACAACCACCTGTAGCTGCTATTGTTTTCGTTGTTTTCTCCTCTTTTTCTTGGTCAGTGAAGGTGCATAACTTAATGACTCAAGTCCCTGAACTAGGTCAGCCGTTGATGTGCTTGGTTGGGCCTCAACTTTCCCCTGCTTTGGTGTGTCCTCATGGGACATAGTCGTGGCCTGCTGAATAGCCTTGCTAGGTTGTGAGGGTACAACTACCTCCCTTTTTGGAGAGTTTAGTTCTTCCCTTCTGTTTAACTCCTCTAGTCTAGGCTTTAGGAGCTTTGGAAGTAATGGAGTTGTTAATGAAGTTGGTTGCGACACCTCCTCCACAAGTAAACTACTAAGGATACGTTCCGCAAGGGGCATTGTCACGGCCAAGGGCTATGACTGCTGCGATCCCTGATTTGAAGTAGGAGCACCTAGTTCAGTGAACTTGCTACTATTGGTGGATTCCGGTGTCAAGTCCTTAGGGAAATTGGAAGTGGTCATGTCTTTTGTTGCCCTTAGAGCATTCACTTGCATAGATCGAGTATCAGTTGAGCTAGCCATGGTGGATTGCACAAGCATATCCTTAGGTTGAGAGCTAAGGGTGGTGTCGTGTCCTACCTCTTGGACATTTGGAAGCTTTGATGTAGGTAGAGATTGGGATTGAGTAGCCACACTTGACGAGTGTTGTGCTTCCTGTGTCCGTTTAGGGGAAGAGGGTGTAGGAGACTTGGGATCCTAAGTGGCTTTGACACTAGCTGGGATATTTGCTCGTGGCTGTTAGATGATTTTGCTATGAGCAATGTTGTGCCTATGATGCCTGCTATCCTCTTAGGGAATCAAAGGCTCATTGGGCACTAGTGGCTTTTGTGTATCCGCAACGATTACATCTGATGTCTGCTTGTCAAGCATGCTAGGCTGAGAATCTACCCTCCAATTGGTCCCGTTGGGTTTCTTGATTTCGACCATGAGGGGCTCGGTCACTCCACTGTTTTTGACTTGAGACTTGGTATTTAATTTAGATCTCCTCCTACGCTTCTTTGCTCTTGATATGATTTGGCCTTCAGTCAACAAAGGAGATTTAGCAGGGGGTTTTGGTACCCAAATCCATCAGTTACCTGCATAATACCCTTGAGCACGTAGCAACACTTTGGATATCCATCACGGCGTTATATTGACTCTCCATCAATGCCTTCGTCTATAAGGCTTGGGCTTCTTTTGGGGTCTTCTACGATATTTGAAAGTCCAAAGGCCATCCTTGGCATTGTCTACTAACCTTCTTGTTTCAGGCATGGCCTCACTCACTGGTTCTCGTTGTTCGACCTGTGCTTGTATTAACTCTTCCAACAAGTCCTTGCTCTTGTCAGCAGGCTTGACTGTTATGTCAGCACCGAATTGCAGGGGCTGAGTGCCCGATTCGGCCCATCCGAGGGCCGAGTAGGAAGGGCCGAATGTGTCTGGTCCTTCCTACTCGGCCCGTCTGAGGGCCGAGTAGAAAGGGCCGAATGTGTCTAGTCCGAGTCTGGTTGTCCGGGGCCGAGTGGGCTGAGAGTCGAGTCACGTGGGCCAAGTCGACAAGGCCGAGGGCCGAATTTCAAAGTGGTCAAAGTGGTAGTGGGCCGAGGGCTGATTCTGGGACTCGGCCCAGAATCACCGTCACTCGGACATGTCGAGCGCGGCGCGTTTTTTACCGGCACAACAATAAATCACCCAAATCACACGATTCAAGTCAGGGCCTGTCATACACACCTCCAGATCAATGCTATGGATGGAGGACAAGAGTTGTATATACCTGGAATAGCCAATAAACTCCAAAATGCAAATCGGCAACCGAATCAAACCCTCATGCCCTGTTATGACAACAGAAACCCTGATGCTTGTTTTTCTTCTTTTTCTTTGTTTTTCCCTACCCTAATGCACCCAAATCACAAAGTAAATACCTACACTACTTCATTCCACAACATAAATCTCAAGAAAGCAAAAAACCTACTTGCCAAGGAGATCGAATATCATCTTCAACCCCCTCCCTTCCTACCTATCTCAAGCACTGGTTTGGGGAAAGCCCTTACTTCGATGCTCGATTCGAACCGCGCAAGCGCTCAAGGCTTGAATCCGTGGTCTCGGTAAACGGAACCAAAATGTGGGAGCTTTCGTTCAACTGCCAAGACCCACGGACCACTTATTGCTTCAAGCGTTCCAAGCCGAGCACTAATGGCTACCTCTCACATAGCCGACACGCCATCCATATCTACGGGTGTAGTGAGCTTACCTCCATGCCGATCGAGTTACCTCCTCTCTCACACACTCCGGTCGCTCCACGATCCAAGTGCAAGCTTCAAGCAAGCTCCATGCTCCAAGCTCCATCGCCGTGAGCAAGACAAGGGAAGAGAAGAGAAGAGAAGAAGAGAGGAGAAGATGGAGAGCTTCTCCTCCTCGGTCCCTCACCCTCACACACTCACTCCCTCACACTTTCACACTCCCTCTCTCAAGCACAAGCTCAAGCAAGCAAGAAGAAAAAGAAGAGAGCCACTTTTGGCCACACACAAGAATGAGCTTCTCATTCCCTTTTCAACTTTATATACAAAACCCTAAATCCCTTTTGGGTGGTCATCCCCTTTTTCCCATTGTCCTTCTATCTTCCTAGCTTTCTTTCCACCGCCCGTCTACATTTACAACGCTCCTTGAATTAAACCATGATGTGCTTGCGCTTTTTTTACCAAAGTTTTGACTTGCGCTTTTCCTTGTGCGCCTTTGTCTTCCGTTTCTCTTTGCCTTGGCCTTTGTCTTTGTCTTCTGCTTTAGCTTTTCCAGATTTTCCACCTTCGTTTGAGGGTTAACATATCCTTTACACTATGGCTATGGAGTACTTTACACTGGCTTTTGCAAATGGATTACACTAAACATGGTAACCATGTCCCCAAGTCCATTTGGCTTGGCACTACAAGATACTATATCTAGTGTCATTGTTTTCACATCTAAAGAGAAAGTTTACATAATCTTACTATGCAACATGTTACCCAATGTAGTAACTATACATAAACTACTCATAATCTAATATGAGTCTAATGCAAGATCTAACGGACAATATTACTAAAGAGATAAATATTATTGATAAAGCATGAGGTTGATCAATTTATGAGGTCGATAAAGATTATGCTCTTGGTGATGTCTAGGTTACTTTGAATCATGTTACCATTGTCTATGATTCTTTTTTTGTTGATAAGCACATGCTTTAAGGAAGGAGATATCAAATGAGACGATTGCCAAAATTGGGATGTAGCACAAAGGATATGTAGTAGGCAAGTCCAATGGTGTTTGGGAGAGTTAGCAAACAATGGAAAACATAGAAAAGAGCGGGGCATGATAGGAACGATGGCTTATCTTGAAATTGTTGGAGACTACATTGATATTTTATTGTCCCTACACTTGAGCTTGGTGGAGAGAATCCATTTAGCAAAAAAAGTGACATTCTTCTTCCAAATCTGAAGATCTTGGATTATAAAACATGCCTCCTATACACTATTAAGAAATTTTATTAGTAAGGAGGCATTCTTAGACATGCAACTCTCAAGTCACTTCATTGTATTGCTCATAAAATATTTTAGAGACTTTCATCCAAATAATATGCTTCCAATACATCTCACATTATATATGTAGTTGAAATCTTTTTCAACAAGGTTGGGCAAGAGCATACTTATGACTTGATGGACATGTTGCACAGTATAGGGATCTTAAATAGGCTTTCACATTTTGAATGCAAGGAGGATGGTGTGAAATTTGGATGGGCCCATAAGAAGCAAGAACATGTATGGAGAGAGTTAAATATCAAAGAGACCATGAAGAAAGCAAATTTAGGTGATTACAAATGTGTTTCGACTGATGAGAAGATCATCCCTGCCTTGAAAATGGGACTACAAAGTGCTCAACAGATTTGTGAAGATTTGCAAATGAAGCCAAAAGGTAAAGAGGATAAGAAATGGTGGCTAGAGCTTTGGTTTGAAGGCTCATTTGAGGCTTACGCCAATTCAAATCTACAAGATTCTGATACAGGCGAGGAATTTTTAGTTCTTGTCAATGATGGAGTGGATTCAAAGGAGGAGGTATATACAAGTGAGATAAGACATGTGGTAGACTCTATGTTGGATGAAACAAATGAAGTGAACCCAGTAGTGGAGCTTGAGAATAGTAGGTTTTTTTTTAAGTCTACATTGGTAAGCCAACTCTATGACGAATTAGATGCAAAAGATGTAATGATAGCCCATTGCCATCACAATAGGATAGCACCAAGATAAATATTGCAATTAAGAGAGCCCTAAGATAGTACTAGGATGCTCAAGATGTGTATTCTGACATTTCTATTTCAATATTTGTGAAAAAGACCACATGACTCACTCTACGATAGAGTTGAGCAACTAGCCTATTAGTATGTGTGCATTGTACATCTAGTGTCTCTATTTGGAGCTTTTTTCAAAACCCTATCTTCATTCATAAAATTCTAAATTTTACCATTGGATGTCATATATCATGAAAATATTTTGCAAAGCTTCATCATCACTAAAGAGCTAACTCTTTTATGAACCCTTAAGAGCTCTTTATAATCAATTCTGCGATAAAAATAGTGTTTTGTATTTATTACATAAGGATTTGCTAAATTCTTTTCTTTAAAAAATAAATTTAGAGTAAGGGATTTATAAATTATGATAAGAAGTTATAAAAGGGTTTTAAAAAAACTCAAAAATGTTACATAGGGATATATAAAACATGCCGTGAACGCACGTCATATATAGGATTTATACATAGTGACCCCCCCCCCCTCCCCCCGAGGTGCTAAGCTACCCTTAGCTAGCTACCAACCCTAGCAAAGGGGGTTCCAAATAATCGTGACGGGAACGTGGACCGAACCTGCCACAAGAGGTCTCTCCGTGGGTTAGTTTGAATGTAGGAGGATGCTTGGATGCTAGGGGGACTCTAATTGTAAATTCCATGCCTTCGAGTCCTACTCAAACAATCTACGTGACTCGAGATAGATTCTCGAGGCCCTGTTACTAGTACAGAGGCAGAAACTTGGAGGAAATAAGACGCATCCTCACAAATTGCGAGATCCGTCCTTTTTGGACAAGACTTGTATTTCATTTAAGATGATAATATAAAGTTTATTTCCAAAGTACTTGTTTGAACTGATTTTGTGTCAGTGCTATAAGTTACACAAATGAACCTTGTTTTCTAAAAGGCTTAATTAAGGAAGTTGTTTTTAAGTGTCACACATAAATGTGATATGACCTAATTAGATAACTAAAGAATGCCTATTGAGGGAAGCGGGTGAGCGGAACCCTGATGGTTCCGTCCTATGGAAGGGTGGTCCCAGAGGACTGGGAGGCTTCTCATAAAGTTCTAGAGTCATTCAACTTTTGGGTAATATTAGGTTAGAACCCAATTCATGCCATTTTAGGGGACCGGAATGGAACTATGCCCTATGGGCAGAGAGGTTGAGTGGCGCATCCCTCTCATTTCCCATTCTCTTTGAACCAAGTGAGGCATAGATCTGCTTTGGCTTGGATATCTCTGCGTAAAGTAGGATGTCCAGGATTCGACACTAGAATGCTGTTAGGAGACCTCGATAACTAGGGACCCAGATTTCAGGTCGATCCTAATGGGTTTGGTTGCGAACGTTCCGTTGCGAAGCGGACTCTGGAGACCTTAGGCGACAAACCCTAGAACATTCCATGGGAGTGCCGGATAGCGATGCTTAGACTCGCTTCTCGATGGACCACTAAAAACATGCCTGGATAGTCATTAGGTGGGCACATCACACACGCACACACATACACAGAGGGACATGTGTAAAAGTACCCAACTTGACTCACATATTGAGGGAGACTAGAAGTGGGTAGATTCCACAAAGTGACCTACCCACTATGTCCCTCCTATGCACACTTGGAGGCATGTCCTTAAATTGGAGATGTCAAACATAAGTTCTAAAAATTCTTTTGTTATGTAGTAGGACATCAATCTCCATGTTTCTACTTTTTGAAACCCATTATTCAAAAGTGTTTGATTGTCATCTTAATAGTAATGCTGCTTGCCATATTGAGCTAGTAGTATAATAAAAGGGAGTGGATTTGTGATAGAAAGACATTTTGTGACCAATTTAAAGGCCAATTACTACCTCTATGAGTGAACTGTACAAGCTAAAAGGAGAGACAATTCAACTTGTGTATATGTGTGCTAAATTTTGGTGCATGAGTAGTGCTCAATTCAACTTCCATGTATGTGTGGGGACTATGTGCATGCGTACGAGTTTACTTAAATAATTTACATGAGTGCCTACTTTTTAACATGCATGCACAGCCACTTCAAATTTGAATATCCCAACTATGAAGGGACTACTAGTTTGGAAGATTCTTGTAATGCTCTTGGAAGGAAAAATGAGAGCAGATTTTTAAAAGCACTATAAAACATTTTACAATGATTTGAAGGGTTTTTTGAGGATCTACAACATGTTTAGGGTCCAAAATGTAAGAAAAAGTCATGGAAACAACATGTTTTCAAAGGCATAAAAATCACATTTTATAGAGCATTGTATAGTTAGAACTGGCACCTAGCACCAATCAAAGTTGTGGGCAATAGTGGAATGTTTAAATAGTAAGTGCACTTCAAAACAACACATTTGTATGAAAAATTAGTGCCCAAATGGCCATAGGATATTGGGGGGGATTTTGGGTGCAAGGGGTGGGGGAGCCAATATGAAATGAAAGTGCATTTTAGTTTTTGGAAGAGTTGTGATGCTAAAAGGCATCGACTTATATATGAAATCACGGAAAATGGAAGAGAACAAAAAGGAGGAAACATATAGGTTTCAAAAAGTTGCCATACTCTCCTTTTCATCATGTTCTTGATCATTTGAGCCATTGAATTGCATATTCTTTTCCTACAATGAGAGCAATCCAATGATATCATTTTTCTTAAATATAATAAAAATTGTGTAGATTTGAGAGTGCAATCTTTCTCTCTCCTCCTTCCTCTTGTGCATAATGGATGTTCATACGGGTGATAGTAGTGCATAATCAAAATAGTGGAAAGTGAAGAAGGTAGGTCAAAGCTATGGAAATTTGGAGTTTCTAAAGATTGTCTCAATGGTGCTTGGGCATCTTTTTGCATATCCACATGTTACAAGAAATTTCAAGGTTAACACATGATAAGAAATCTTAATGTTTACATAGTTTGGTGAAATGTGGTTCTTTGGAATTAAATATATTATTCTTTTTTTCATGTTTTATCTGTTTAGATTCTAAAAAATGCTATTTATTAATGAGAAAAATACCTAAAAATTGTAAAATTTACCTAAATAGTATATCTCTAAGTATTAAATACATTAGGAAATCTACTCACAACATATTAAAATAACTCAAATTAAGTGTGTGTAAAAATACGTGGTTGGTAGTACAAAATTGGTTTCCATGCCACCCATTGTGTATATAAGTGTATTCATGCCAAATGAACCATTATGAATGAATGAATGTCTTTTATTTTCTTTTCTTTTGGTATGATGTGGATGATTTATGTGATCTATATGTGAACATGCTAGCATGAGAAAGAAGGTCTAAGTGTTATTGGTTTAATGTAAGAGCAATGAAGCACTTAGGTTAGATGCATGGATTGAATAAGCAAATTATGTTTGTGCACACTCACAATTGTTTGATCAAGAAAGTCCAATTGTGCTCTTTCATTCACCCCTTGCATTGATTATATGGTTGCATACTTTGATGCATGGCACTTGATTTCCTATAGACTGAGTGTGTAAGGTTGAGATGTAGTTTAGTACATGTATCCCAAGAGGGCTCAGTGAGTAAGAGAGGAGTCTTTATGTCATATAACATGCAAGACAAGGATAACATGTCAAATCTCTAACCATAGAGAATGGTTGTATAGGAGGGTGTGCCAATCATCCCATCAATGAGGAGCATCATGCATGTGTGTGATGTGGTGTTTTACACCATGTACATTGAATACCTCCTTACTTGGAGTTAGGAAAAGTTGTTAGTTAGATAGGATAAACACAATGTTTTAGTATTTATATCTTGAGGTTGCTAGTCTTTCATGGCACCAGATAGCCATGCAGGTTGGTTGTGTGAGGCCCAATAGAGCTCATGGTGTGAGAAAATGTTTATCCTGCGAGTTTAGGTGTCACTTAAAACTTGACTAGTAGATATGGTACATGCTATGCAACCAATTCACAATCTTATAGTATTGTTGGAAAGCTAGAGTTTGAGTAGACCTTTAAAGAATAACTAGTGTACAAGATTTGGTTGTTGGATTGCTTAATCCGAGTTATATTATCAAATAATAAATCAACTATGTTTCCCGAGTGAGATGTGTTGGGATATTATCTTTGTAATTAGTCTAGCAATAAAACTACAAGTATATTGATTCATTTTTTAGAATGTATTACTAGCTTTTGTCAAGATGAGGACATCTCAAATTTTTAAAGGGAGAATGGATGTAATGTACTCTCCTTGGTATCTTAGACGCTCACCTATAAAAGTAATCAAGGATGTTGCATTTTTTTTTTGCACATGAGCACAATTCCAGGAGGCTAATAATGCTTTTTAGTTTTGTGAGTTATTGGTAGTACCTTCCTAATTGCAAAATATGGAGATTAAATTTTGGCTTTTGAAAATTACCCAAACACATGGGATGAAGTGATATAATCATAGATCTCGTTGCCACAATCATAATAGCTCAAAAGAATTTAACATTTGAGTTCTTGATTAAAAATTATGGCCATTTGAAGTTCTATCCATGTGCAGTAGAAACACGAGCATATTATTTTACAAAAGTGACAAATAGTCTCAAATTTTAGTTAAATATCTCAAAAGGCACTCAAATTAGCTTGCTTTGAACTTAAGGCAATGAACTTAAGGCAAGCCCCCCTCTCTATCTATATAAACAATCCATGGGTAGCCTAAGAGATATACAACTCTCTCGGACACACTTCTCGATAAATGTGACACAAGCTAGAGGGGGCCTCTCTCTCTCTCTCTCTCTCTCTCTCTCTCTCTCTCTCTCTCTCTCTCTCTCTCTCTCTCTCTCTCTCTCTCTCTCTCTCTCTCTCTCTCTCTCTCTCTCTCTCTCTCTCTCTCTCTCTCTCTCTCTCTCTCTCTCTCTCTCTCTCTCTCTCTCTCCAACTCTAGTGCATGAAAGCTCTCCTCAAAATCATCAAATATTATGTAGAATATCTACCAAATTTTATCAAATTTTTTGCACTTCTATACACTTGCATGGAAGCTCTACCAAAATCCACCAAGTTTTGTTCTTCTCTTTTTCACATATATCTAGATGGAGAGAGAGAGAGAGAGAGAGAGAGAGCTTAGATGGAGGAGCTTAGAGGGGCTTTGAGCTAGCAAATCCCTTAATGGTCTATGATAGCGATCTAGAGCTTGGTGGTTCCCATATTCTAGATAGGGATGGATGACCTCGAATACTAGTCAAGAGATGGTATGGCCTTGAGGAGTCAGGAGTCCTTGTTGCGGGGACTAAGATGTTTCACAGGAGTCGAGATCTTTACAAACACTTTCAAAAAAAATATTTCTATTATTGATTATTTATGTCTTGGCCTAAAATATGTGTAGTAAACCTTGTGTAATGGGATGATAAAAGAAAGTTGCTTTTATATATTTTTGCAATTTGCTAGCATACTTTGCTAATTAGATAACTAAAATGAACCATCAAGAAAAATATATTAGTTTTGATGATTGTGCAACTATACTTGGGTTGGACCCAATAATTTGGATAGTTTTTCTACACTAGATAGAGCTATTAGAATATGACCCCTGTTTGAGACTTTAGATATTTAAAAAACCTCACATGGATCCTTTGGGTTGATGCCTTGATTCTTTTCTATGAGATAGACTTAAACATTACTTGCATAGCTAAGTCCATATATCTTATAGGGTCCAAATAGTATCACTTGTTGAGAGGTATTTGAGTGACTACTATGAAAGGTGGAGCTGAAGTAGAAGCATGCAAGTGGAAGCAAGAGCTATGGTCATTTAAGCTTGAGAACTAGAGAGAGAGAGAGAGAGAGAGAGAGAGAGAGAGAGAGAGAGAGAGAGAGAGAGAGAATGTGGGAATGCCAATAGTCCAGAATGTGTGATATACCTTGCCTTATTCTATTTATCACTAAAAGAATAAAGAATAAATTGACAGCGATGGGCATCCACTACCTGTATTGTACATGTGTGCAAGTTTATATAAAAGTAAATGTAGGAAAATAGGCATATGCAATTTTTAATCTCCAACAACCTCCCACTTAAAGGCGAATATGCCTCAGTGAGAGGAGTAAAAGAAAAAAGAGAAAAGTACAACTTGTACATAGAGTACAATAAGATGAGAAAATATGTCATCTCATCCTATACGCATAATCTTCCTAAGGAAGACATACCATTCCACTAGGAAACTTTTAGTGAATAGATCTATAGGATTCATATCCCTAGGGATCTTAACAAGCTCATGAAAGGTGGATCCCAAGTGGAAGCACACATAAGCAAAAGCAAGAGAGATATATGAGCTATGGAGAAAGGAGAAAGAGAGTAAGAGAGATAGATAGAGGATATGGAAACTCTAACAATCACAATATGTAACTTGTCTTTCCTTATTTATTAGTCATTGAAAGAATGGAGTGATGGGCACTTGCCACCTATAGTCTACAAGTGTGTGGTACTATAAGTGTAGTAAATACATGGGAGGCATAGACACAAGTGCCTTTACCCCCAATAATCTCCCAACCTAAAGGTTAATCTTCCTAGAGTGAGGAATGAAAAAAAAGAAAGTACAAATGTACATGAAGTACAACATGATGAGAGATATTAAGCATCATTTGTTGAGATGGCAAGCTCAACATGTGCGGACATTGATGATGGACCACCTGGCTAGATGGGTCCACACGTCTACACTTAGTACGTTGGTGGTCATTATGGTACTCACATGGCCATTGACTTATCACTTATTATATTTAGTTTGTTATACCTACCTACAACTAGCAAAGATATAGCACCAGTCAATTAGTGTAGTTTTTTATGCATTGTTTGACTTTGTAGGCCACTTTCCTTTATGTTTTATCTTATCTATACTTTGTGTACATCTTACAATGTGGTGAAGAAGAGGAAAAAATTGGTAAGAAAACGTTTTGGCCTCAATCTCTCTTCTTGTGTTCTTGAGTGAGCTTCCTCTTGTGCATACAGTGTGTGTTTGGCGCAGCAACTCAAACAAGTCTCCCCACCACGCGATTCTTGACATGGTATGAGAGTCGCGCCACTAAGAGAGGCTGTTTTTGAAGGCTGAAGTGAAGGAAAATAAGCAAGGTTTGAGCAAGCAAGTAACGGGTAAGAAGCTCTCTCATTCTTCCACTCTTTCTCTTGGATAGTGCATGTGGAGGCACCAGAAGCAAGGTAGAGTGAAAATCTCATATTGCCGTGAGATTTGGTATGCAAGCAGAGCATTGTATATTCTGCAGATAAGCCCTTTAATGCTTGCCTATATTTTTTTTTGGGCATCTGAGGCCATTTCAGGCCTCGTTTTAGAGCCGCAAGGTTACGAACATTAGTTTCAGGGTACACTGTGATTTCAGCTATATTGACCAAACGTGGGTGCACAGGTTGCAGATTTTGAATCTGTGATTTTTGAGGTGTTTGCTAGGAAGAAAACATAAGGTTTATCTGCAAACAGGTTGCAGATTACATGTATCATTGAGCAATCAGTGAAAAAGTTTGCTTGGTGTATTGTTGTGCAGCTGTTGTGAAAGGCTACAAAAGACTACCTTGCTGTTTATGAGTTTGTGTTAGGTGAAGAAAAGAAACTAGAGCTGGACTGCAGATGAATTAAAGGCATGGAAAGAATGGAATGCAAAAGACAAAAAGATGATGTACTGGCTATTTGCAGTCATTGATAATACTATGCTAGGATATATCAGGAATGCAGAAACTTCACATGCAGTCATTGATAATACTATGCTAGGACAATTTTTGAGAACATGTTTTCAGTAAATACAAAGGCACGGAAGATTCAACTCAAGCAAGAGTTGAATACCTTGAAGAAAGGAAAAATGTATGTCAATGAGTATTTTTTGAAGGTAAGAAGCATTGCAGACGCTTTAGTAGTGATTGATGCAATGCCTAATGATGATGATTTGGTTTCATCCACTTTGAGTGGCCTTCTTCAGTATATGTATGGAAGCCATTTCTAAATTTTGATGAGCTGGTCTCTCCCATGATTACCAAAGAGATAAATATGCAGGGTGAATTTTTTGAAAGAAATGGTGAACAGGTCGAAGCATTTTACTCAAGTTCAAGAAGGGGACATGTGGTAGATCCTCTTCTAGAGGCCGTGGTATGGAACGTGCTGGCAATAACTAGCAAAATAAGTTCAATCAGCAATTTGGTGAAATGCAGGTTTCAGGAGGCCGAGGAAACTTTAAAGGCAAGGGAAGCTCTAGAGGAAGAGATGGATGGCAGAACATAGGTTCTGGAAATTCTGCTATTGTTTGCCATTATTGTGGCAAAACAGGTCATATTTTAGCCCATTGTTATGCTAAGAAGGATGATATTGGCAGTGGTAATTTGCAATAAGGAAACTATGCATCGTCTTCACGAAAGAAAGAAGACAAAAATGAGTGTATGTTTGTTATACAACACATGATGAATGCAATACAGAAAAGGAGACACATGATGATGTATGGTATGTGGATTCAAGTGCATCTAATCATATGACCAGTCATGTTGAATGGTTTGGAGAGATGCAAGACTTACAAAATCCAGGTTATATGCAGACGGGTGATGATTCATACCACCCAATTTCACATATTGGAAAGGTTCCCTTGTCCTTACATGATGGCCAAACAAAGAGTCTGACAAATGTATTACATGTACCTTCAATCACAAAGAATCTAGTGTCTGTTGGCCAAATGGTAGAGCAAGGGTTGCAAGTCTGATTCAATGCAAAAGGTTGTTTTATAGAAGACTTTAATGATAAGTGTAGGTTGGTCACAAAAGGAAGTAGAGTTGGTCGCATGTTCACTTTAGATACTGGAATTCTTGCAATGGATGCTACTATGTATGCTAAAGGAAAAGGAGTGGTTGCAAACATTGAAACATGGCATAAACATATTGGACATGAAACTATGCAAAGGCTGAAATTAATGCAGTCCAGAGGATTAGTTACAGGGTTTCCTTCCTTTAGAGTTGCAGAATTTCATAATGTCTGTGAAGCATGCCAGTTTGGTAAGCATGCAAGACAACCCTTTTCGCATGATAGAGAAGTGAGCAAAAAAATACTTAATGTAGTGCATATAGATGTTTGGGGGCCTACATAGAATGTATCACTTGATGGTAGCAAATACTTTGTCACATTTATTGATGATTATTCAAGGAAGCTATGAACATATTCCATGAAGGAAAAGAGTGATGTACTTAAGCACTTCAAATCTTTCAAGGCAATTGTTGAAACAGAAACAGGCTTGAAAGTGAAATGCTTGAGATCAGGTGGAGGGTGAGAGTACCTCTCTAATGAGTTTAGTGGCTTCTTGAGAACTCATGGGATAAAGAGGCAATTTACTTGCAAGTATATCCAACAGCAAAATGGGGTTTCATAAAGAAAAAACAAGCATATTATAGAAGTTGCACGGGTGTTAATGACTGAAAAGAATACGGCAACAAAATATTTTTTGTCTAAAGTTGTTCATATTGATGTCTATATTATGAACAGAACCCCCAGAGCTGTAGTTCATGGGATGACTCGTGAAGAATGCATTACTGGCAAGAAACCCGATGTATCACACTTGAAGGTATTTGGCTACATTGCATATGTTCATGTCCTAGATGAGCTACGAAAGAAGCTTCATCCAAAGACTAAAAAATGCATTTTTATTGGATACTCTTTAGAGTAGAAAGGGTATCGTTGTTATAACCCTGTCACATCTGAGTTCAGAGTGAGCAGAGATGTTATTTTTTATGAGATGAGTAGTTGGTATGCACCTGCTAGTAATGTATTAGATGATGATAATGATCATGATAGCTATGTGCAAAAAGAAAAGCAAGAATCACAAAGTCTTAGTGGACCAGAAACACCATCTACTGGTACTATACCTACAGTGAGCCCTTAGTCTCCCAAACGAGACTAAGGAGTAGCCCCACATCTTCAGGTGGATCTATAAGTGTTGCAGAAAAAGGCAAAGGAAAGAAGAAAGTGATGGATGGTAATGATGCATCTACTAGTCATTTGGGATTTGATAAAGATTCTAGTGGTTCAGAGAGTTTGGATGATGAGCTTGGTATTCCTTCAGTCAGGACACCAAGTGTCCAGAGAGCTCATAGTAATGTAAAGGCTCCATTGAGTGATCCAGTGGTATGCAAGGCTAGCAAGGTCAGATACCCTATTAAAAGATTCGATTTTGAAGGTTATACAACTCAACATTATGCTTATATGGTGAAACTAGTTGAGGATGTTGAGCCCACTTGTTTTGAGGATGTTGTTGATCATGCTCATTGGGATGCAGCAATGGATGAGGAGATGGCTACATTAGAAGCCAATAATACTTGGGATTTGGTACCCTTGCCTAAGGGTAATAAAGCTATGGGTTGTAAGTGGGTTTACAAAGTCAAGCATAATGTAGATGGTTCTATTAGTAGGTATAAGGCTAGGTTGGTTGCAAAAGGCTATGCTCAAACACATGGCATAGATTATGAAGAGACATTCAGTCTAGTTGCTAGGATGGAAATTGTTAGATGCGTGATTGCCTTGGCAGTAGCCAAAGGTTGGAATTTGCAGTAAATGGATGTTAAGAATGCATTCTTGCATGGTGAATTGCAAGAAGAAGTGTATATGGAGAAGCCACCAGATTATGAGGATTTAAAGCATCCCATATATGTGTGCAAGTTAAAGAAGGCGCTCTGTGGGCTAAAGCAAGCACCTAGAGCATGGTCTGAAAAGATTGGAGAGTATCTTGTCAATATTGGATTTTCTATTTCTGATGTTGATCACTCACTTTATGTGAGAAACGGAGATACAGGTTTGGTCATCATAGTCATCTATGTGGATGACTTGATTATTACAGGTGACATTGACAATGGGATTGCTAAAGTTAAGGACTTCTTGAAGAAGAAGTTTGAGATGAAGGATCTGGGTGAGCTGAGATACTTTCTTGGTATTGAAGTGATCAGATGTGATGATGTAATGATGGTATATGGCTATCACAAAGGCAGTATGGCTTGGATATGTTATCCAAGTATGGTATGACAACATGTAACCCTCTTTTAGTACCATTGGAGCAAAATGTAAAGTTGAGTGTTGACGTTGGGGATGAAATAGAAGACACTACTATTTTCAGGAGGATAGTAGGGAGTTTGATTTGCATGACTATCACAAGGCCAGACTTGAGCTATGCTATTGGCCTTGTCAGCCAATTTATACAAATGCCTATAAAGCCTCATTTGGATGCAATCAGACATATATTGAGATATGTGAAGTCCACTTTACATTATGGACTCTTTTATGAGGCAGGTAAGGATGTATAGATCTTTGGATACACATATGCAAATTGGGCTGGTAGCATGTTAGCACACATAAGATCTACTAGTGGATTCATGTTTTCCCTTGGTAGTGCAGCAATTACATGGAGCAGCAAAAAGCAACCTACAGTTGCTTTATCGAGTACGGAGACGGAGTATAGAGGTGCTGCTATGGCAGCATGTGAGGTGGTATGGCTGCAAAAGTTATTAGGTGATTTGGATGTGCAATGAGATGGTCCAGTTTTCATTCATTGTGACAACATGAGCAACATACAGCTAGCTAGGAATCCAGTGTTCCATGCTAGGACAAAACACATTGAGATGCACTACCACCTTGTGAGAGAGAAGGTACTTGCAGGAGAGATTGACTTATATATGTCAGTACACATGATCAGATAGCTAACATTTTCACAAAGGCATTGGGTGTAGAGAAGCTTTGAAAGTTCCAAAGCTTACTTGGAGTTGCAGAGATAGAATTGAGTTTGAGAGGGAGTGTTGAGATGGCAAGCTCAACACGTGCTGACATTGATGATAGACCACCTGGCTAGATGGGTGTGCACGTCTACACTTAGCACATTGGTGGTCATTATGATACTCACATGGCCACTAATTTATCACTTATTATATTTAGTTTGTTACACCTACCTACATCTGGCAAAGATATAGCGCCAATCGATTAGTGTAGTCTGTTATGCATTGTTTGACTTTATAGGCCACTTTCCTTTATGTTGTATATTATCTATACTTTGTGCACATTGTATAGTGTGGTGAAGAAGAAGAAGAAATCAGCAAGAAAACGTTTTGGCCTCCATCTCTCTTCTTGTGTTCTTGAGTGAGCTTCCTCTTGTGCATACAATGTGTGTTTGACGCAACAGCTCAAGAAAGTCTCCCCACCACGTGATTCTTGACATCATCTTCCTAAGAAAAGTAAAAAGCTCCATTAGAAGACTATTAGTGAGTAGATCTGTAGGATTTTGGTTAGTTGAGATTTTGAAAAGCTTAATGGATTTGCTCTAATAAAGTGGTAATGCACCTCAATGTACTTTGTCTTTGCATGGAAGACTAGATTCTTAGCCATTTGAATAGCACTCATAGAATCCAGATGGAGTGTGGAGACCACACCAGTAATGTCAAGGTATGGGCCTAACTAGAGAGTCTTCTTAAAAGCCTTAGTGGCTACAATATACTCT
This sequence comes from Lygodium microphyllum, assembly GCF_053477565.2. Classification (NCBI taxonomy): domain Eukaryota; kingdom Viridiplantae; phylum Streptophyta; class Polypodiopsida; order Schizaeales; family Lygodiaceae; genus Lygodium; species Lygodium microphyllum. Next base: position 122,020,326 of record NC_141143.1, read on the forward strand.
ATCTTTGTAGTTGATAGGGTCATGCATTTTTGCATCCTGGACATCCAAGAAACAACACCTCTAGAAAAGTTAAAGATATAGCTAGAGGTGGACTTCCTACTATCTGCATGTTTTGCATAATCAGAGTCAGTGTACCCCATGACTCCTATATCCTAGCTAGCATAACATATGTACATATCTACAATGCTCTTAAGATATCTCATGATATCCTTCATGGCATCCCAATGCCACCTTTGCAAGGTGTAGCAATATAGCATGCCACAACTCCCACTACAAATGCTATGTCAAGATGAATGACAATCATCGCACACTATAGGTGCATAAGGAAACTTGGCCATCTTAGTCTTTCACTCATAAAACTGTGGATAATTGGCCTAACCGACTTCACATAAGAAGGTAAAGGATAGCCTATAGGCTTAACATTCTGCATATGAAATTGCTTAAGGGCCTTTTGGATGTATCCTTATGTGATAAGTAAAGGAGCCCTTTGCAACGATTGTGTTTGGTGTGTATCCCAAGAATATGTGAGGCTTGTCACATGTTCTTTATCTCAAAGCTCTTCTTGAGTTGACTTTTTAAGGCATCTATCCCATCGTGAGCTCTCCTACAAATCAACATATCTTCCACATAGAGTACTAAAATCATAAGACTACCATCATGGTCCTTCTTTGTGTATAAACACAGATCTAAATCACTAGAAGTATATCTCTGTGAATGTATGAAAGCATCAAACTTTGTGGCACCATTTCCTAGATGCTTGCTTAAGGCCATAAATGTGCTTTCTCAACGTCACACTAGTGTTTCTTGCTTTTCTCCTCAAAGCCCTTAAGTTGTTGCATATAAATCTCATCATGCAAGTCTCCATGTAAGAAAGTCGTCTTTACATGCATCTAATAAAGATCAAAATCTAACTGAGCAACCAAAGTTAGTACCAAGCATAGGGTAGTCATCTTGACTACAAGAGAAAAGACCTCATCAAAGTCAACACCATACTCGTGCTTAAAACCCTTCACACAATCGATCTCTCCTTATATGTTAGCTTGGGGCATCCATGGGTACTCTTCAAGTTATACACCCATTTTCATGGAAAAGCATGCTTTTCACTAGGCAAAGGAACCAAATCCCACATATGATTTTTTTGCAATAAGTTATACTCTAATTGCATGGTCCTATCCCAAAAGTGACTATCACCTCTATGCATGGCCTCATCATATGTAAGAGACTCACCTACATCTCTTACCATAACATAGTCCATGGAGGGCTCAAAGTGCTCAAGTTGATGTCTATCTCTAGTAGAACATCTCATAGCAAGCTATGGGGCATGTATATCTTGTCTAAGATCATGGTCATGGGCCACTAGAGCACCAGTTACAAGAGGCTATCTAGCTAGCCATATGGGAGTATAAGGCTCCTTCTAAAATATCACCTTATATACCTCAATTACTTGCTCAGGTTGCTTATACATTTTCTCTTCATGGAAAACAATATCATGGCTACGAATGACATTCAGAGCCTATGGATTCTATAGGCAATGGCCCATCTAACCTAGAGCCCCATAACCAAGGAAGATGCATTATACTAACTTGGGATTTAGCTTAGTACCACTTTCCTTGGGAACATGGCAAAAAGCCTCATATCCAATGATACAAAAATAAGCATATAATGGAGGTTTTTCAGCCCATACCTCCTCTGCAACGTGATAGCCAATAACTATGTGGCATAGGGATCTATTAATCCAATGTACGATAGTAGTAGTTGAGGGAAGTCAGGTGTACAAGGTGGTCAACTGATGCTTAATTCCCTTCTCATCAAAAAATTGCTCAAAGGATTTAGATATATACTCACCCCCCATTGTCAGATTGTAGCCATTTTTAGCCTATACCCAAACTCATTCTCAAATAAGAGCTAGCCAATGCTAAGACATAGCTAGAATAATCATTAATGAAAGTAATGAAATACTTCACGTCACCTAATGACTAACAAGTCATAGGTCCACAAACATCAGAATGAACAAGAGCCATAGGCTCACTCATATGCATAATGCAAGACTTCTTATGTAAATTGTTTGTCTGCCTACCATAAGCCAATGATCACAAGAATCAAAATATTGATAGTCAAGAGGCAAAAGATATGGCGAATAGGGAAGCATTGTCATTCTCTTTAGTGACATGTTGGCACCTCGTGCACAAGGATAAGATTCCCATGGGTAATCTTCTATGAGGAATTACCAAAAGATACAAAGTAACTTGCATCATTCAATTTGCCAGCACAAACAAGGCTTTTGGTTAAATCTTGAATATGGCATACATTATGCAAAGTAAAAATGTTGCCTAAACCAAACTGCAACCATATATGTCCAATACCAAAAATATCCAATGCCAAGTTGTTAACAATCTGATAGATCCTGTCATGCTATGATAGGAGTAGGAATACACTTTACGAGGGATAATATGAAATGAAGCCCTTGAATCAATCAACCAACACTGAGCATAACCAGCTAAGGTGTCAGTCAACTATGAACATCAAGAGAAAAAGCTACAAGTATGTAATCATCATCCAAATCAAGTTACATTACATTAATCTCTTCAATCTTGATGCTTGACTTACTAGGGACAATATTGAGACCATCATTCTTTTCCTCCACTTTTCCCTTTCTCTTTTCCTTGCACTTGTCATCATGCATTTTATGGCACTAATATGACCTAGCTTCCCACAATGGTTATAAGTTAATGTGGACTTATGGCCATGATACTTACTCTGAGACTATCCATATGACCAAGAATGAAACTTTTGATAGTATCTCCCACTGTAAGTATAGTGAATACATGAGTGGCATAGACATAGGTGCCTTTACCCCCAACAACTCAATGGAAATTTCCTCTACCACCTCTCTAATGAAGTGATAATACACCTCAATGTGCATTGTCTTGGTATAGAAGATTGGCAACTAAATGACACTCATCAAATCCGAATGGAATGTAGGAGTCATAGTCATACCAAGATCTACAACCAAAAGGCCTAACCATAGGGCCTCCTTGCAAGCCTCAGTGGTGGTTGCAATGTACTCAATCTCAATAGTAGACAAGGATGTGCATTTTTACACCCTAGACATACAAGAGATAGCACCTCTAGTAAAGGTAAATACATACCTAAGATGGACTTCCTATTATATTCATGTCCTGCATAATTTGTGTTAGTATAACCCACAACTCTTCTATCCTAGTTACTATAGCAAATGCATGTATCAGTAGCAAGTGTGTTTATGGTATCTCATGATGCCCTTCATGGCATCCCAATGTTGCCTACCAAATGTAGCCATATAATGTGCCACAATTCCCACTGTAAATGCTATGTTATGATGAGTGGCAAGCATGGCATATATTAAATTGCTCACTATGGATGCATATGAAACCTTGGCCATCTCAACGCTCTCAGAATCTAACTGTGGAAAATCAACCTAAAAAACATTCACATGAGAAGGTAAAGGACAACCAATAGCTTATTATATTGCATATGAAATCTCTCAAGTGCTCTGTGTATATCCTCCTTCTGGGACAATTAAAGAAGTCTCTTAGAGCAATTTCATGTAATGCATATAAAGCATCCAACTTAGCATGAGTACTCCTAGCAATAAACATATCATTAACACAAAGCACTAAGATAATAAGGCTACCATCATGGGCCTTCTTTGTGTATACAAATAGATCCATATCACTATGGGAATACCCTTGTGAATGCATGAAAGTATCAAACTTATGGTACCACTCCCTAGATATCTAGTTAAGCCGATAAAAACTCTTCTTTAATTTGCACACTGGGTGTTCTCTATCTTTTTTCACAAAGCCCTTAGGAAGCTGCATATAAATGTCTTCATGTAGGTCCTCATGTAAGAAAGTTATCTTAACATCAATCTGATAAAGATCCAAATCCAATTGAGCAACCAAGACCAAGACAAAGCATAGGGTAGTCATCTTGACTATAGGAGAGAAGATCTCATCAAAATGAACTCATTTTTCCTACTTAATACTTTATCAACCAATTTGACCTTATATACTAGCTTAGGGTGACCAAGGGTACTCTTCAAGTTATACATCTACCTATATGGGACTGTAGGTTTTCCATTATATGGTAATGTAGGCTTTCCAGTAGGCAAGGAAACAAAGTCCCATATATGATTCTTCTATAGTGAATCAAACTCATACTACATAGCCCTCTCCCAAGAATAAGAATAATCTCTACACATAACCTCCTTAGAGATAAGTGGCTTAAGTGAGTCTATCACAATGACATAATCCATAGAGGGCTCATAGCAATCAGGAGAATATGAAGCTCTAGTAGTACAGTGCTCAAAACTTCATGTGGGGCTTGTATGGCATATTCTCTCTATCCATATCATGATCCCAAACAACAGGTAGATCCTAGACCATTACATCATCAACAACTACAACAAGTTGTCTCATTGGGACTTGCTATATTATAATAAGAGACTCCTCTTGAAAGATCACCCTGTGTACCTCAATCACTTGCTTTGGTCTCATATGCATCTTATTTTCATAAAAAATAGCATAATGAATATAGATAGCCTTCCAAGTTTGCATATCCCAAAGACAATGGTCCATCTCACCTACATTACCATAGCCAAGAAAGATGTATTTGTGGACTTCAGATCCCAAGTGTTATGGTAAGCATGTCTAACTAAGCATACCACAAACTCTTTCTTGAATAGTCCTATTCATATGCTTTGAAACACCATTCTAGGGTGGGATGTATGGGGTGTTCAATTGATGCTTAATATCCCTCTCATCACATAGCTACTCACAAGCCTTAGAAACACATTCACCCCCATTGTAAGACTCTAGGCATGTTAGTCTATACCTACACTAGTTCTCAACCATGGCAAGAAAGTGTTGAAAGGTGCAAAACATTTGATTTCTACTTAATGAGATATGCCCAAACCTTATGCAACTAATCATCTATGAATGCAATGAAATACTTCCACCACCCAAGGATTGATAGGGCATGGGGCCGCAAACATCTAAATGTAGAAGAGTCAAAGGCTCACCCACATGCATAGAACTATACTTCTTATGCAAATTACAAGTTAACCTGCCATACAAATAATGATCACATGAATCAAACAAAGAATGATCCAAGGAGAGGGACATACTACAAACGTGTGCCAATACTTTCATTTCTTTCAAAGGCATTTGCCCAAGGTGACAATTTCATAAACAAACATGTGGAAGATTGGTCACACCCAAAACATGGTCAACAAACCCAAAAATAAGCAAAGAGTAGAAGCTACTAGCCTTGGGATCTCTAGCAAAAACAAGACTTCCTATAGGTGATCTTCTGTGAAGAATCACCAAAACACACATGGTACCTATCATCATCCAACTAATGAGTTGAAATAAGGCTTTTCATTTAAATCTGATACATGACATATATTACAAAACAAAAATGGAGCACCGATACCAAACTGCAATCTAACATCACATGTGCCAATGATATCCAATGTAGTATCATCTGCCATTCTAACTGAACCCCTAGTAATATAGTAGCTATAAAATCAATGGAAATGTGGGATAACATGAAAGAAAACCCTCAAACCAAGAAGCTAACACTAAGAGTAAGCTGATGGTGCATTGATCAACTGAGTAGCATTAAGAGATGAAGCTACAAGAATGTAATCATCAAAATTGTATTCAAATGCATTTATCTCCTCTATCTTCATGTTGAACTTAAGTAAATCAGAGTGGACTTTGCAATTTCTTGTACTTTCCCCCTGCCTTTCTCATTATGCCTATCATTGTGTGTTTTAACCCTATTGTCCACAATAATGGCATGTCAAAGAGGACTTACGACCATAGTATTTACTATGGGATTATGCACGAGACTAGAACTTGTCCATATTGGGTTGTGAGTGTCTAGCACAATTATTATTATCATTTCCATCATTTTTGCCTCTAATAGTAATTGTATGAGAAGTGTAGGCTACATCACTATTCTTCCTATTAACTTCTTCGGTGATTAAAGCACTCTCTACATCACTGCATTTAAAACCACAGTCAAGGAGACTAGCACTCATAGCATTACAAAATATATCCATCCATGACTCTTGTAGTGTGACAAGAAAGAACTAAGGCTTTATGTTATCCCCAAACTTGATGTCCTACAAGATAAGCTAGCTAAAAATAGAGAGGAGCTCATTCAAATGAGTAGACGTAAGGGTGCCATCCTTCATGTGAAAGTCCACAAGCTTCTTCAATTGATACAAGTAGGATACACAACTCTGCTTGTCATATAGATCACATATCTTCTTTCATAAATCATATGCATTAGAAAGATGAGAGAGAGAGAGAGAGATATATATATATATAGGGGCAACAGAGAGCAGACAACTCTCAATGTTCTTCTTCTACATTATTCATCATGTTTTTTCTAACTGAGTAACCCAAAGTACAATGTACTACAACCTAATTTAAGTAGTGTAAAGAGACTTAGTCTAATTGTACCATCCAAACTGACTTTATTACACACACATGTCATCCAACTAATCTATTGTTGGATAGAGTCGGTAGGTATTAGGTAGATTGAGCTTGCATATCTCAACACTCCCTCTCAACATCAAGTCACTTCCTGTATCCCAAACATGGATCTAAAATGAGTGAACTTGTCTCTACAAAGGGATTTGGTAAAGATATCTGCCACTTGGTCTTCAGTCTTCACATGTATGAGGTCTAACCTACCTCAACGCACCATTTCTCTGATGAAATGGTAACATACCTCTATGTGCTTTGACATGGCATGATAAACTGGATTACTTGCCAAAAGCACATTGCTCAAGTTATGGCCATTCAGGATCTATACTAAACTTATCAAATTATTAGCTAACCCCCTTGCATAAATGGCAAGGGGTTTCCGAGATGAATATGTCGTTGAATGATCTGATGCATCTATGACAAAATAGAAAGATAGTTAATTGTTGTGCCTAATTCATAATCCATACTGACCATCAACGGCTAAAACAAGACATGTCAGAAGCAGTCCTCATAGTAGCCCTGGACTAACATCAAGAGGCAATTGCAAAAGCCCCTGAGAACCATCATTAAGAAAGGCATCTTCAACAAAGCCATAATTAGCCAGGGAGTTTATAAAGCAATTCCATTGTCAAGGAATCATTTGGCGGTTGGCAAGTCACTACCTCAAATATCTTGCATGATGGTATATCATTAGATAGGGATCCCTCGCACTATAGGTCCCATTCAATTGGTTGATCACTAACTATGAGTCACCTTTCACAATAACCAACGGATACCGCCATGTCTAGCTAGATTCAATCCCATAAGTAATACCTTCTATTCCATCATGTTATTTGTAAAAGTATTGCCTAAATACACTCCCATTTTTAAAACCACTTTATGATGGGGATGTTTTGTGACAATCCATACACTCATATGCTCAAGAAGTCCTCGAGAAGCTCCATCAAAATATAATGTGTAGATTGAGGCTTCGTTGATGTAACTTGCCATGGCAATCAACCTACTCGTACTTATGATAATCAAAATCTAATAGAGAGAGAGGCTATAAGACAATTACAATCCCTCCTTCCTCACTGCACTCAATAAGGATGCTAGTAAGAACCCGATGACAATGGTGGCAATAGACTCAAATATTCCACGTAAAGAATTATTTTCCCTATCCAATAGTCTTGGTACTCTTTGCAAGTATACGATGGATCCTAAAGGACCTACAAAGGCACCAAGTCCAACATCACCCCCTATACATAATAGGGCTTTAGTTTATTGACATTTACTTTATTTTTAAACTCTGCCCCTTGCAAATCTGCTAAAAGTGTTGTAGAGCCATTCTTTCTTATACAAACAATCTTATAAAGACCATCCCATTTGGGTTCCAACTTGCCTAGGAATAGCTCACGATTGGCATCATAATATAGGACCAATTGACCCTTAGAAAATTCATATTTCTTAACACAAAGTTCATGAAGCATTTTCATCAACTTCTTCCCTACTTCCTAATGTAACAAGGCTTATAATAAAATCTCATCTCAAGATGTGCAAGGGGAGTGAACCTTTTTTGCAATACTTCCACTTCACCCAAACAATGTTTAAGAGTAAACTTTACTATAGATAACTCAATCTCCAAAGGTAAAATACACTTCCCCATATACTAATTTAAAAGGGGTGTGGCCCTTGTAGCTCTTTTAAATGTCATATTATAAACCCAAACAACCACATACAACTTCTTATCCTAATCACGACTACCTTTATATATAGTCTTGGATAAAATCCCCACAAGCTGCTTATTCATACTCTCAACTTACGTACTAGCTTGGGGGTTATAAGGTGTGGTCTTATTATGTTTAATCTTTAGAGCTTCCATCAAAGTTTCAATCACTTTATTCAAAAAATTTGTTCGAAAATAAAACTAGCCATTTCTTTGGCATTATTCTTTATCGTAGCATGGGCTCCAAACCACTTCATGAAAGAGTCTATCGCCATAACGATATAATGCTTTTGCGTAGTTGATGAAGGATGTGTAGGTCCAATGAAATCAATGCCCCACTTCTCAAATGGTAGTATAGCCATGATAGGAGTTAGTGGGTGCTTCCTATTCTCGTTCCTTTCATGTGCTTTCAAGGATGGTGCTTTTTCCAATCCTTGCTTAACATCCTCAAAGGATACTTGACATAGATCACTCCAAACAAACAAAGAGTTAAAGGACAATAGATTCATCAATGGCAATGTCCTCTTAGCCAGTGCATTAATAAATTGTCGATAATAACCAACTAATGATAGAAAGCTATGCACTTCTTTAGAAGTATGTGGCAGACTCATAGTGACCAACGATAACCTTTATTTTATTAGGATTGGTTGCAATACCAGCTGAGCTAACCATATGGCCCAACAACAATCCATAGGATACTCCATCCAAATACAAACTTCCTTGGATTGAGAGCACTGTAGAACTACTTGCACCACTCGAAACATTTTCTTAGAATAATCAATTGTCTCTCCCTTGTGGTGGTTGCCCCTAGGTCATCAATGAAGACTTTTAGCTTCTCTAAGAAAATATCATTGAAAGTTTTATCAATCATATGTTGCCAAGAACCTAGCACATTTCATAATCCAAAAGCCATAACATGATACATAAAGGTGCCAAATACAGTGATAAATGTCATTTTCAACGTATCTTTCTCTGTGATAGCCATTTGGTTATAATCAACAAAGTAGTCCATAAACGAATAGATATCCCTACTCATTAACTAATCTAGAATCTAATCAATAAATGGCAGTAGATAGTAATCTTTGATCATTTGTTTATTGAGCTCCCTAAAATCTATGTAGAGCCAGATTTGATTATTTTTCTTTTTTTTTATAACTATCGATGAACACCATTTCATGTATTATATAGAAAATATCAAGCTAGCCTTACACAATTGTTGTAGCTCCTCAAATAGTCTGTCTCTTAGCTCAAAATGCATACACCTCACTTTTTGTTTGAATAGGATGGCTATCTTCCTTCAAAGGAATAGTGTGCACAACCAAACTATGAGGAATACCCCTTAGCTCATCATAGCTCTAGGAAAAAATATCACGGAATTCTTGGATCAAGGACATGTAGAGCTTCCTTTCTTCCAGACTAAGCATAGATCCTAATTTAATTGATCGTGGTTCATCCAACATACCAAGATCTAGCTCAATCACATCTACATCTATGATTCTATCTTGAGCTTCTATCATCTCATTCAAAGTCACATGGTAGACATCTTTTGTGGTGGACCCCTCTCTTGATTCATCGCTTGATAAGTCTCACTGCCAAAAGGATCCTCTAATGCATCTAATTTTTTCAAAATTTTTCAAAGATAAACATACTCTCTCACTTTGAGGAGATTTGGGATATGCATCCACTATTACGCATCTAGTACCTCTGCCAAAAATCAAACAACCAATAGGTATATCAACTTGACAGTCGGATTGCAAGATCCATGGTCTTCCTAATAATACTTGATATATTGGCCGCCTTGCAAACCTAATACCCCTAAAGTCCAAAATGCATTCCACATTAGTAGCAGATACGTTGGCTTTGGCAATGCAACCTTTTGGTTGCCTCAAACTATCATTAGCCACTTCCGGAGAATCATGGAGACATTCTTTTGGATTTCTAGTCCCAACCTTTTCATCAATTCTAAACTCATAATGTTAAAATGGAGGATCCCCTATCACAAAGGCATGATCCACTAATATGCCATCAACATATGCTGCCACCCTTGGGCAATGCTTTTTAACATGTTCAAACCAATCATCTCCCACATAGGCTATTCCCAAGGATTCAACGATAGACTCAATGTGAAGAATCTTCTTATACTCTTTATGTACTCTTAGAGATAACTTAATTAGCTACAAGAGGTTCACATCAAGTACTTTACCTGACAAATAGAATTGACTAAGTCAAATTCACGATAATTAGCAATGGTTGTCTTCTCTCATTAGACCATTCTGTTGGTTGTGTTGAACAAGCTTAGATGCCTCTTTCTTTCCTTTTACCTTATTCTTTCTTAGCTTATTATTGGAGTCGGCTTTGCCACCAGCAGCATTTAAAGGACCAACTTCCACATTAGGATTAAGAACTTGCATCCCCTTATCATCATGTTTAGGTTTTTCCTCAACAGGTTTTATATTATCTCTAACATCTTCTTTAACCGTCTATTCTTTTGTAATGGCTCATAAATTGGAAGCTCATCCCAACTTAGGTGCTTATCACCGAAATTCACTATCTAGGTTGCATTTTATGTTATTCATATATCGTTTTTAATGCAAATAACGACTAGGTTTTACGTTAGCTACAAAAATATGGCTGTGCTATTCAAGAACACATCACCATTTGAGAAAATGATCTTATAATGCTTATATTTGGATTGAAAAGGTTTTCCATCAAAAAGTTGGATAACATTTAGACTTTTACCTAAGATTTGCCAAACTACACATGATTTACCAAATTGCAAATGCTTATCTTTTGCCAACTAGCTTACATTATAAATTTAAAAACAAAAGTATAATATCCTATTATTGTGTGAGAAATTATCTCACGCTCTAGGATATTTGTGATTTAAGACAAGACTTTAAAACCATTAAATTTTATTAAATTAAAATTTTTAATAATGTAATAATTTAAGTAAGTAATTTAGTAATTTAAAAATTATTTAATAATTTGATATTTTAATATATATAATTTAATAATTTCATAATATACTTTAGTAATTTGGCAATTTGATTTAGTAGTTGTAAATAAAATTTTATGAAAATTTTTCAAATTCTGATTATTCTATTATGTTAGAGAATTTCTCACATTTTAAAATAATTATGATAGTTAGAAGTTTATTTTATTGTATTTCACTCACTCTCACAGTCTTAAATAAGATCATCAAAGTAAAGTAGGCATTCTTATTTACACAAATACATCTATAAAGTTTTGTTATTCTATTGTGTTGGAGAATTTCTCACACTTTAGAATAATTGTGATAGTTAGGAGTTTATTTTAATGAGTTGGAAAATTACTTATACTTTGAAATAATTATAATAGTTAAAACTTAGTTCATTTTCTCCTATGGTTTTGTTAGTTAAACTTGGTATTCCTTAAATTGAAATCATAGTGCATAGATTAAAGTGGGGATATATGGATGAGTTGGAAGTTAGAAATTTTTCTCATGGTTACGATGCAAGAGTTATGGCCATACATTAATAGGCAATGCTACATGAGTTAAGGAGCATCTTTTCATGATTACTAGCAAATGTGGATGGTTGCACATCTCCATTAGAAGTTGACATACATTTTCACTTGAATAGATATTAGCCAAACTTAGGACAAATGGCATCGGCATTAAGAAGAAATCAAGGGGTCTTAATGATAGTAGGCCTTCTATTTTACACATGGATGGCACTCAACAAAAGGTAGACTCTCATTAAACAGAAGAAGAGAGTTAAGAGAGTATGGGTCAGGTGCATGCTCTTTTGCAAAGGGCACAAGTTCATATGTCTCCAGAGAGAGAAGAGCACAAACTTACATGAGGCATTTGATAGATTTGCAATGCTTGAACTTTACTTGAAGTGGACGTAGGCTCCTATGGCATGTGAGACATTGTTCAATGTCTTTCAAAATCCCATATTTCAAGATACTCTTCTCAGCACAACAAAACAAAGGCTATGTTTTCCTTATCACAATAAATTGTACATAGAGTATGTAGATAAGGTTAAGATAAATATTATAGCTATGCTTAAAAGAACTATACTTGATTTTATGCCAGTATATGGATGCATAATAGCGTTGGATGGATGGACTAGTTTGTCCAAAAAAACCTTTGATCAATATCATTCACATTTGTCCTCGAGGTTCTATGTTCCTCAAGGCAGTTGATACATGCCTAAAGGAAAAAACTCCCACATACTTGGCTAAAGTTTATGAGAGAGCAATTGTTCATTTGGGCGGGCCTAAGAATCTCAACACCATTATCACTATCAATGCTTAAAATTTTAAAGGAGCCAATGATTTCATAATAGAGAAATATCCTGAAGTTACGTAGGTATTTTATGCATTGCTCACACTTTACATCTATTGATTAAGGGCATTAGAAAGCTCCCATTTATCAAATAGACCCTCTTGGATTCAAATTGCATTGTTAAGTTCATAAGAGAGCTTCAATTACATTTGCTCACTTTAGAGCTAAGTCACCCTCAAAGGCCTTGTAAATCATTTGTGCCACATGATTTGCATGGCATACTACATGTTAAGTATGTTGATTGCTATGCAATTGATGCTTCAAGAGATAGCGGCTAGAGAAATATCCTCATTATCAAGTAGATACTAGTAAGTGTGTTCACTTGGTGCAAAACCAATCTCCTTTTGGTGCAATAATGTAGAAAAAGTAGTTGGCATTTCCAATCCTTTTATAGATCTACTTCACCTAGTGGACATTGACAAGTCTTTTATTGGCAATGTATAATAGCATATGTTGAAGCTATTGAGATAGTGAGTGATTACAATGGATTTATAGTAAGAGAGAAAATCCAAATAGTGTTGCTTGAACTAGTGATGGCGGCAACTCCATATTATTGAAATATTAGAGTGATAGCATGAGAAGGTGTGCACAAGAGGGAGAGAGAGATCAAGTACAAGTACAATTGGTACACACTCTCTCTATTTAAGAGTGACCTCTAGGTTATATAAATAGCCTTTGGATGGCTAGGGTTAGGGTTTCCCCTTATCCTCAAGTCCATTTACACTCATCTACCATTATCCACCTTGAATACATTGGGTTCACATGCCTATCTCTCAACACCCCCCTCAATGCTAGAGTGGCATTAGACTACAAGACATGGTAATGTTCCCCCCCTCAAAAAAATGGGATGTCTTTATAAATCAAGCTATAAGAGTGCTTATATATAGAGGATTTATAGATTTAGAAGAGTCAATCATTAGGTGTTGTGGAGATAAAGTTGGCCTCCAATTATTTTGGTACTTCAGGGGTGGTAGGGCATTTACTGGTGATATGCCCTATCTTCTTACATTTGTTGCACTTCATCTTGTCAGGATATTTTTTTCAATAGTTGCTTGCAATATGTTCCTTTTTATTACAAAAGAATCATTTAATGGAAATGGTATGAACCAAGAGTTGCTCATGGAATGTTGAAGTAGATGCCTCACTAGTGCTGCCTTCTTTTTGATTTCTTTTCTCCTCATCCAAACCTAATTGAACGGTGTGCTTTCCAAGGTCACATTAGGGATATTTTTAAGAGTAGTTACAAGGGTTGGGAATATCTTCTTACAGCTTTCAAGAGAATTGCAACAGCATCTTCATTGTGAATTGGAGCTTGGAGTGAGGATAGCTATGCCATGGGCCCCTTCATGTGAGAGATGAACTTAACCAAGTCTTGTCCTTGCTTATACTCCAAGCTCAAAAATTTGACCTTGAGGAAGATTTTAGAGTTCTTTTCTCTAGTCCCAAAAAGCTTTTCAAGTTCGTCCCATTTCTGTGAGATGCCTCCTCCAACAAACCTGGAGGAGTCCTCTAAGTAGTCGACCGAAATTCATATCCATGCACATTACCATCCAGTCTCCCCATGGGAAACCTAGGACTTAGTCAAAAATGGGAATCTTGGTTCTACTTCATAGGGGAAGCGTGGACAAGTCACCCCCTAACAGCAATCTAACGCCCATCTAAGAAAGACCACTTTGTAGTCAATCAAAGGCAGGAGTGAGGTTAACATCGCACTTGATTCAAAGAGAGTGAGAGATAGGGGAGACTGTAACTCAATCCCCCTACCCATAAGGAAAAATCTTAGCTCTGGCCCCCTAAAATGATGTTCAACCTGGTAACTCATCATACCGATATTGGGAGGGTCACGATTTAATTAGCTCTATCTAGTGTTGAAAAGTTACCCAACTTATCAGTCCACCCAACCATAGGCGTTCGATCATTAGGATCGAAGCCTCCCACTTTCCTTGATTGGATTTGCTTAGTCTTATAATTAGCAAAGCATACTACCATGTTGTTTGGACATATAAAATCAGCTTCCTTTTATTACTCCGTTAAATTGGGTTCGTTAAACTCAAACTTTAGCACATAACAAACAATTCAGAAATCAAATACTTTATTTCATAGTAACATCTAGAACAATCACTCCGTAGAGTGGTACAAATTCCGTCTTTCCACAGAAAGACACTGTGGACCTTCCAATCCCTCAAGATTGGGCTACATGTGGTTGCACTCCGTCTGCGATCAACATGGAATGAAAGGGATGTAGGAGACACAGGAGAGAAGAGCACACACAATGTAGGTGATGTCAACAATGTTACGATAGCCTTATTGCACTTTCATATATATATATGAATAAAGAATATGGGTGGTCATTGTACACAGGTAGGCCCAAGGGCCTTTTACCCCAACAACCTCCCACTAAAAGGCCAATGGGCCAAGGAGTGGAAAAACAAAAGAAAAGAAAAGAGACAAGGTGAGGAATCATGACATCTCACCCAATGCCCAATCGGAAAGCGAGCTGTGCAATAAGTGTCTGGAATCTCAGAGTCCAAGATATCTAGGAGGCAAGTGATCACGCAGCTCTATACAATAGAGCAATCCAGGACAACTTATGAGTGCAAGGCTATGCATCATCATCATTAGAGTAGCACATAGCATCAGCGTGGCACATACAAGACAACGAAGAGCATCCAAACTCTCTAGAGTCAATCACTAAAAGAGGGCCAGCATCCCAAACACAAGTCAAACGGGGTCTCAAGACAGTATGCGGCCTCAACAAACCGGAAGACTGACATACGGCTATAGAATCAGCCATAAAGTGCACTGAGCGTGCATCAAGAGGCATGAGAGGTGTCTGCGTGTCTCATAAAAGATAGCTTGACGGCTGCATAGAACCTGCTAGGCCTCCAAATCCCAAAACTTGTAAGCCGTAAAGTCACCATCTCCGTAACCAAGGAGAGGACATCTGTGTGACATAGGCTCATGTGGCATATTGACAGTGGCCTGGCAGCCAAATATCCTCAAGTGATCATAGGAGGGTCCCATACCACTCCATGCCTCATGCGTTGTAATACCATCCAAAGTCAACCACGACGTCCTGTTAACCAAGTAGACTGCCGTCATAAGGGTCTCAACCCAAAAGCCATAAGACAATCTAGTTGTGGTAAGCATACCAGCAACCTTCGTCTGTAAGGTCAGGCACATGCCATGAGCAATTCCATAATATCGTGGGCATAAGAAGTGAATGCCATACTGCTAACAATAGGACTGAAAGCTGGGAGAGAAAGCATAATTCGCATAATCCATCTGCAAGCATCTAGGCCTGCTACCAGCAAAATCCATAAACCTGTTAAGTGTAACTGCGGCATCCTCATCCCGTACCAAGGGGAAAGCCCAAACACAGTGGGTAGCATGATCCACAAAGGTCACAAAATGCGAAGCTCCACCAAGTGACTCGGAAGGCATAGGTCCATATACTGCAACATGGACAAGATCTAGAGGAGCATGCCTCACATGATCGCCATAAGCCATGGAGGCTCTGCAAGGACCAAGAGTACAAGAAGGGCAAGCATCAAGATCTGCATGTGACATAGCAAGCAACAAAGTCATATGAGACATGATCTCCATCTCTCTGTGGTGCATATGGCCGAGGCGGTAATGCCATAACAATGCATGTGGTATCCTAATAACTACAACCATAGAATCTCCCACATGAGAGACATGCACTGGGTAATGAGAACCATCTCTAGAACCTTTGGCCAAAACCAAGCAACCACGACAGATCTTCCATGACCTATCCTGAAGAGAAACAGAGTAACCTGTATCATGCAACTGACATACGGAGATCAAGCTCTTGCTGAGCATGGGAACATGTAAAACATCCATGAGCATAAGAGAAGTCCCATCAGGCAAAGCACGGTGTATGTCCCCTATACCAGCAATGGCATAAGACTACTCAAGGCCCAAGTCAAGACATCTGTCAACCTCCCTGTAAGAAGAGAACCATGCTCTATGAGGGGTAGCATGATGAGATGCCAAACAATCCAAAATCCAAGCATATGCAAAGTTCTGATCACTGAGAAAGTAAGTTGTATGGAAACTAGATGACATGAGTACATGCTCTACTGCATCATGATGGGTAACCGCATGTACCTCACCACTAGTAACAATGGTAACACCCACTGCATCTGCTATATCTCTGACTCTCTGCTCAATGCAAGTCCGTCTCTGCCTCTGCTGCTCTCTAATCCGGGCTCTCTAATCCGTCTAAAGCATTTTCTTTTAACATGCCCAAGCTTCCCACAATGGAAGCAAACAACATCGAAAGAAGTAGAATCTATAGAAGACGATGAGGAATCCAAGTCATCAAGAATAGGGGTATCCATATCCATGAAACTCGAAGAATCTAGGGCTGTCTCAACATAGGGAACCTACTCATCAAGATGACTATCGACATAAGCACATGGCAGAAGCATGCAGCTGCAAGGTCTCATCCATCCGTTACGAAGAGGGGAACATAGAGGCATCAAGCAAAGATGCATAAGATGCAAAAGCTCCCACATGAACAAGAGTCATAGACAAATGCATGACATAACCAGCCACAATAGTGTAGAAGCCAAGACATCTGTTAAAAGAGCATGTTGCTTGCAACCATAAAATCAGCCCATAACCATACGCAGACGCATAGCTCTGTAGTACATCATGCCATCGAGGAACATCTAAGTCAAACCAAGACCAGCAAAGCGGCAATAAATCCTACAAGAGACAAACTCCAGGAAAAGCCCAAACATCTATACGACAACATTCAAAGAAGCAGCTCTGAAAGGTATGTGACGGTAGACCATGTGCATAGACGGGCAAGCATACATAACATCTGCTCTCTAAGATGCACGGACAACAAGAGCCCAACTAGCATAGAGGCTAGGTAACAAAGGAGCATAAAAGCCATAACTACAGCCCAAGCACTGGCAAGTCCACTGATCAACCAAGTAGCCCACAAAAAATCCAAGAACCAGGTGAGCTATCAAAGCTCAAGATCCAACCGCCAAGACAATGGAGCAATCACTGCTCAAACATAAGTCTACATCACCCAAACATCTAAGATCCAAGAAGATATCAACGGAGCATCATAGGCCAAATAGCATCCAAGTTGCATATGGAATAAGCCAACCAATGTCAAACTGCTCAAGGGAATACTCAAATGAGTGTCGAGATGAGGCTCAAACAATTGCCACCCACAACCAACCAAAAAGCATTCACCAAGACATCATAGCCCGCACTGGGTAGCCTAGGCATAAACCATCTTATGACAGTGAAATGCCCGCTGCAAGGAAGTGATAGTGAACCATAAAATTGAGCTCTCATATCAGCTCAAAACAATTTCGGAGCATAGAAGAACCATGTGGCATCGTCCAAATGTGTGAATACATCAACCCAAGTAGCCAGGAGCACCCCGTATGCAATAGGCATAACCTGGCAAAGCATTAAATAACTTTAGCTCTAAAGTTTCCAATAGCATATAAGCTCTGTAAACTAAGCAAAATAGTGCTCAAATAAAGCTCAAATCAATGGCCAAAGCATAGCCATACATTCCCTGACATAGAGGCACCATCTGAGCATGATCGGGCATCAAATGCCAAGACCTGTAAGCATAAAATTGAAGTAACAGGTGGCTGCCCTGTTTTGGACAGATTTGGGACTGCTCAAAACAGTCAATGGTTGGCTGAGGTAAATCATCTCCAAATGTATCTCACATAAGAGGCATAACATCCACAAGTGATTCGGTACCAATAGACATCAGTAGAAGCATCACATAAGCCATAGGCATACAAATATAGCAGTCTCAAACCTGAAATCTGTTGCAAAATATTTTGTCATCAAAATTTGGCAAATCTGGCATCACCATCGCGTCCGCAGCATGCTAAAACCCCAACTTAGACTCTTACATTGCCTGAATTGCGTTCTGAATGCCCAAGATATGACAAAAAGAGTGATTTTTGAGCCATTTTTGTAAACATACGCAAATAAAACGTGAGCATGCTGCTGTACTAGAGGGGCCAAATCAGGGTGGGTAGGGGCTAAGCAAGAGCCCAATGAAGGCCTACAATAGGCCTACACAAGCCTAGGACAAGTCCAAGCAAGAGGTGAAGAGAACAAGCTTCAATGATGGAAGCTATGGTTTGCCTCTTCATGAAACCCTGTTGTTCATGTCAAAGAATGGCTGAGAATTGAGTGAGAAGCAAGCTCTCATACCTCATGTAGATGCTAGGAAGAGCTCGCGAAGGAGTGGCTCTGATACCAGTTGAAAGGGATGCAAGAGACATGGGAGAGAAGAGTACACACAATGTAGGTGTTGTCAACAATGTTATGACAACCTTATTGCACTTTCATATATATATAAATAAAGAATATGGGCGGTCACTATACACAGGCACGCCCAAGGGCCTTTTACCCCAATAGGGAATTTATTGGCTCAGAGTCCCTCTAAGCTTCCCTGAGCCTCAGGAGCCGACCTACATAACAGGGGCACTTATCACTCAGCCCTTTTCCCTCTCAGGTGCTCAAGTGATCAAAAATAAAAAACACCTATCTCCCTCGAGAGCATAGGACCCCCACTCGCAAGTGAGTTTTTCCACACTCCGCAGAGTGTTAGGGAGCATTAGGTTGGGGACCCCAAATGTCCTAAAGCATCAAAATCCACAACTCGTTTTTCTATGCAAGCACGGAATCATAAGAGCCATAATTCATCATTCACAAATCCAAAAGCAATCATAACCATAAGACATTTTTAACACAATTGTCAATGTATGCGATGCATGGAATCTATCCCCTCCATCAATTCCATGTTCCTTCCTAAAAAGCAAGTGATAATACTAACATGTTTTTGTAAGTTTAAGTAAGTTCTAACTAATTGTTAACCTTTTCTTATGTACTAACCTGATTATCTCCATTTGGCCATCCAACATGATTACGGGTATGACCGCAACCTCGGTTTGTTGTAGAATAACCGGTTCTTTGGGTTGAATGGATTCGGGGGTAACTTCCACTTGTGCTTCAGCTTCATGTTGAGTTTCCTTAGCATCGGCTACTTCCTTGCGTTGGGGAGCTCTTCGAGCATGACCTCGCCCAACATCTCAACGTCTCTTGGGAGGCATGGAAGAAGCTTAATGGATTTGAGCAGCGCTTTCATGTAGGTGTGGAGAGAGAGCCTCGCCTATTTGCAGCATAGCTTCGTCATGTCAATAGCAAAGAGACTTTTGCATGGGTTGTTGTGCTCTTTGACATGACGCTCTACCCTTGTTTATATAGTAATCAGGGGGGAGTAAAGAGAACATTTGTTTTTAGCATTTTTTATTACATCATTGATGATAAAGAGAGAACACTTGCTTTTAGCATTTTCAATGACATCATTGATGATGTCAAGGAGGGGGCTCCATTTTTGGAATGTGAAGATAAAAATTTACGAACATACGAGTGAGCACTATGCGTCGCAGCATTGGGCAACGTCTCTTCAAGGCATAGACCTTGGCATCTTGGCCTTGGCATACTTGGCAACGGGCTACGAAGGCTTTGTTGGTGCCGTTGGCTGCACGTGAGAAGCTCCCACTTTGGGAAACCCCCAATAATGCTATAATATATGCTTAGAAACCATTATTTGAACCGAATAATGCTACCTAGTTCAAGGTCAATTGAGATTTTTGAGCTCAAGTAAAAAAGTGAATTGTAGAGTCTATTCTTAAGAAATTAGTATGCCCACTGGGTTGAGATTACCTATGCTAGTCATCATCTTATGTTGAATGCTGAGCAGCACCATAAAGACAATTCAATGTGACCTGACCTACTATGAAACAAACATAAAGACACTTCAATATGACCCCACCTACTAGTGTGAAACAACCTCCCTTCCATCCATCATTCTCTCAAGAAACCTTGACTCACAACTAGAGTTGTAATATAACCCTCTCTTGGAAAAAATTGTGCATGAAGAGAAATGATATATTTCTAGCTACTTTGAGGGACCCTCGTTGCTTTCTAATATCATTATATACCTCTATGTCCTAGCAAGCAACAAAACTCTTGATCTAGATCCCTTGTAAACTTGCAATGTATCTCCAGTTTTACGATTAGTGGCTCCCTAAGTCTTAACACTTCCAACCCTTGTATACAAATAAATCTAGTTACCTTCATGTACATAGCATTAATTGTTTATTTCCAACATATCACATACATAGACAAACTATTGCGAACTTGTTTACCCCTACATTGCTAGGAAACTATGCAATTCTTCTTCTATGGGGGAGGAGAAACAAATAGTAAATGAATTCCATATGATACCTTGCAAAAGTAAATCCTCACATTGGCTTGTTTAGGATTTTCTTTACTCATTCACTTAGACATTCTCACGTGTAAATACCTTATGTTATGTGTAGATCGCAAGGTAAGGACCAACTGCCATTAGAGATACAATGAACAAATAAAAATTGTGTTCGCCATGGAGCGATAGCAAGAGTTTAATCTTTTATTGACAACATAGGGTATTGAAGTTCTAAATTTTTGACTATTGAATAATATTGAAAAGTTCATCAAGATGAACAACACGACAAGAAGATTGGTGGAGCAATATGGCCTCACTGCATATGTAAAAGCAATTTGTGGACCAACCTAACTGAAAATCTTTGTAGAGTTCATTAGAACAACCCAGACTTCAGGGTTGGCTTAGGCCAAGAGAAGCAGAAATAAAATCTGACTTGAAAGGAGAGACCAATTAGAAAAATAAATAGGAAGAAAACATCTTAAAGTGAAGGAGAATGTTGAAATCAAGGCTAAAATCAAGGAATCTGAGTTCAAGCCATGGACCTTGCACGAGCCAAAGAGCATGAGGACACCCTTGCAGTTTTATGGATGTCTTTTGAAGAAGACATGAAAAGGAAAGAGGAGTCCTCAATACATTGATATGAAGCAAAATTGGCTAAAAGCAAGCAAAGAGTACCCTAGGGCAAGAAAGGAAAAGATGGTAGGATAATCTTCCATTGGTATAGTCCAAAGTGACATGCATAAGCTCTTGACAACTATTTAAGTGATATAAAGTGAAGTGAGACCGAACAAAGAAAAGAAAATCTAAAGAAGAAACAATGTCACATCTGGGGCAATTCTCTAAGTTGAGCACTAACTCTTGGGACTATCCTAACAACACAAACCACACCCTAGGAAGCCTCTCTACTTTAGAAAACTTGTGTGAGGGGCTAATGTAGGAAAAGGCTCAAGTATCTAGATATGATGAGAGCTATAGACACTATTTGAAGAAGAAAGCGTAAAGCGCCAAACGTACATACATTAGTCTACCCAAAAGCTCCTATAAATGCAAGCATGACTAGGTGAAACAAAAGAGGAGTTTGAAGAATCAAGAGCCAAGGTGCTAGGCATAGGGGAATTGTAGAAGAAACATGAAGAAGCTAGGAGAATATTAGTTGAGTTAATAGTCTCTTTTGATGCATGGCCTACTGGCACATAGCAGGATGGAGCAGCTTGGTAATATAGGATAATAGACACCGTTCTTGAATACTGCCTCACATTTTCTTTATTGCTGTCACTTGCCCCTCCCAAAAAGAAGAGAGACAACTCTAAATGTAAGATATAATGCCTCTCCAACGAATGTAAATGGTTATTTTTTAATGATTATTTTCAACTTTGAAAATAATTGCTTTAGAAGCTTGAAGCTTTTTCCAAGTAGGTTTGTGAATGATCTCTTGCTTCAATATGACATAAACATTTCCATTAACTCTATTAATGATCTTTTGTCAAGATAAGCATATATGCGTACCCTATGATAGAGTAGCTAGAGAATAAGATCTTGCAAATGTAGATGTTGATGGAGGGATGGAAAAATCCTTTTTTTTGGCATTAGTGTATTAATGGAAACTTAATGGTCAATAAATGGAACCATTTCAATTGATGATTGAAGTTGGTATTGGTATTTAGTAATGGTACTATTGCCTTTTTTCATATTTCGAATTCCTTGTTAAATTTGATTGTGATGTCTACAATAATTGATATTTCTTTTTCACTTCTTCAATGTTTCATGTCTTTGAAGTCATGGTATGTTGACAATTGGCCAAAAGAGGTAATACTTTCTTACCTAAAAGGCATTTTGCAAAGCCTTATTTAATAAGGGTTTTTGAAGCCATGGTATGTTGACTTCAATGTTTCATGTTTTTGAAGTCATGGTACGTTGACAATTGGTCAAAAGAGGGAATACTTTAGTACATAAAAGGCATTTGGCACTGCCTCGTTTAATAAGGGTTGAAATATATCAACTCAAGGTTGGGGGAGGTGACTTTTACCTAACAATGACTTGCTATTGATGTTAGATTTGACCATTCAAGTTGATTTCTTCATGGTGCAAAATTCAGCCCCACAAAGCATAATATTAGGCTTGGGGATCTAATTTGTGGGGTCATTGTAGGGTTTGATTACATGCTAAGAGTGCCACATCAAAACAGGAGTATGGAGGGGAGAAGATTTTCGTTCTATGAAAAGGATGGTGGCACTACTTTCTTAGTTTCACATGCGAGAAACATAGTTTCAAAGAGGGAAGAAAGATTTCCTTCTCTGAAAAGGATGGTAGCACTATTTTCTTAGTTTCATGTGTGAGAAACATACCTTACATGAGCACACTCAAAGTCCTTATTTTCAAAGGTGGAAATGATAGATTGCATAGGTTTTACATCACCTATTAAATATTTTGGCCACACTTAATAGTCTTCATCATCATGGCAATTTATAAGAAAATCATATAGAAAGTATCGTGACTCTATTTTCTAAAAAATCTAGAAAATAGGGCACTTTTCTAGAAAATAGAGGCATGATACTAAAAATTGGGTGAAATGGGTCCCAACCATTGGCTACTAAAGAATCATTTATTGAGCTCTTTAGTACCAAATACAAAGCATCTATTATATCATGAGAATATGATCCTACAAAAAACTTTGCATCCATAGCTCAACTACAACCAACAATCCAAGTCTTCCACAAAAGTTACACATTTTATAGTGATAAATTGCACTGTAACAGTTAAAATTAACTATCCTTAACTAAAGATATACCTCCCCCTCAACTTATTTGAGATGACCATTGTGATGCTTTAACTTTGTGTATTTTACAAAGTTTCTATCAATAGTATGATGATAATTATTATTAAACCTTCTTTTGGTAGCATAAATATAAAAAAGTAAATTTATACAATAGACTATACAAAAGTGAAAATGTGTGAGAGAGGGGGGGGGGGGGGGAGAGGAGGGGGGAGAGGGGGGGAGATTAGCATCTTCTTAGGTCAAAATCAACCTACGAGACAAAACCATGTACAATGTTGATTGTCACTAGACATCCAAGTGTGATGTGCCAAAAGACAGTGCTATATTGTGAAAAGAAGTTAATGTGATGTATAAGACAAAATAATGCCCATGTAGGGATAAAATAGGAGGATCAAGTAGTACATGTCTAGCTGCATGGCTAAATGATATATAGATATCTAGTTTCACCCAATGAGGATCGGTGGGACATGGCACCTATTTGTGCCTTTGAAAATTGTTCATATTTGTTGGTGATTCTGTTACATGTCACTTGATTGTCTCGCATTGCTAAATGAAAATATTTGGACCATTTCAATGTTGTTATGTCATGTGATACTTATGTTTTCTATTTTTAGGCTTCCATAAAAAGCCAGTTGGGCATAGGCATGTAGGAGGCCACCAAAAAAAGGCAAGTGGGGGCTAGTGCACAAGTCCCCATTAACCTCTTTGTATTCCTCTAATTGTTTCCAATATGCCATTAAAGCACTTGCATGTGATGTGATATTAATCCCCACACAAAACATAAAAAAACATTATTACTAGCCCCCTTATCATAAGTTAACAAATGTTCTAGACTGAAGAACAGTGTTGGGGGAAGGGTTACGGGCTAACGACTGTGGTTAATAACCATTCTTTTCAAAATAGATGTCTTGCACACATGATGTCGTGAAGCTTGAACTCGTACATCATTAATTATCACGACTTACTAACAATAACCCTATCTTATGCATATGCTCAAGCTAGGTAATGGACAGATGGTGCAATCTTTGCATGACACATTAGCCGATTTATAAATATTTGAATAAAATAGTTGACTCACAGCATTTCAACCTTTAATGAGGCTTTTCTCCATCGTCTTTGTCCTTGTTACGCATCATTGAAAAGTGTCTAGGCTTTAGACAGTGCCGAGATATTCAGGAGATGCCTTAGAACACCTTTGCATAGGCCCTTTTCTCAACTGCCTAACACGCCCTACTCTAGATTCCCACCCAGCACATGATGCTCAATTTGAAACAAGCACGGGCAATTGGATAATTTTATTAGCAAAGTCACAAGGGCGTACAACAATGGCTAGCATTGCTTTTGGTGAGTTTCAAAAAGGAACTGGGGGAGAGTCCCCCTACCCATTCCTAAGGTGCACAGTGCAAGAGCACTCTCCCCCACCCATTCCTAAGGTGCACAGTGCAAGAGCACTAGTGTTAGGACGAGTGAAGGGGTCAATATTGGTGATTTCTAGAGTTAGCAACAGTAGGGTCAGTTGACCGTGGTTAACGATCCATTGTCGCGGTGGTACGAACAGCAGTTGATGCGACACGAGTGTTGACCAGCATGAGTGTCTGTTGATTCACGGTCTTCTACAGCAAGAAGAAGAAGAAGAAGAAGGGAGGGAGGAGGAAGACGAGGACCCTAAACCCTATCCCAGCATGAGATGCTACAGAGCTCGAAGCAGGAGGAGGAGGAGGAAGGGGACCTAGCAGACCCAAGGAGGAGAAACAGGTAAAACCAGAGATGGTGCACAAGTGCCCACACGGCGAGGACCGGCCTGGGTCGCCTTGGGACTATGCACTCGTTGCAGCCGCAGGCCTGGCAGCACTGCCGTTCATTGGGGCCAACGTTGTGATCGCCACACGCATGCGGCGGCGGCCGTACATCATAGCACAGGGCGGCACCCCCCTCATCCTGCTGAGCTCTGCCTCCAGCTTCCTGTGGCTTCTCTCCACATTTGTCACCACCCGGGGGCACATCCCACGCAACGACTTCGGCGTCCTCCATGCCTGCATCCTCTGGGACTTCTGGCTCCGCCTTGCCTTTGGATTGTGCCTCTGGCTTGTCTCCATCATCCTCCGGCTCTACCGGCTCTACCTTCTGGGGGTCTCCTCACCTGCTGCTTCCTCTGACAAAGCTCACCGTACTTGGACCCTTCACCTCCCCCTACTTTGGGCTCCTACCTTGATCCTCATTGGCACTGCCACAGCATTACATGCCAACCACACTTCTGGGTAAGTCTCTGCTCCTTCCATGATGATTTCTGCATTTTCTCTGAAAATTTCATGTATATGTTTCAATATATGGATCCCGGGAAAATCATATAGCTCATCCTTTTCGTGATAAAATGATAGCAAACGTTGACAGGTACACCCAGTGTATACTGAATAGGTTTTGCTTGTGATAGAATCATGTGATTATGTCGAAGAATATTGTCTATTTCCAATAGTTTCCTGTATTTCTCTGCGGTCTGTTGATGGTTTCCATTATTATGGTCATATTTCATCCTTGTCATGATGCTTTCTTCCTTTTAACAAGAACCCATCCTGATGATATTGCAGGGACAATATTTGTGCGCACTGTCACATAAGCAAAGCCTGGAAATGGATATCTTTCGCAATCTTGACTAAGATCTACTTGTTGATCTTATTATTCCTTCTTTTGAAGTTGAGGAACTGCAAAGACTACATGGTTGCTTCAGAATTCAAATGCACCAGCGAGTTTTCCTTGAGGTTGCTTTTGTGCACTCTCCTCTATATTGTTACAATTGTGACAGGCAGTGATAAGGCCATTGCTGGACGATGCTTTGTGTCATTCTGTGTGTGTTGTCTTGTGTATGTTCACTTTTGGGTCCGCATGGGATTGCCAGTATACCTCTACCTTTTCAAGGGTGAGCCACAGTTGGATAGCTTTGAAGAGGAACTACTTTGCTGTGGGGCAGAGTGCTTCAATAGAATTCACTCACCCTCATCCTGTTCTCCAGAAAGAGTTTTCTTTCCAGCTCAGGGTGCTGATTGGATCTTGAGGGCAACCAGTGCTGCAGTGGTTGAACTCTCAGAATGCAAGGTACACAACGCATGATCATGTGGCTGTGATAATCAGTAAACTGCATCACAAATTGGGTCTGCTCCTACATAGGCTTTTCAATTTCTTGAGAAAATTTGTTATGCCTCTCCAGTGTGAAATGTGATGCATGTGAAGAGGAGATATATTTCCCCAGGATTACTGCATGTTCATTTTATTGAAAATTGCAGTACATTTCCATTCTGAACATTACCTGGCATGTCTTCTGGAATGTGTTGCCCAACTTTGAATAGCAAGTAAATCAAGGATACTAGTTTGGGACATCTTTTCTGAAGGCAACAGGCTCCACTTAGTGAAATTTGTCAAACAAGTTCCCACTGCTTGCAAGACAACGAAGGGCAGAAAAGAGGCAGGGGACTTTCACATAATTGTAATCCTAGTCAAAACAATAGATTATTTTCAAATCATTAGTTAGACTTCAGCTTGTTCCCTACTGCAATAGCCTAAAGTCTTTTTGCAGCTAGTTTGCAACTTCTGATACTTGACTGACTTGGCCAAACCAGACAATGTTACTCTTAACACAAACCAAGCTTCCTAAGTGAACTTCTACCATATAATTTAACACAGACCAAGTTTCCAAAGTGAACTTTTATAAGATCACCATGGGTAGTCAAAACAACAGATTATGTTGGAGATCAGATAGATTTCAACTTGTTCTTAAGTGCTATTGCTTAGACTACTGGGTTGACAGATCAATCTGGAAACCCACAGCAAATGACAGGTTAGCCAACACATTTTTCATATTATTGGTGCTCCTTATGCAATCCGGCAATTCTATACCTATTGTTTTCTGGAGGACAAGGAATACCTTAGTTGCCAAACTTTCTTGTTAGGCATGTCACGAATCGCATGGTGGGGGGACTTGCTTGAGTTGTTATGTCAAATACACACCATATACACAAGAGGAAGCTTACTGAAGAATAGAAGAGGAAAGATGGAGGCCAAAACATTTTCTTGCTAGTTTCTTCTTATTCTTTTATACACAATGCAACATACACAAAGTATAGACAAGATACAACATAAAGAAAAATGGTATACTAAGTGAAACAGTGCATAACTAACTTTACTAATCGACTAGCGTTATAACTATGCCAACTGTAGGTAGGTGCAACAAGCTAAATATAATAAGTGATAAGATAGTGGCTATGTGAGGATCTTGATATCCATCGATGTGGTAAGTGTAGATGTATGGAGCCATCTAACCAGGTGGTATATCATCAATGTCTAAACATGTTGAGCTTGTCATCTCAATATTCCCTCTCAATCTCAGCTATGTCTTTGTAACTCCAAGCTTTGAAATTTTCGAAGCTTCTTTACAGCCAATGCCTTTGTGAAAATGTCAGCTATTTGGTCATGTGTACTGACATATACCAAGTCAATCTCACCTACAAGTACGTTCTCTCTCATTAAGTGGTAATGCATGTCAATGTGTTTTGTCCTAGCATGAAACATTGGATTTCTAGCTAGTTATATATTGCTTATATTGTCACAGTGAATGATAACTAGATTACCTTCCTGTATATTCAAATTATCCAATAACGTCTGTAGCCATATCACCTCACATGCTGCCATAGCAACACCTCTATATTCCAGCCTCTGTAGTCAATAAAGCTTTTTGCTACTTCACATAACTGCTACCACTACCAAGGGAAAACATGAATCCGTTGGTAGATCTTTTGTTAGATATGCTATTAGCCCAATCTGCATCTCTGTATCCAAATACTTGTATATTTTTACTTGCCTCATAAAAAATTCTATAATGCAAAGTGAACTTCACATACTTCAATATACGTCTAACTACATTCAAATGAGGTTTTCTAGGCATCTGCATAAACTCACCGGCAAGGCCAATAGCATAACTTAAGTATGGCCTTGTGATATTCATGTAAATTAGACTCTCTACTATCCTCCTAAACATAGTAGGGTCTTCTATTTGATTTTCAATATCACTAAACTTCACAGTTTGCTCCAATGGCACTGAAAGAGACTTGCATGCTATCATACCATACTTGGACAACATATCCAAGCCATACTATCTTTGGGACATCTATATACCATTATCACATTTGATTACCTCAATACCAAGAAAGTACCTTAGCTCACTCAAATTCTTCATTTCAAACTTCTTCTTCTTAAGGTCTTTAATTTCAACAATCCCATTGTCATTGTTACGTGTAATAGTCAAGTTATCCATATAGATGACTATGATGACTAAATCTACATCTTCATTTCTCACATAAAGTGAGTGATTAATATCAAAAGCAAAGAAGCAAATGTTGATAAGATACTCTCCGATCTTGCCAGACCATGCTCTAGGTGCTTGTTTCACTCCATAAAGCACTTTCTTTAACTTGAACACATGTGAAATGCTCTAAATTCTTATAATTTGCTAGCTGCTCCATATACATCTTTTTTTGCAATTCGCCATGTAAAAAGACATTCTTTACATCCATTTGTTGCAAACTTCAACCTTTGGTTCTTGCCAAAGCAATCACATATTTAATAGTTATCATTTTAACAACTGGACCAAATATCTCTTCATAATCTATGTTATATGTTTGAGCATAGCCTTTTGCAACCAACCTAGTTTTATATTTGCTAATAGAACCATCTATATTATACTTAATTTTGTAGACTCATTTACAACCAATAGCTTTTTTGCCCTTAGATAATAGTACTAGATTCCAAGTCTTATTAGCCCTTAATACAACTATTTTCTCATCCATTGCTACATCCCAATGAGTATGACTAACAATATTCTCAAAAAAAATGGGCTTAACATCCTCAACTATCTTCACCATATAAGCATAATGGTGAGTTGTATAACCTTCAAAACCAAATCTTTTAATAAGATATCTAACCTTGCTAGACTTGTGTACCACTAGATCACTCAATGGAGCCTTTATGTTACCGTGTGCTCTCTATACATGTGGTGTCCTGACTGAAGGAATGCCAAGCTCATCATCCAAACTCTTTAAATCACTCAATCTTCATCATATCCCAAATGATTAGTAATATATCATTACCATCTGACACTTTCTTTTTTCCTTTGTCTTTACTTGCAATACTAGTAGATATACCTAGAGGTGTGGGATTGCTCCTTAGTCTCCCATCAACTCATTGAAATCTGAAAATGGCTTCCGTACATAACATAGAAGTAACAAATGATTTCCACAAGCCTTTTTATTATTAAGACTATCCAAAGTAGATGATACCAATTCATCATCATCAAGCATTGCATCAATCGCCGTCAAAGCATTTGCAATGCTCCTAATCTTCAAAACATACTCATTGACAAACATCTTTTTTAATTTCAAAGTATTCAACTCTTGCTTGAGCTGAATCTTTTATGTCTTTATATTCACAAAAAACCTATTTTTAAATGTGATTTATATTACATGTGAACTTTTTGTATTTCTGATATGTCTCAACATAGTATTCTCAATGACTACAAATAACCAATACATCATATTTTTATCTTTTGCATTCTATTCTTTCTGTCTTTAATTCATATGTAGTCGCATAATCACCTAGCTTTGGCTTATATACTTGAAACAAACTCAAGGAGGCCTTTTCCAATAAGAAAGTTTGTCACGTGGAACTTCCATAAGGAGTAGTTCTTGTCCAGCTTCTCAATTATGGGGTTTCCACTGTCCTCTCCCACTATCACAAAATTGATACAAAACAACAAGCAAATCTTCTACAACCTTTCACAACAAGTGCATAGCAATACACTAAGTACTCTTTTTTACTGACTACTCAATAGTACATGTAATCTGTAACTTTTTTGCAAATAAAATTTGTGTTTACTTCTTGGAAAATACCTCAGAACTTACAGATTTAAAATTTATAACTTGTGCACCTACTTTTAATCAACATAACTAAAAATCATAGTATTCGAAAACTCATATCTGCAACCTTGTGGGTTTAAAATAGGGCTTGAAATGGCAATCTAACACAAAATCTCACAGCAATCTGAGATTTTCGCTTTGCCCTGCTTCCAGTGCCTCCATAGGCACTATTTAAGAGAAAGAGTGGAAAAATTGGAGAGGTTCTTACCTGTCGCTTGCTTGCTCGAATCTTTGCTTCTTCTCCTTTACTTCAGTCTTCAAAATGAGCCTCTCTTAGTAGTGCCACCCGAAACTAGTCCTCCTTACGTAGATGGGTGGTAATTCCTTGATTACAACCTAGTTACAACAACAACATTTATTATAAAACTGAGAAATGCAAATTAACTTACAATCTTGGACAATGGACACATGTTGGCCCCAAAATTGGGGTCCCTTTTAATATTTCTTTAACTTGATTGAAGAAGAAGTTGATGTATAATGGAATTTTCCCAATCCCTTTCGGTATTTCAACTCCCCTTGCTGTCCAAAATGACCAGCAAGTATTCAATCTCATTTTCCCTTATAATCTTGGACAATGGACACCTATTAGCCCCAAAACTGGCACCCCTTTTAGTATTTTTTAAACTTAATTGAAGAAGAAGTTGATGTATAATGGAATTTTCCCAATATCTTTCGATATTCCAACTCCCCTTTCTATCCAAAATTTCAATGCATAGAAAAATGATTTGACTGGCCAATAATTAAATCGGCTAGGTAACTTTAATTTCCGAGTGTCTTTGCGCTATCTTTGACCATGAGATTGGCGTTAGGTACCATTAAACGCTACTTCTCTAGTGTCACCAACTAACACTTATGGTCAAATAAATGACCTAGGCCGACAACTACCACCAGCTACTACCAAGTACCTATGCGACATAACTTATAGCAACTTTTTCCTTTGATATCCCTTGATTTTCTCGGGTCTTAGGCTTGTTAATTTACTCTAATCCTAGCTACACCTCACGTGTGCAATATTTATTTAACCATGTGATTATGCGACATAACTTATAGCAACTTTTTCCTTTGACATCCCTTGATTTCCTCAGGTCTCGGGCTTGTTAATTTACTCTAATCCTAGCTACACCTCACATGTGCAATATTTATTTAACCATGTGATCAAAAATTAATCCATATGTTAAGTGAGGTTTCCAAAATACATATCCTCATGATAGCCCTCTCCCTTAAAATCCTTGTAATCATCCTCAATTGCATTGCCAGATGCATCAAAAGCAAAATAGTGGATTGGAATTTCGACAAGGCATTATAGTTAACACAACATTGTGCTCTGTTGCTCAACCATTGCATATGCCCAGCACATGCTGAAAATTACTAGCCAATCATAACATAGCATAAGACTCGCAAAGAATCTCAAAAACATTGCTAGATTATCATGTGACATGTTTATTTCTCATCAGCTCAACTTATTTGGCAAAACCAAACTATAGCATAGCATAACCAAGCATAAAGTATGGCTAAAACATCAATGGGATCATAACATATGCTATTGTCCATGGAACCAGATGTAAACCATTGAAAATTGAGCATAATCTGATCATAAACTAATCACTTGCTGATATGAGAACTGATCACAAATTGCTACAAATATGATCCCAAACTCATTGCAAAAATTGACGAGCAATCAATACAAAAGCTCATGCAAAACTGATCCCAAAAGTGACCATAAATGCTTCTCAAGCTAATAAAAAATTGAGCTAAAATTGATTAGAAATTTTGTCTGCCAATTTCATCATAAGCTGATGCAAAAGTATAGTTCTAGTGCTTGGGTGAAACTCATACTCATATGCATATATCTCACAATGACTAGTACACTAAGTAGTGACCTCACGACAAACATACTATCAGCACAATACCTTGGATGCATGTTGAATACATCTGAGATTCACTACATATGAGAGCTGTCTATAACTTGAGGAGTGAAAGTGCTATCTTACCTTTGAGCATCAGGCAATACTCTGGACCCGTGCTCTGTTAAACCTGATGGAGCCTAAACTAAAGTCGGCTCTAATTGGAAGGCATCTAGGTAAAGTTGCAACTTAGGATTGTATGCCAAATCATCCTCTTCCATCCATTTGGCATCCATTGGTGAATAATTCTTAAATTTCACGAAGTATCTCCTGGAAACTTTACCATTGATCTTTCTTTCCTTATGTGCCATAATTTTCTCGGGTACCAAAATCTCATCCAGCTTCTCAACCTCAAGCTGAATTTCAGCAGACATATCCTCTGGCACATCACCATGAAAAGGCCTTAACAAATTGGCATGAAAGGCATTATGTATCTGCCAATGTAAAGGTAATTCCAGCCAATATACCACATCGTTGATCTTCTCCAATACCTAGAAGGGCCCATAGTATCTCGTACTCAATTTCGGATATGGTCTTTCTTTTCCTTTCTTTTCAGCCTTGCATTTTCAAAATACAGCAATACATAATTGCCCTCTACAAATTGCAAAGTATGTCTGTGACGATTCGCTATCCTCTTTTGCTTTTCCAGTGATCTCTGAAGTGCACACTTTATCTTTGTATAGGTTGCATCCAAGTTTTCCACATAATGGTCAGTCTTAAAGATCTTGTCCTTAGTTTGCAAGATAGGTGGTACCTTCTTGTCACCCTCAACCACAAATGGAGTTTTGCCAGTGAAACTATGCACTGTGTTGTAAGCAAACTCAACCAAGGGCAAATACTGCTCCCGCTGTGTCTTATGGTTTGAAACATAACACCTCAAAAGATCTAATATTGTGAAATTTGCTTATTCAAACTGACCATTTGTTTGTGGATGTAAGTATGATGAGAATTTCAGCATGGTACCCATATTCTCAAATAACCCCCTTCCAAAATAAATTGGTCATCTGAGGGTCTCCATCACTAATGATGAACTTTGGCATACCATGATACTTAAAGATGTGCTGCAAAAACAATCGTGCCATATGATCAGCCTTTATTTTGTTCCTTACTGGTACCATTAGCTGATACAATATGCCCCAAAAAGTGGATTTCATGCAACAAGAATTCACTTTTCTAGTCATTGATAACTAGCCTATACTCACGTAGTTCATTGAACACAATGTCCAAGTGTCTTCTATGCTCTGCCTCATTCGTTGAATAGATAATTATGTCATAAAAGAAAATGCCTACAAATCCTCTATGTGGCTCAAAAATGCGATCTATCATCTGATTAAAAGTGACAGGAGCATTTGTAAGCCCAAAAGGCATGACAATGAACTCATATAGCCCAAAAGATGCTCTGAAAGTTGTCTTGGATACATCCTCTGGTCTAATATATATCTGATGGTATCTACTTTTCAAATCTATACAGCTAAATATGGCTACCCCTTGCAATCTATCCATAACATCATCGATTCGAGGAATCAAAAAGCAATTCTTTATTGTCATCTTGTTCAGAGTAGGATAATCAATGCTCATACGTCATGAACCATCTTTTTTCTATATCAAAAGCACTGGAGAACAAAAAGGAGATGAACTGGGTTGAATCAGTCCTTTTTCTAATAGCTCATTTACCTGACTCACAATCTCCTCCTGTTGGGCTGAACTAACTCTGTAGGGTGGCTACTTTTAGGGATAAGATCTATGCTGCCATGATCTTCCAGCCTTTCAAGTGGTAACTACCGTGGAAGTGACTGAGAGAAGCAATCAGCATACATTTTTAGAAATGACATGCGATTCTTCTCTAACTTAGACATATTCTTAACATTCTCATTACTATTGTTTTTATCCTTAGTAAAAACCAAGTATACTGAAAGATGATTTTTCTTTACTTTATAAATGGTAGATATAGATACAATAGGAACATTCACCTTTTAACTTTACATCAAGTGTGAGTGCCTTTCCCTTATGTTGAATAGTGATCTTTTTTGTATGAGAATTAATCACTTTGCATACATACGATGACACCATGGCAGGAGCAATGA
This sequence comes from Lygodium microphyllum, assembly GCF_053477565.2. Lineage (NCBI taxonomy): Eukaryota > Viridiplantae > Streptophyta > Polypodiopsida > Schizaeales > Lygodiaceae > Lygodium > Lygodium microphyllum. The sequence goes on from NC_141143.1 coordinate 122,054,919, forward strand.
AGAACTCTTCGTTGTCCACATATCCATGTATATGCAATCGAAGCTTTCCAATGAGTGGTTTGACAGGCTCTGCATGACCTTTACATGTTATTCTAACTTTCCCCATTGGTCCCATCTCATTGTCTCTGATGCCTAGATGGGCTACCATGTCAATAGAGATGAAGTTGGCTTATGCACTATTATCAAAGAAAATCAATGCATGTTGATTCTTAATTTTTCCCCATGCTTAGCACAACTCAGTAGCATCATCATTGGGTTGATCACTAATAATATTGAGCACTAATCCCACTGATGTTTTGGGCTTCTTTCCCTTAGAATCTCCCTGATTTTTCGATTTTCCAGCTTGCTGCCTATCGGGACACTCCCTTGCAATGTGACCCTCTTGTTCACAAATAAAACATTTATTTGCAGCCATCAATTTCCTATGTTGTGTCAATATTTTCAAGCCCTTTCTTTGTTGTTTTGGCCTCTTTTTAAGCTGATTTTCAGATTTTCCCATTTTCTTAGCCTTAAACAACATTTTATTCGGCTTCTCCTAACTCTCTAGGAAGCTCGAATCCTTCCCATGTAGCAATTGGTTGTAGCAACAGTCTCTATGAGCTAAGACGTGCTAGACATGGGGGATTCAATGCAAAAATTAGACACCAATTCTCCATGTTGTGCCAATGTTTTCGAGCCCTTTCTTTGTTGTTTTGGCCTCTTTTCAAGTTGATTTTCAGATTTGCCCTTTTTCTCAGTCTTAAACAACTTTTTATTCGGCTTCTCCCCACTCTCTAGGAAGCCCAAATCCTTTCCACGCAACAAAGCATCGGCTGTAGCAGCAGTCTCTATGAGTTGAGGCATGTTAGACACGTTGGAATTAATGCAAAAATCCCTTATTCCTTTGGACAGTCCACAAACATATTTTTCCACTTGCTGGGGTATGGGGCAATAAGAAGTAATAGGCAGCAATGTATCCCAAAACTTTTGATTGTATTGCTATTTCCAACCATACCTAAATACATTGGGCTTTGCACACCATGCATAGGTTGCCACATACCATAGGGATTTGTGCCATACATTCATGTATGTGGTCTTTGTCTAACCATAGCATGAAAAATCGTGCTTTCACCAAAATATCATGGCTTCCCTATCATAGTATGCATGCTCGGTTATCCAAAATCCATTGGATTGGCACTTCCGTGATGGCCTTTCATTTGCATTCCTTGTGCCATAGGTACCAATTGTTTTGTTTCATTACATCTTTGGGAGCTTTAAATGAAGGCTTTGGCATTACTTTCGGTGCATCTTGCTATCCCAAAGGTGTAGAATATGTCTTATTCTTCTTGCCTTTGCTGTCCCTTCTTTGGAACATTCAAGAATCGAGCAAATTGAGGATCCTTTGCCAATTCAGCAAAGAGATTTATTGCTGTCCTCATGTGATTCTTAAACTGGTCATCAAATTCCTCTTCACTTTGTTGGTCATTAGTCTTACTATGCCTTGAAGGCCCTGCATATTACCCAACAACAACATTTTCAGCTTACTGTCCATGGTCTGAGCCTTGTCCAAGATTAGGCATTGCATTTTTTTCATTCCCATGTGAATATTCATAGTGAGAGGCATCATCATTGCTTGATTGCATCTCACTGTATGAAGATACATTGTTGTAATTTCTTACCTGAGAGTAAAAATCAGCACTAGTACAAAGCTTTGGCTTGTAATCAAGTACCTCAGGCCCACCAAATCAAGGTATTGAGTGGTATCTCAACAAAGAAACCATAAAACCAGCCTTCCTTCCATGGATGGGTGATAATTCCTTGATTACAATCTAGTTAGAGCAGCAACATTTATTACAAACTGAGAAATGCAAATTAACTTACAATCTTGGACAATGGTCACCCTGTTGGCCCCAAAATTGGCGCCCCTTTCGGTATTTATTTAACTTAATTGAAGAAGAAGTTGATGTACAATGGGATTTTCCCAATCCCTTTGGGTATTCCAACTCTCCTTGCTATCAAATAACCAGCAGGTCTTTAATCTGATTTGCCCCTTGATTTGCGTAGTCAACTGGCTTTCACTTGCTTTGATGGAGATGGAAAATGCCCTAAATTCATTGATTTGTTGGTCCCTCTATTTGAATTTGATTGAAAACAGCTTTAGTCCTATTGAATCTAAGTTTTGGAGCTTCCAACTTTTGACACGTTTCTCGAGGCTGTTGCTAAACCCTAATTTCTATTGCAGATTAGAGTTTATAGTAGAGAAATTTGAAATTTCTCAGCCTCTGGTGATTTGAATGCTATAATCTTTGGAGCAAGATTGTAGAAATGTTGGGAGATGAGAGAGAATGTTGAGGAGAGAGAAAATTTAGACTTTCTTCGCAAAGAACTGAAGGAAATTAGTCATTTACTGCTGCTGCCCTATCTCAACAACTTGTAGATCTTGCCATCTATTGTTGATTGGTCTTCTCTTGCCCTTGATTGCCTTAAAAGGTTCTCCAATTGCTGTAGATCAAACTAACATTATCTTCTCTCTCTCTCTTGTAGGCTAAATGCACTAAAAATGCCTCTCTCCAGTCTCTAAAGACGTTTTTGATTCTTGCATGAGCATTTTTGACAAGTGGCAGCCTTGCCAAATGGTTTTTTCAGCATTATCCATAATTAAATATTAATTTTATTAGTCTTTAAATATTAAAAATTAATCTAGTAAGTATTTCGATATCTAGAAAAATAATATGACTAGCCAATAATTAAATTGGCTAGGCGATCTCCATTCCCGAGCCTTTGTGCCATCTTTGACCATCAGATTGGTATTAGGTATCATTAAACATCACTTTTCTAGTGTCACCAACTGATATGTATGGCCAAATGAATGACCTAGGCCAACAATTGGCACTAGGTACCACCAAGTACTTGTGCCATATAACTTATAACAACTTTTGCCTTTAACATCCCTTGATTTCCACGGGTCTTGGGCTCGTAAATTTACTCTAATCCCAGTTACACCTCACATGTGCAACATAACTATGTGATTAAAAATTAATCCGCATGTTAAGTGAGGTTTTAAAAATACATATCCTCATGACACCACCCTGATACCATGTCATGAATCACATGGTGGGGGGACTTACTTGAGCTGCTGCACCAAACACACACCATATGTACAAGAGGAAGAGGAAGCTTACTCAAGAATACAAGAGGAGAGATGGAGGCCAAAACATTTTCTTGTTGGTTTCTTCTTTTTCTTTTACACACAATACAATATACACGAAGTATAGATAAGATACAACATAAAGGAAAGTGGTCTACTAAGTCAAACAGTGCATAATTGACTATACTAATCAACTGGCACTATAACTATACTAGTTGTAGGTAGGTGCAACAAACTAAATATAATAAGTGATAAGTCAGTGGCTATGTGAGGATCATAATGACCATCGACATCCTAAGTGTGGACGTGCGGACCCATCTAATGAGGCAGTCCATCATCAATGTCTGCACGTGTTGAGCTTGCCATCTCAACAAGACAAACCCCTAGGAGTCAATTATTAGACAAGAATCACATCCCAAAAGTTCACAGCCTTGTATAATTTTCATGATTGGAGTAATAAATGCCATAGTTAGTTTAAATCAAAGTCTTAATTTACTAAGTTATTTTGTGATGAGTATTACCACATGTCAATAAAAGCTTTGTCAAGTAGGATTATCCATCATATGGACGTGATATATCAACATCTTGTTCTATGTTCTCCCTTTTTTTTGTGGGGGAAATGGAGTGGGAGATAGGGATGTCTATAGCAGCCAATAGTTTGGAAGTCCATGAAGGTGTGGTCACAGTATCGTTTGGGAGTATCTCAGAGTGTTGTAAGGAAATGTTTTGGACCTTCGTTTTGTCAGCATAAAGCCTTTCCCACCTAATACATGTTTCCTTAACTTGAACCCCAGGGTGGCCAAAATGGGCATTTTGAGTAATTATGGAACAAATGATGTGATACTAGATTCGAGAATCAACTTTAGGAATGTGTATTGTTGTAGACTAGAGCTTGAAATCAATGGACTTGAGATTTTAGGCACATTATGCACTTGAGGGAAGAGGAAGATATAATGCATAAGATTGGGGTTCTTCTGGATTGGAAGGGCTGAGGGTATGATTGTAAAATTGAAAGGTACAAGGCTACACTAGAACTAGAGAGAGTGGAGGAGTAGTATGGTGTAGTCCAACCTAGCTAGTTGTGCTAAATTGGGCCGACTAGTCCAATTTCTAGTCATCTAACTATTTGACTGCTAGTCATGTGCTAGCATGTCACATTATGGTGTGATTGCCTATACTGCTTCCCTCTAGGTTTAGGTCTTGTGCATGCTACAATTCTTCACTACAGGAGTGAGGGCATGAGTGAGTGTAGCCAAGCGCCATTTACTCCAACAATTAGAGTGTGATTGCCTTATAGAATAGGGATCAACCAAGAGAGAACATGGAGCTACCATGGAATGATTGAAAATCATGTGCATACTTGTAATGTTAGTTTGTAATTGAAATACAAGCCTGATATGTGTGAAGATATGCTAGAGTTTGCACTGAGAAAAGACAGAATGTACAAACACAACTAAAACACAATAACTTTGTGGCGAAAGTGATGAACAGACTGTTGCTTGGTTGTATACAGCAAAAATGTAAGCAAAACTGGTTGTTTAGCGTTAGAATTTGCTGATTCTATTGGCAGTGCCCAATGTTTTAGTCTTTAGTTCATTTTTAGTTCTTAGTGTGAACACAACTAAAGTTATAAGTTGTGTCACCACTCTTAGAGTTAGAGTTAGAGTCACTTAACTCTATTTGAGTTAGAGCTACGTCTATCTTAGACCTATCTTGTACCTTTCATTCTCATTCTTTCAATTCAACACAAGTACACTCTATTCTTTTATTTCAGCACACTCTCATTGTCTCTCTTTTCTCTCCTCCATAGAGCTGGCTGTCATTTTTCAAGGTTCTATGCCTGGCCACTATCAGTTGGTGCTGTCCCGCCTAAGGTCCTGTTGCTATCAACTAGCTCTCTGCCTAAGGAAGAGAAGGATGAGCTGCTACTACTGCTTTCAATTGGTGTACAGTCCTATGCGCAGTCTCATATGCAGCTTGAGTAGCTAGTGTTGTTTTCAGCTCTACCCCTTATTTTCTCACCTCTGCCCACTATATTCTTAGCCCTACCTACGATTTCTTGGAAACCCTAAAAAGTGCAAAAACTCTAATTCTCAGATTTGGATTTTTTTCAAAATTTCTGCGATTTCTCATCCATTTTGGCCATCTCTTTTTGAATCTCAGCTAATGCCACCCAAAATTTGGGGCTTATGTCATTCAAAGAAATTTTACAATTTCTTTGATATTCTCACCAACAATTTTGGGGCTTTTGCTCAATTTGCAGACTCACGTGTGAATCTTCATTGGAAATGCCAACATTGCACAATTTCATCGACATTTGTGCAAGAAATTTGGAGTTTTTATCCTAGAGGCTCTAGCACGCATCACGAGGCAGATTCAAGCTGCTATTCGCTATTGGCACACATCCCAAGGTGACATTACTACAAAAATTCAAGCTATAAGGTACAAAAATTTTCAATTTTAGCAAGAAATTTGTGGCTTTTGCTCGACACGCATTCCAAGGCAAAAAAACAAGTGATACAAGAGTATTCAATTTCTATTACAGTTAGATTGAGCATAAAATTTTGGAAAAAATTAGTAAATTTTGAAATTTTTTTAGTAAGAATCAGCATTAAGTTGCCGTAATTTGTACTTTTGAGGGCACACATTACGAGGCATGTGCAGTATATCAGTGCATTGCTATTATTTCTTGGTTGAGTGCTAATTTGGATCAAATTGGGCACACTTTGGTATTTGTGTGACAGTTTGGTACTTGTTGCATAAATTCGAGGGGATTTTTGGTACTCTTAAGGAGTACAATCTATACTTTAGTAGAGAAGTATTTGGCTGCAAATTTTTATCAATTATTAACAACATGACACGTCAGGGAACTAATGATTAGAGCAACATCCTTGGTGTCCTCACTCAGGAGGACAAACTTGATGGATCAAACTACCTATTGTGGAGTTTTATGGTCTGCAATCTTCTTGTAGCGAAGGTCTTGTAGGACTATGTTACAGGTGATTTGCAGCAACCAGGAGGTCTTGCACCTCAAACACCTCAGTGTAACACTAGAGGACAAGCTACTAGTGCTGCTACTACTCCCCCTCCTACCGAGGATCAGAGGAGATGGGACTCAAAAGATGCACAGGTACTTTCTTTGATTGCCTTGTCAGTGAAAAGATCAATCATTCCATACATCCACTCTTGTTAAGACCTCAAAATCAGCATGGGATGTACTTGAGTGTATGTTTGCAGTATATAACGAGGCTAGAATATCTATCTATGTAGAGAGTTGGCTAATGTGAATATGGATGAGGGTGATAGCATGATAGATCACCTTACTCACAAACAGGATTTGCGCGAGCAATTGCTCAATGTGGATGAGATCATTTAGAATACTGAATTGGTAAGCATCACATTGATCTCTCTTCTAGAGTCATATCTTGGTTTCCACACCTCTTTGATGTTGTCTTTGAGGGGGGGCAATAGCCTCTTACATTTGTGGAGTTGGAAGGTCTCTTGTTGCAAGAGGAATAGACTCAGAAAAATGTTGCATTGCATTTAGGAGATGTGGCTATGCTTTCCAAGTTCAAAGGCAAAGGAAAAGTCAAGTAAAATGCAAAAAATTAGCAAAAGGGTGATGTTGGATAGCCATCAAATAAGGCTGTCCAAGACATAGAAAAGTCTAAAAAGAAGGAGAAATGTCATTATTACAAAAAGCCAGGTCACTATATTGATGAATACCGTAAGAGATTAGCCAAAGAGAAGAAAAAGGACTCTGGTTTGGCTGTCCAAGAGACATCAACCAACAAACCTACTGATGGTGATACTTGAGTCAACTTTGTGGAGGACTATGCATTTCTAACTTGTAGTAATGATTCTTCAATGCCTGATTCAGCATTTAATGCCGCTGAAACGCAACGAACATGGTATTTTTATAGTGGGGCTTCAAAGCACATCACTTCTAGAAAGTGTTTGATTTCCTCTTTGCACTCAGTCTCCATTGGGAAGCATGTTACATGTGCGAACAACAACAATTATGATGTTTGTGGCATTGGACAATCACCATTACTGTTGCAGATGGTTCTGACTTCATGCTTCTAGATATCGATTTGTGCATGGCATTACAAAGAACTTATTGTCTATCTATGCTTTTAACGAGTATGGCTTTCAGGTCATCTTTGAGGATGACAAATGCATTGTTAGAGACAGGGAGATGGATTATGCACTCAGGCTATCTTGGACCTTATATAAAGATTTGTTTATGTTGGATACCTATGGTGCAGAGTCTCATGATGCTTTGGTAGTCACTTCTTTATCGCCTACTATACAAAATGCGGAGTTATGGCATGCTCGCTATGGATATATGAGTTTTTGGAGTTTGATGACCCTTCAGAGGTGTCATATGGTAGATGCATTGCCTCTAGTGGAGACTCTACCTCCTCATGCATGCAAGGGATGCATTTTGGGCAAAGAGGCACAGATTTGCCTTAAAAAAGGATGGTGCAATGCGTGCTATCTGAAAATTGCAGCGTATTCACTCTGATGTTTGTGGTCCTATGAGGACGTGCACTTAGAGGTTATCTTTACTTTGTTACATTTATTGATGACTACTTTCAGTATACATGGGTGTATGGGCTGAAAGCAAAATCTGATGTGTTTATGCATTTTAACTATCTTGTTGCAAAGCTTGAGGCTGAAACTAGCTTGAAAGTGCAGATACTTCGCACAGATAGAGGGGGGAGTACATGTCTCATGCTTTTGAGACATTTTCTTGATTATGGCATTACACATCAAGCCAATGTTAGAATGACTCCTTAACAAAATGGTGTTGCTGAAAGGAAGAATTATACTCTTATGGAGATGACTCGTTGTATGCTCAAAAGCAAGGGATTGCCTTATAAATTTTGGTTAGAAGGCCCTTTGTGTGTGCAAATCATGTTTTGAATTTTGCACCCACTAAAGCACTAAAGATAACCACCCCGTTTGAAGCTTGGCATGGCAAGAAACCCAAGGTTGACTAATTTCGAGTGTTTGCTTGTATAGCCTATGCTCATGTTTCAAAAGAGCTTTGTGGGAAGCTTGATGATAAGGCTGTAAAATGCATATTTAATGGCTACAATCCAAAAAGCAAGGGCTAACCTACGCGCAAAGAAAGTTTTTTTCAGTAGGGATGTCATATTTGCTGAAAATGTTGCATTTTCACATGATAAGTTTCAAATGCCGGCCACCCATGACATTGGTGATGTGTTTGAGGGTCTCTTGCCACTTTCTTTGGAGTCTGTGCCTACTGTAAATGGCTAGACAGACATAATAGAGCAAACTGTTGCTGCACCATATGTGCTAGAGCAATAGGGTATTGATAATGGTTTGCCACATGCAGTGGAAGATGCAGTACAACACGAAAGGGCTATTGTAAATGCTGCAAAAAGTCCTAAGATGGCTGTTACAAACTCTCCAGGAGAGTAAAATGGATGCTCCTTTAGCTCAATGCACTAGAAGGGCTGCTAGACCTGTAGCACATGATGCAAGGGGAGTCCATTTGGCTGATTTAACAAAAGTAGATGATTGTGATGAGCTTGTATTTATGAGCTCATTGTTGGATGATGATGAGCCTACTTCCTTGGACAAAGCTCAGCAAGATGTACATTGGATGTATGCCATGCAAGATGAGTTAGACTCTATTGTCACTAACTCTACATGGGATCTTGTGGATTTACCACTTGGCGAGAAGGCCATTGGCACAAAATGGGGCAAGGCTGATGGTACCATTGACAAGTACAAAACACAATTGGTAGCAAAAGGCTATGCACAAAATAAGGGCATATATTGTGAAGAGACTTTTGCTCCTACATCCCGTATGAGTATGGTGAGATGTGTAATTGCTATGGCTACAAATTATGGTTGAAAGGTACATCAGTTGGACATCACACACCATTCTTGAATGGGGATTTGCATGAGGATGTTTATGTGTCACAACCTCCATGGTTTGTGGTTAAGGGGAAAGAGCACATGGTATGCAAGCTAAACAAAGCTCTTTATGGTCTCAAATAGGCTCCGCATGCATGGTACTTTAAAATTGATGCATATTTTGCCAACAAAGGGTTAAAAAACAATCCAACTGCTCCCACTCTATACATTAAGAATGAAGGGGGGAACTTGCTGATTATCATTCTTTATGTAGATGACATGCTACTCACTGGACATTCAATAGCAAAAATGACTTATTTCGAGGCTAAATTAAAACATGCATTTACTGTGTCAAATATGGGCTGTCTACACTATTATTTGGAGGTTTAGTTCACCCAAAATCAGAAAGGTATCATCGTGTCACAATCACAGTATGTGGATAGGTTGTTACATAGGTTTCATATGCAAGATTGCAAACCTATGCGCACTCCTATGAAGCTGGGCTTAAAGTTGTTTATGCATGAAGGTGAAGAGATGTCTGATGTTGCAATTTACAGCCAGGCTATTGGCTGTAAAGTCTTATTTATCTTTGCAACACACACCCTGACATTCAGTATATAGTATCTCAGGTGAGCATGTATATGCATAGCCCACGGACTATACATTGGCAAGCTGTTAAGCGGATCTTTAGATACTTGCAAGGCACTCAGTCACATGCATTATTATTTCCCAGGGGGAAAGACTTGCAATTACAGGGTTACAATGATTCAGATTGGGTTGGTGATACAAACATTAGGTAGTCTACTAGTGGACACTGTATCTTTTTGGGCCATTCATGCATTTCATGGCTAAGCGAGAAACAGTCTACAGTGGCTACCTCGTCCTCTGAGGCCGAGTATAGGGCAGCCTTCACGGCAAGAGTAAAATGTGTATGGTTATGCTGATTGTTGGCTAATCTACATTTACCATTGGAGGGTCCTATACCTATTCTTTTTGACAGTTAGAGTATTATTGCAGTGGCACAAAATCTTGTGTTTCATGCTCGCACAAAACATATTGAGGTGTATTACCATTAAATCAGAGAGAGATGTTATGTAGGAGAGATCAGCTTGATATATGTTTCTACATAGGAATCACCAAGGCACTACCTCGTGAGAAGTTTGAGGCTTTTCACAAGTCCTTAAACTTGCTATCCTTTGGTGATTGATCATTGGCTGAAGGCTGTCCCTGTACTCTACCACATTGGCACTGTAGGGGGGTGTTAGAATTTGCCAATTCTATGGGCAATGCCCAATGTTTTAGTCTTTAGTTCTTTTTTAGTTCTTAGTGTGAACACAACTAAAGTTATAAGTTGTGTCACCACTCTTAGAGTTAGAGTTAGAGTCAGTTAACTCTAGTTGAGTTAGAGCTAGGACTATCTTAGACCTATCTTGTACCTTTCATTCTCATTCTTTCAGTCCATTAAGTACACTCTACTCTTTTTCTTGAGCACACTCTCATTGTCTCTCTTTTCTCTCCTCCATAGCTGGCTGTCATTTTCCAACATTTAGATGGGTTGAATGCTGATGTCAGCTGGCTAGAGCAGAATGTAGTAGATAGGTGCCTCCAGAAGACTGGTGGATAGATGGAAACACAATGCTAGGCTGTAGAAGATTGGTGGCAGTAGTTGGTGAAGAAGCTGGCACTCATCTAGAGGAGAAGACTACATGGTGCAGGCTGAACTGAATGAATCAGGATGCCAAGTGATTGAGCAATCTATCTATTTATAGATGAGGAACCAACCAAATTATGGGAGTTTGCTTATTGGACACAAAAACTCTTTTTAGCATTAAATTTGCGTTTTAGGGTTGTTTAAATGAGTTAAGTAAGGTTTAATTTGAGATGCACTATTTTTAGCTTTATAGTCCCCCCTCAAACCAGAAATTGAAACTAGGAGGTATTGCAAACATAGCTCACCTTATGTTTACCTTGAGAGGTCCACCCCAAACTCGGAAGGGCATTGGTCAATGGGTGCATGATAACTCATCAAAGAACATGTACATATGCAATGCATTCAAATACCTTAATATGTGACAAATCTATTTTCTTGCCAGTAAACTTCTCCTTTGGTTTCACATCATGCACTGTAGCAATGGGAGTCCTATTCATAATATATACAGTTGTAGACACAACTTAAGCCCAATAATAATGAGGCATGTTCTTTTCTATTCTTTCCATTTTCTTAAATGTTTTTTTTTTCCAAGTAAAATGTGGCTAATTATATTACTCAAAAAACTGATTACAACGGAGTGCTCATGCTCAATAGACTAGCTGGAGCTGATGCAAAGTCACAAATACATCATGTATACAAGCCTCTCAGGGCGGTCTAGGGGGTATGGGAGCAAGAAGCCATTGGGCGGAGGGGGTGTATCGCCAACTGGGGCTGCCTGCTTGCATCATGAAAAACAAGTCCTGGCCATCCCAAGTGCGCATGAAATGACAACGGAGCTCCTATCGAGCCTTGGACTTGCCCTGCATTTGATCCCAATGATTGCGGAGAGAGTGGATGATGGAGGTCCAGAGCTCCACTAAGGTCGCCTGTATTGAAAGTCTCTTTTTGCCGAAAGCCTCCTGATACTGCGCCTTCTAGATATTCCATCCAGCAAGACTCCCTATGATCTCCCATATCTTCGAACGGTCTGCTGTGGGCTCCAGTACCTGGCGGATGGGGAGAGCCTCCAAACCGACCACTGCGCATGACCCTGCCTCGATAATAAATATCGTGTCCTGTATCCCAGCCTCATACAGAAGGTGACGGCCCTGGCTGACTACCTACCAACAAAAAGCTCCCCATGAGATACATCCAAGGCTGGGTGCTATGCGGTGAAAGATGCGGCATGCTCCTCTTCACATAAGCTGCGCCTCCTCACATGACCAAAGGCAGTGCTTTGGGGTTTCCAAACCTCTTGCATTTGGGCAAGCCAACTTCCCACCGCTAAGCCTCCATATGCCACCAGCCATAAGAAATACGATACCCTCCTTGGCCTCTAGCTATCCTATAAGCGGTGCCAGAAGGTTCGTCGAAAAGGCTCCGTGATGCTGTGCTCCGCCCAATGCCTGCTATGTGATGGCACCCAATCCATATCCTCTTGTATCAGTATGTGTTTGCCAATTCTGACAGTGTACTCTAGAAACCTGGGTGGCTTCTTGCCGGACTGCAGTGGTCGGCCATAGCCACTCTCTTGGATCCCACTCCAGCCCATCAAGTGGTCTGCCCTCCCAGATCCAAAGGTGCCACTCCCTGAGCTCCTTTCAGAAAACATAGAGGTCTAGTCGCCATGTCTTTCCCTGAAGGCCCACCATTTGAATCCTCCTCCACGAGAGGGCAGCTATCCCCTCATCCTGCTGCCCTCTGTCAAGGGCCAGACGCTCCCCATCCGGAACGGCGAAGAAAGTCCCCTGCGGGGTGCTGCCCACTCTACCTACCACTTGTAGGGGGAAGCTTGCTGGTGAAAACCTACCTGCCCATACCTCCCCGGGCTCTATCAGCTCTCGTATCAAGGGAGCAAGCCACTCCAGAGGTATGACTGAATCTATCTTTCTTCTCCTCAACTCCACTCCTCTCTGGCAGCCTGATACTCGCTGCAACACCTCCTCGTCCGCCATCCTGTACACCTCCCGCCATGTCCTAATGGTACGAGCCGGGCCGGCCTCCCAACCAATCCATTGGATGTGGGGGCGCTCACCGATTTGTGCCCCTTCCCGATCTTTGACCTGGCGGTTCCAGATCACCGGTTGACGGTCTATCTCCTCCTGGCAGGTTGGAGGGCTTTGGATTAGGGCCTTCCGAAGGCCCTGCCATATGCGGAGTAAGCTGCGTAGGAAAGGTGGTCTGGGGAGGGGAGAGGTGATCTGGGTTGACGTGAAGATCCATCTCAGGGACGGCCTCCACTCACCGCCAAGCCTCGGTTTACAGTCCTGAAGGCCCTCCTGCAATAAGACCTTCCACGTCTGTCCGCCTGGTGTGAGGCCGCGGACAACTAGCTTGCCCAAGAGGACCATACTCTGCTACTCTGGGTCTATGATCCCAAGCCCTCCCTCTGACCGATGCCGTATAATGGTTGCCCACGCCACCTTGACCTTGGAATCCCTGGAACCATCTGACCCTGACCAAAGGAAATTCCGCACTAGGCGGCGAAGCTGCACTACGCATGATGAGGAGAAACACCAACACGAGGCGATGTACTAAGCCGTTGCTAGGAGAACTTGGTTAACCACCAGGGCTCGGCCGGCTAGTGAGAGGCGAGCCGTGCTCCAGTAGGTCAGTTTCCTCCGAATAGAGTCAAGGACAGGAAGAAAATGCTAGGCAGGAGTGATGTCGAGTCCCACCTAGAATCCTAGGTACCGAACGGTTTGTCCTCTGGTCACCCATCTAAATCCCAGGTGGACGCCCCACTTCGTGCTAGAGTCCGGGTCTATGAGGAAACCGACCGACTTTCTCCAGTTGATTTTCTCTCCCGCTGTAGAACAGAACACGTCAAGAGCCAGCCTCACTCTCTCTAGCATCAACTCATCATCCTCAAGGTAGAGTGCTGTATCATCTACATACTCTGAGTCTAACAACTCAGTCTCCTCTCTCATTGGAAGTCGGAGACCGCGTAATCCGCTCACACGTGACCTGACGAAGTGAGACATCATCTATGCAAAGAGTAGAAACAGGTATGGGGCTCGGGGCAGCCTTGTCAAACTGATCTCTCCAACCGAAACTCCTCCCTTCGCCTTCCTCCTATGAGAACCTTGCTAGTGGCCGATCTATAAAGGGCGGAGACCCCGCGAATCCAAACCTGGGGGAATCCCAACCTCACCATGGTGCCCTCAGGTCTGTGGCGTAGGTGGTGGATGTGGGGGGCTGCGGTCCTGCCTGGTGGAATGGGTAGGGGGAGGCTGTGGAGTGCTCTGCCGAGGGGGTGTCGCTCACCCACCTGCTCCTTGCTGTTGAGGCTGTGTCTGAGGAGCTGGCTGTGCCCCCCTTGCCGTTTCCCTCTCTGTCATCTCTGGACCCATGTGAAGCCGTCAACGTCCACCTGTGGGTATGTCGGCGGCGCCGCCTTGGCTCTGAAACGCATACAAACTGCTGCCTGACGCCCAAAGTCGTGGCAGTGCAGGCACTACCCTGGTTGCCCAATCACAATAACCTGCTGCCTAAAGGAGTGCCCATCCACCTCAATCTCTAGGAGTTGTGAGATATTCTTGACCTCTTTCATTGCCACCCGTACCTTTGGGACTCTTGCTGTTGAAACTGCGTCCGCGAAAGATGCGGGAAGGATAGTGCCAAAGAGTTGTCCAAAGTCTTCCACCAACTGGCGATACTCTATCACCAGGATGGGGAAAAGAAGGGTGAACGGGTGCTGAAGAAACCTGTTGTGGAGTGCAAATGCCTCCACAGTAAAGCCACTGTACCAAGGGACCGTGTATATGACCCCCTTCGTGGACACATACAGTGAACTGGCAAGTAACTCGTGAGCTGCGTCTGTCGAATTGAGTCGGACCATTAAGATCCCTTGGCCCATTAGGACCGCCTCCACGATCTGCGCTATGCCGATGTGCAGCGTGGAGTGAAGCCAGTCCCGAAGCTGGTGGGCCCTGGCTGGGGAATGTCCTACTACCTGACCATAAATCGTTGATTCCTTTAGCTCCAGCTCCTTAGCTCGGACAGCTAAGAGCTGCTCCTCAGAGAAGGACGACGCGCAAGGTGTTTGATTGGGGGGTACTCACTGAGTACGCCGGTGTCTGGCCAGAGGTTTCCATTGAGTGTCCCTTCTGAGAGAACTACCAATCACGTCGCGGTGCTACCTGAGGGGGGGGGGGGAGTTGCTGCAGATAGAGGAAGCAACTGGAGGGTGGGGGGGTCAATGGGGGGAGGGGGTGTTGTACGCCGCGGACGGAGCCAAGATTGCAGACGGAAGCAGCGCGCCAGGGGAAAGGGGAGTCTGGAGCAGTGGGTGGCCTGCCGGGGGGGGAGGGGGGGAGCTGTTGGGGTGGGGGGGACAGTCAGGAAATGGCTGGCCAGATTTTTCTTGAATGTTAAGTCTTAGAAATAAGTGAAGCATACTATGTTGTACGGGGCGTGTACAAATTCACCATGTGATTTACAAGAGAGAACCTTGTGCATGGCCAATAATTTGACTCCTTTCTTCTGGTGCTTAGTTTTCCATAAGAATTCCATTGGCATCAACGTGAAGGAATCAATTTCAGATTACATGACAAGGGGCAAGAAGAACTGAACATAAGCTATAATGTAAGATTGCTAAATTGGAAGTGAACATGGAGTGGCCATGTGGACTGTCTACAGAAATCACATTTAATCCTTAATTTATCAAATACCTAGCTTGACATTTGTTTTAGAGTTAAGTTCCAACCAATCAGATAACCCAATGTCTGGAAAAAATATGTGAATCAGGAAATTCACCTGGCCTTAACAAAGCATATCAACCTTTTTTTGGAAGGCAAAGCAATCTCAAATTTCTAAACTCTTAATCCTACAGGCAATGCCAATGTATATGAAGCAGCCATGATCCAGAGAGATGTACTGGAGTGTTTGTTGGCAAGAAAAAGAAATCATCCATATATGCTAAATTGAGAATTCATCGTAAAGTCTCAAGCCATGAAGCTGATCAGAAGCCACGAGCTGATCAAAGATAAGAAACAATGGACGAGTTGCTATGGCATACAGCATTGAGGTGGGTGGGTATCCTCTGCCTCACAAATTTTCCCAGAAGGCCAAGAGGTGCTTAAATCAGATCCGAGGATGCACGAAGCATTGCTGTCCTGATAAAGCTAGTATATGGCATGCTGCAATTATGGTCCAAAGCCCAATCCAGCCATTTTTTAGGGAATGCAATTCCCATGCACAGAATCAAAAGCTTTTTGCACATCTATCTGTGGGAATAAGACAAATTAATTTATGAATTTAGCATACTCAATGGCAAAATAAACATTAGCAATAATGTCCATTATTTGCCTTTGTGGTATAAAACCATATTGTGCAGGATGCAAGCCCCAATGAAGAACACCATTCAAACATTCAACCAACATTTACATAACAAGCTTGTAAGCCACATGCATCAGTGTAATTGGGTGACAATCAGCCAGTGATTGATATGATTGCTTTGCAGGTAAAAGTTTCACTAGACCCTGTTTGCAAAAATGTAACAAATGTCCTAAAAGCCAAGCTCTATTAACGATGGACAATAAAATTCCTTCCAAATTGTCCCAAAAGGCCAAATAAAATTCTACAGTAATTCCATCCCATTTTGGGGATTTCCATTTTACCAACTTAGCAATAGCTGGATGCAGTTCTTGCTCAGTGAAGCGTCTTCAAGTGAAAGGGCATTAAATGGATCAATAGTCACTATGTGCATTATGATGATAAGTATAACAGGCTCACTGACCAGGGTACAAAGAGTTCCATAGATCCAATGCATCGGTATCCCACATAAGAGTGTTCCATTTAGTTTTTTCAACAAGAAGCATGTGAGAATGGCCTGAAGAGATATCGTGATGTGGAGGAGCATTGTTGAGATATCCATTATGTACCCATGGGTAAGAAGCCGTTTGGGTCCATACATTTGCCCTTTGAGATGATTGTGGTGCATATACTGCTGCAAATTCATAAGTCACTAAAATGGCACATCTTCATGACAATTCCCACGACCATCTGGGTCATTGCAGGACAAAACTGGTTGCAAAGCTCATGCTACCAAGATGACCACCCTTGAGAAGGATGAATCGCCAATATAAAAAATATCATATCCACAAAATGCCCTTGTTGACCAGCAAAATCTTGATCATACTAAGCAAACCACATGCGGGCTAGTTGAAGTGATGTAGTCCCACACCAATCTCTGTATTGCAAGATCACAAAGACCTCTTACATTATAATACAACATTTAATTAGAGCATTCACGAGTATTTTCAGTGTGACAGACTGTATACAAAAGAGGGCAAAAGTCACACAACATGCATAGCCTCAACCTCAGCATCCCATTAAACATGAGAAGAGGATGGCTGGTCAATATCCATAAAAGGGCTTGGTCTAGCCACCACTTTTCTAAGGAGCCACCTCAGTTGGTGTCCAAAATCTCTGTACTAGTGAAACTTTATGCTGAGGTACAGTCTTTTTAGAGTTTGCCAATCTTGTGCACTTTCCCTTAATTTATCCTGAGTTTTCTCATGTTGCCCATTGGTGAGATCATTGGGAGGGGCAGTCATCATTCACATCTGCTTCCCTTTTCCCTTTTCCACAGTCGATTTAGGGGTGGATGGCTGAGTATTAGTTTTTGATTTACTCAGTCAACATCAGATGGAGCTGCAGTTGTAGGAGGAGGATGCAATACAATGGGGCATTGATTTGACATTTGGCCAAACTCATGCATACATGTCAAGTGCCTTCAATGATTCCCTGTTTGAACTTATGATATCTTTCCCACATCCATAATCTCAATGGTGATCTGGAATGGTTTCCTTGTCTGAATCTCAAAGAATGCAAAATTTGTTTCTCTTGCCTTGTATTCTAGGAAATACCACTTTGTGAAGACAAGCAGCTATTGCAGGTAAGTGTTCTTGCAAACAGTCCAAGAAATCCATGACTTCCACACATACTGGACATCTATGTCACTTTGGTCGGAGACCAAGGCAAAACATGTACCAACTGATACCCAAAATAAGAGGAAATTGCTCCAACATAGCTTGCTTTCGGGAAGCATCAGAAAGCAGCATATCAAAGAATCCATATTGTGCAAGGCTGACTTTTTGCACATAGGTGCCTCCCGAGATGTTTTGAACCCATTATCCCAGTTCTTGTACAGCAGGAAACTTCCACGACATACATATGTACCCATCCACCAGCCTATGTACTTACAAAGAGCTGTAAGTTTGCACGCTTGCATGCATGCACTCAACTTATGCACTTCTAAAGCCATTCGCCAATGAGGTACTGAGGAAGCTATGGCAACCACAAATGTGGGTTGTGTAAAGAAGCTTCTTAAGATCCACCCATTCTTTCAAGAACCCCGACCAAACCTGTTGTTTATTTCCATTGATTTGGGTTGTTCATTATTTTGATAAACTCTTCAACCACATGTTTTGGGTTGGTCTGTAGAAATTGCAAGTTGCTACTTAGCTGCCACTAATTGCTTTTTCTTTGAGCTTTTGTGATTGCAGGAAAGGATACATGAGTTGGAAGTACAGAAGTCATCACTTTCAACAAGGATCAAGGAATTACAGGTGCTAATGGAATCAAGCTGTGCCTTCTCCTTGGAACCTCACGAGAATGTTGGTAAGTTGCAGGATTGAAAACATCGCATCAAATATTTGTCTGCTTGAGTTCAGTATCTGTACATGGATACAATACAATAACAGATATGATCCAAATCAGTATTTGGGAGGTTAATCTTTTGGGAAATATCATAATGCTGCTATTGATCAGACAAAATTCGATTCAGGTAAGGGCCTTCTTGCCTTAGAAAGGATGCAAGTCTTCAAACCTTCTTACGAGCAGCACCCTCCAAGGCCGTCAAAGTCCTTCAACGGCATGCCTGTGGATCCTGCAAGAAGTTTCATCGGGTGGCCAAATAGTACCAATTCCGTTAAAGCATGCTCTCGTGTGAGACTCGTGTAAGCCTCTTTTCACACGCTAAAACGGGATGAAGGTTGATATATCCGTATATCTATAATATTAGGGCCGAGCCACATGGCACACATGTAAATGAACTTGTGTGTGTGCTGGTGTAAATCCCACATATCAAGGTCTTAAATTCAACCGCTTTTGTCAAGGAGAGATGACTCTCTCTCTCTCTCTCCCTCCCTCTCTCTCTCTCTCTCCCTCTCTCTCTTTGCCTTAGCTCTGGTAGGCAAGGAGCTCACACACACACACACACACACACACACACACACACACATCCCTCATGGATGTATCATTGCCCGTGAAAAATACACGATGCACCGTTGTGAAAATGACAGATTTTGTGATGTTATCGAATGTTATTCTTGTGTGTGCATAAAAGTTTATCAAAATGATGTGACTAAAAGTTGGTTGTAAAGATAGTATAACTATTTGAAAGAGATGCTTGTATCTTAGTTGGTTCTTTGTGGATGTGATTGAAAAGATCTATCATGGATGTGATGAGGATACAATGAGATTGAGAGTCGCATGAATCCCCCTTCCCTTTTGAGTCTTGCCATGGATAGTCTTTCCACCCAACAAGATTTACCTTTTAGAGTGTGGGATTGCCACTTAGATTATGAGTTTAAACATACGAGGAAAGTTTTGTTCTATGGTGACATGGGGCAAGATGGAGGCTCTAGTTGTATCAATGTTAATCCCAATCAGTGCTATGATGTGAGAATAAATCCTTAGTGGGTACGACGCATGGGATGGGTGCATGAGAGACTTTGAAAAGAAGAGAGGGATAAGGTTGAGATCAACCCGAGCTAGGGTCAAGATATCCAATGATGGGATATTAGAAAAATAACAAATTCAAGATGGATTGGAGTATCCCTTTAGTCTCAGTTGTAGATTGATTAAATTAATTATCTTAACACTAGTTGAAAGAGACTATTTTTAATTGTATTTAAGTTGTGCTTAAAGGCATTTAAGTGCTAGATATGCTCAATGCCCCACCCTCATAAGATGCCACCAATGATCCATGGTGCTCAAAGTTGTAAGGCTTCCATTATGAAGAGAAGCCACATGTGAGCCCGGATGTTGGTTGAGTCTTGTATGTTAGATGAGGTTTATGTGATTGGATGGGAAAAGGTGATCGTTGTGGGTCTAATCTTTCTAATCTTTGGGTTAGATGAAGTACTTAAGTCGGTTGTAACTCAAGGCACAATGCATCGAGTTGCGGGGTAAGGGAGTTAATAGGAGTCCCTATTTTGGGGTTTGGGAGCTACGGAAGTGGCCCCTGGCTGGGGGGTCCCTGGCGGGGATTTGAGGGCAGTGCCCTCGGCCCGATGGTAAAACGGATATTCCTTGGTCGACTAGTGGTAGGTTGGTTAGGTTGACCTAACCGCCTTCGCGGGTTATTAAAGCTAAACCCCTTCACAGCCATCTATCATCTATCTTTCACCCAATCAGAGTTGTTCTAGCTAACCTTAAGCTCTTCACCTATCTTTTATCTAGATTGTCATCTATGCTTCATAGTGGAAGTGCATGGTTGGACAGAGCCATCTTTGTATCAGTTGTTTGGAGCTAAAGAAAATTTGTATTCTTATCTGTTGTGTACTCTCTATCTCTTTCTTAGATTTTGTTTGCTGTACCGTGTAATTTTTACATTAAGTAGCCCAGTGTAATAGGTTAATCATTGAAGTTACTTTAATATGTTCTTGCAATATGGTAGGGCCTAATTAAATAATTAAGAATGCCAAGGGGTGAAAAGCAGGTGGATGGTTGTCCCGACAAAGTTGTCTATGGATAGGAGGACCCAATAAGTCTAAGTGCTTTTCTAACAGAAATTCATAAGAATAGGGCCAAGCATTGGTTTCCTAGGGTCATGCCATAAGACCCGACTAGCACCATTTTAAGGAGCTAGAGTAAAATTATGCCTTATGGGTAGAGGATTTGAGCTTAGCTCCCCTTTATATATCTCACTCTCTTTGAACCAAGTGCAATGATAGTCTACTCTCAAACTTCATTGGTTGCAAAGTGATCCTTCTTGGCTGGGTGCTAGGTGGTGATTGTTAGATCATAGGTTCCTCAAGTTGATCCAAGTGGGTTGAGGTTGAGGTCAATACATTCTGCTACAAGGTAGACTCAGAAGTCATTTAACAAGTTAAGACTATAAATCCTAAGGGGTCTAGATTATGCTACTCACGAAAGGTATATGAGAGAATACTAAATATCATCTCTCTCTCTCTCTCTCTCTCTCTCTCTCTACACACACAAGAAATGGTAAAAGAAGAAGAGGATAGAAAGCTTGAGCCTCAAAAACATACATGCACAAGAATGAGTTTACAATTCACTTTTACACATGACATTTTCATAAGGCGGCTCGCAATCCAAAGTTCCTCTATTGTCCACTTTAGTGCTTGGCCAAACCTTTGGGGCTTTCCTACAAAATTCTAATGCATAGGATGTTCTATTTAGCTTAAATGATTAGATGATTATAATGCACCCTTCTTGGCACCAGATGTTACGTAATATTTAACGCATCACTTGACAAGTGTAAGCAAAGCTAGAGGACTCTCTCTCTCTCTCTCTCTCTCTCTCTCTCTCTCTCTCTCTCTCTCTCTCTCTCTCTCTCTCACACATAGGAGCTCTGCTTAAATCCATAAAGGTTTTTCCCTCTTCTCCATGATTACATGGAAGCTCTACTGAAGTCCACCAAGGTTTTTTCCCTTTTTTCTACATGTGTATGGAAACTCTACCAACATCCATTGAGCTTTTCACCTCTTCTCCACATGTGCACAGAAGCTCTAATAAAATACACCAAGCTATTCTTCTTTTGCCATGCATGTGAAAGCTCTACCAAAATCCATTGAGCTTTTCTCCTCTTCTCCACATGTGCATGGAAGCTCAGTCAAAATCCACCAAGATTTTTTCCTCTTCCCCACACATGCACAAAAGCTATGTTGAAATCTCTCTTCTCCACATTTACATTGAAGCTTTGTTGAAATCTATTGAGGTTTTCACATCTTCTCTATCCTTGTGTAAAATCTATGTTGCCATTCATTAAGTTTTTCTCCTATCCTCCAAGATCACACAAAAGCTCTACCAAAATCTATCGAGCTTTTTCACTCTTCTCCATAATCACCTAGAAACTTTGTCAAAGTTTGTCATTTTTAATCTCTCTTGAAACTATAGCAAGCATTGCCAAATTTAGTTCCAAAAACTTGTGCCTAAGAGATGTTGTAAAGGAAAGGAGATCATTAGAGTAGGAATTTCTCGAAATCCAATAAGAACACTCGAGTATTAAACTTAGAAGATGTTGTTGAGGATGCATATGACAAATCTAATCATTATAATCATGTTTGAGTTATTTATTTCATATTTAATTATTTAATTAAAGTTGAAAGGGTTTATCTAGTTAAATTTATTTGTTGAATAGAGAAGGTTATATTCATTACTTTGGTATACCAACTTTATGAATTTTATTGTAAATTATTAAGAAGATTTAAGAGAACATGTGGCTATTAGATTTGTGGGAGGAATGGACCCATCGGTAGTTGGACTTACCCCAAGATCCAATTGGAAAGCTAGAGTGATTGGGATATATTTGGAAAGGTATTACTTGGTATCCAATACCTAGACCTAAGTGGTAGAAAAGGCTAAGCACAATTGTGTTGCATCACCTTAGGTAGAGGAGCTTAGAGAGGATCTAGACTAATAAGTCCCTTTGCACCCTACGATAAGGATGCGAAGCTTTGTGGTCTCCATCTTGTTGAATAGGGATAGATGACCTCAAATACCTTTTAAGAGATGGAATGATCTTGAGGGTCCGGAGTCTTTGTGGAGATTGAGATACCTTCATAAAAGTTGTGATACTTACGATAATCATAATAAAGGAATTGAATACTAATTTAAAAATGTGTATTTTTATTACTTATTTTTTATGTCTTATGTATAAATTATTTATAATGAGTTTTGTATAACACAATAATAAAAGGAAGCTTCTTTACTATGTTTTGTAGTATGGTAGTATGCTTTGCTCATTAGATAACTAAAACAAACCATTGTGGAAAGTGGGAGATCTCAAACCCAACAATTGAGCATCTATGGTTAGATGGATTGAATAAGTTGGATAGCTTTTCTACACTAGATAGAGCTATGAGAATATGAACCTCCCTATGGTTGGATATAACCTAACTTAATACCATTTATGGGGACTGGCATGTGGTTAAGTATTATTTAAATGGCTATGGAAGTTTAAACGATAGCTCCACTCTCTTTGAACCAAGTGCATAGTTAGTTCACTCCCACCTTTGATTGGTTATAAAGTGACCCTTCTTAATTGGATAATAGACTATCATCTAGGAGACTTTGGACATTTAGGAGCCCTCGTGTTGATCCTTTAGACTAAGCCCTTGACATATTACTATGAGGTAGATTTGGAGACTACCAGACTAGCTAAGTTGATTCTCCTAGATTTGGATAGTACTACTTGTGGAGAGGTGTTTGTATGACTACTAAATGTCACTTCCTCAAGCCTAGCTAGGGTGGGTATATCACATATACAATGAGAGCAAAAGTTTAAATGGTTGGATGGACCTAATAAGTTGTGTAGCTTTCCTACGCTAGATAGAGCTGCTAGAATATGACCCCCCCTACCCCCGTCTCTTTCTATTGGTTAGAACTTGATAGCTTAACAATGTTTTAGGGGATTGGAGTGTGATAAAGTGTACTAGTCATAATGGTCATGGAAGTTCAAAGGATAACTTCACTATGTCTTTGAACCAAGTGTGGTGTTAGCTTATTATCATCCTTGATTGATTAGAAGTGACCCTTCTAATGTTGGCATTTGATAGCCATCTAGGAGACTTTAGCTGTGTAAAACCCTTAGGTTGATCTATCAAGTTGAGGCATTGACGTTTTTCTTTGAAGTAGTCTCAAAGACCACCAAACTAGCTAAGTCCATTATTCTTTGGGATACAAACATTGCTACTCGTAGTAGAGAGTTGTTCAAGCAACTAGTAAATCTCACCTCTTCTAGCCTAACTAGGTATGGATATAAAGTCTATTAGAGTGTAAGATTTTGAGAAGGTAAAATCTTGAGAGAATAAGAGATCATTGTTTTGTACTACCTTATCAAAATAATTGAATATTCATTCAAATTACTTGTAAAAGCTTAGTCCAAGTCATTTCAAAGGGGGTTTAATTGAGAAGTAAAATTGATGTGACCTACTATGAGGAAGAGATTTCCTAGATTAAGGGGTAGAAGGGATGGACTAATTAGAAATGAGTTGGTAAGTAAATTGAGTATTTTGTGAGAGTATTTGTGGATACCCTATTCTATTATTAAGATTGATGGCTTCTTGTCATGAAATCTAAGATAAAAAATTTTGTAACCTCGCGTGATTGCAATGCTGAACTCCAAGAAAAGAAATTTCTTCTCAAGTAGATAAAATCATTAGACATCAATGGTGAGGTATCAAAGTCAAGTTGGATATGAAAGTTTGGATTAATAATATGGATGATTATTTTTTGCTCTCGTAGAACGAGTGAAGTGGATAGATCCAAGGTAGCATGTTTACACCTTATTATTAAAGCCAAATTGTGGTGGAACCAATAGTTGTTGGGGGTAAAGGCGCCTCTGCCTAGCCGCCCATGTATTACTACACTAACAGTACCCGCACCTACATAGGTAGTGACTGAGCGTTTATCATTGTCACTTCATTCTTTATTCTTTCAGTGACATTTGAATAAAGGGAAGGAAGGTCACACATTGTGACTGTTGGAGTTCCCACATTTGGAGTCTCTCTCTTTCTTACTCTTGCTCCATTCGCCATAGCTCTCACCTTCCTGCTCTCTCGATCAATCCTTTTCTGACCTTTCAATTGGTATCAAAGCTTGGCTCTTCGAGGTATTGAACATGGTCCGGGCACTCCTTCAACATTCGTTCGAATACCTACACTCTTGTCTTCACTCTTGGTAGCCATAGCCACACCTTTCGAGCTTCTGATCGATCTTATTCTTCTTGGGCAAGAATTGGGCCTTCTTGGGCAACCTCAAGGAATTCATCTACAGGTATTGGAGCTCTCATTCCACTCTTTATTTCTTTCCACAGGGTTTGAAGAACAAGGCAGCCATGGCTTAGCCCATGAAGGTTTGGAACTGAGCTCTCTCTCTTTTATACCTATTGAGGCCTCTTGGAAAGCTTCTTTGGGATCCATAGAAGCTCCATAACCATCAAGTAGTGCCCAACACCCTTAGCAATATCAAAAACGTGATTTCAACACGTTGCCCCATTTTCTCAGCCTATCAAAAACATGGCCTTCATCTCCAACACCTCTTCACGCCATTGGCACTACACAAAGGTCTATTTTGAGGCATAGAAGCATGCTTTAACCATGGCATTGACATTTGGGTCTGATATACTTGAGTCCAACATTTTCCTAACAATCCATAGGCAGCCCCAAACAATGCTACATTAGCATTATGCTTGCTTGGTACTAGCTATTGATGCCATCTGGTACCCGAATCATGCCCGGATATTATGGGAAGCTATGCATATGATATGCCATTGATTTCATGTTGATTTTGGACCTGTTTATGCTCAGTTTGACAATGAATTTACTGCTATAATAGAGTATGACTGAAGCTATTTAACTCAGGTTATGTTATGCCTATTGGTCTTGGGTGTTCCTAGATGCTTGTTATGACTATTTGGATGCAAATGGAGGTTGGCAAATGTCTTGGATGGTTCCAGAATGTATTTTGAGCCTTGTTTGAGCTCCGTATTGGTTGGCACTTACTTGACATTGGTCTACATTGGCATGCTTTATGACAAAGGTTATGCCTATGGTCTATGCGTGACCTGTTGGTACATGCTTTGAAGCATATGTCAGTGATGCATGCTACTTACATTGTTTGGCTTCTTTGCCACTTGGAGCTTCAGTTGGGCTTATACTTGGATACTTTGGAACATCTTTTGGATGTTTCTTGGCTTGTTAGAGATTGACTTGGGTTTGTACATGATGTACTTGGATGCTATTAGATGCTTGACCGCTTACATGCTCTTGGTGCTCTCATGATGTGATCTTGGCTATGAGATGCTTTTTGCATTTTCCATTGAATTTTGTGCCAGTTGGAGCTTTATGCTTATGGTCTTGGATTTACCCAAAGCTTGCGGGTTATGCATTTGAGCTATCACTTGAGATTTGAGACCTGGATCTCTTACACATCCTTGACTATGATATTTGCTTGGTAGATGCTTCCATGTCTACTCTTGGATGCTTATGAGCTGATTTGATCCGTCTTCATTGAGCATACACCGACCTTTGTCAGGTCTTGCCGGTGGTGTGTACATCTTGCTTATTACTCAAGGAATGTATCGGTTGTACTGACGGACTCTCTTGATACATTTGGGTGTTTGGCTCATGTTCATTGGTTGTTATAGTGCCTCTATTATGCTTGCTTGATGCAGGATTGGACTTGGTAGTCATTGTTGTCACAGTGGATCTCTGTTAGCTCACTGTTTGTTCTCATTTACTCACTGTTGTCATTTATTACAGCAAGTTGTTTTATGTGGATTGTGATGTATTTATTTACTGAGCTTAATCATGTCCTTTTGATGTACTTTTTGTACTATTTGGTGGATAGTTGTTCATTCTAGCAATTTCTCTTATTTCCAGCTTGTTTTGGCAGTGGTTTTGGCTTGTTTATTGCTAATTACAACAGGCTGCTTTTTGCATACTTTGCCTTTATTTGACTCATTATGGCTAGTCATCTCAAAGGTATGGTTTTGTTTAACGTTGCCAAGTTGGATGGCACCAACTATGGCTACTAGAAATCTCAAATATGGCAAGTTTTGGTACAAAAATTACATATTAAGTCACTAAGAAATAAAGGTATTAAACTCGAGAATATGGATGATGATGGCTGGGCTAGTTTAGGTGCACTATGCAAGTCCACTATCATTTTATCACTCTCTGAAGAGGTCCATAATAATGTTGTTGAAGATGAAGATCTGAGTGCATAGAATCTATGGGAAAAGATTCAGGAACTTTATGCAAAGAAGAGCCCTGCTTCACTGATGTATTGGCTTAAATAGTTGATGGATCTCCGCATGAAGGAGGGGACCCCATTGTCTACTCACTTTAGCCAGTTTCATTCTATCATGAAGAATCTGCTTCAATAGGGTATTGAGTTTCAGGATAATTTTCATCCTTTGTTTTTGCTTGGCACTTTACATGAGTCTTGGGATGTATTTCGCACTCTAATCTATAACAACAAACGTGATGGATTGAAATTGCAAGACATAGAGAGTGCTCTTTTGGCTGAAGAAATTAATAAGAAAAATAATGATGCTTCCCACAACTCACATGCTTTATCCATTAGAGGTGGTAGAAGTGGCAAGAAAGATAATGATCATCGTGGGAAGGACTCTCAGAAGTCCTGGTCTAAGTCATGTGGACGTAGCAAGTCCCGTGGATGTAAGTCTGGTCTTACATGCCATTATTGTGGGAAAGGAAGACACATATGGCTGTAGTGCCATAAGGTGTGCGATGACAAGTGCAAAGAAAAGGGGAAAGCAAAAGTGCAGGAGAAATCCAATGATTGCAACATTATACTTGCAAAGTCCAATATAAAGATTAAGGAGATAAATGTCATGCAGCATGAGGAGTTTGATGGTGACTACATCTTAACAACCTCTGCATGTGATGCCTCTTAGCTGACCGAGGCTTAATCTATTCATGCACAGTGTTGGCTCTTGGATTCGGGTGCGTCTTTTCATGTGACCCCCTACCATGAGTGGTTTCATAGCTATTGCAATGTATCTGGTACCATGCGCTTATCTTGTTCAAACTGTTCCATAGCTCTTGCTCTTGCTTCCGCTTCTGCTATTCTCTCTCACTCTTGCTCACCTCTTTCAACTGATATGAGAGTGAGCATTCGCGAAGCTTTAACCATTCCACTTTAGCCCGAGAAAGAGAGTTTCAAACCCACCTTCCATGGCAACCATGTCTTCAATCATCTGAGGCAGATATCTACTCCCCACCTTCCCCATCTTGCTTCTCAACTCTGATAGAACCTTTTATTAGTGCCAAATGACTTATAAGGGTCAATATAGTAGCAAGAGAAGGCCCTTAGCAATAGCCCACAATTTTGGCACATTTTTGGGGGCATGTCTTGCTCAATTTGCATTAGCCATTTTGGTCTAACGCTTCTCCTACTCTTTACTCACCTATTGGGCACTTCTTGAGGTATGTTTTCGGTCCATCTTTGCCATCATTCGAGGAAGCTATCATCATCCATTGACTATCATTTGTGGACATATCTATTGTTCACAATTTGAGATAGTAAGTATTTGAATATTTATACTTCATTGATGCTTATTAACTAAGGTTTTAATATTGGGATGATATATTGATGCTTAGAGGTGCTCTATGGATTGATTAGAGCTCATTTTCTTAGCCATTTGAAGAACCTTTGTGATCATAAACTTTGGACAATAAGCATATGCTTTGAATATCAATGCAATCGAAAGTGCTCACGATGAGCTGGATGCTTTAACGATTTAGATCAAGAGGAGCCTTGAGATCAAGGATATGGGACATGCTTCTCATATACTTGTATACGCATGACATGCAATTGCTCTAAGGGACTTCTTTACTTGTCACAGAAGGAGTATTCCCAAGATACTTGAGAAGTTCTATACGTAGAGTGGTAAACCCATTAGCATCCCTTTCTCTTCTCATGTGGTGAAGGTTAGTTAGGCAGATTGTCACTAGTCTGATTATGAGAAGGCTACAATGTCCAAGATTCTATATGCATCCCTAGTGGGTAGCTTAATGTATGGCATGATCGTTGCTAGATTTGATATAGCATTTGCAGTGGGAGTTGTGGCTTGTTACATGGCAACACTTGGCTGCTGACATTGGGATACCATGAAGGGTATCATGAGATATCTTAAGGACATTGCAGATTTATGCCTTTGATATGGTAGTTAGATACTAAGGTTGTAGATTATAGTTGAAATTCCATCTCTTGTTGTGGTTTTACCTTTGCTAAAGATGTTATTTCTTGGATGTCTATGATGCAAAAATGCACTACCTTGTCTACTACCAAGACCGAGCACATTGTAGCTACTAAGGCTTGCAAGAAGTCCCTATGGTTAGAACCTCTAGTTGCAGACCTTGGAATTCCTTGTATAGCTCCTATCTTATATTGACGTATATTATCACTCCTTATATAACTCCTATCATATAATTCCTTGTAGAATGTCTAGTTGTTGGCACATAATCAGATCTTTCATGTAAAAACCAAGCACATTGAGGTATATTATCACTTTATCAGAGTGGTGATTGAGGACAATCACATAAAGCTTGTCAAAATCTCTACAAATGAGAATCCTACCAATCTTCTTAATAAAAGTCTTCTAGTGGAATCTTATGGCTTCCTTAGGAAGTTGATGGGCATGGTATGAGATGACATCTTCCCTCATTCTATTATACTCAAATGTACATATTGTATTTTTCTCATCACCACAAGCATATTCGCTTTAATTGGGAGGTTGTTGGGGGTTAAAGACTGCCTATGCCTAGCTGCTTGTATTTACCTTCTTGTACTTAGTGCCTACACACATGTACACTAAAGGTGTGGCAGTCACCATCATTATCATCTTTATTTCTTATTCTTTACTATGATAGAATAATAAAGAGAAGGCAAGTTACATATTGTGACTATTTGGAAGTTCCCATACATTGGTCTTGCTATTGCTTATTTAAACCTTCATAGCTCTTGCTCTTGCTTCTAGTTGTGCTCTTCTCTCTCACTCATGCTCACCCTTTTTAGATTAAATTATCCCTTTTAAAAAGTACTCAAACACATAAGATAAGATGATATAATCATACATCTTATGGTCACAATTGTAACAATTCAAATGAATCTAGACTTTCAAGTTTTGAATATTGCCATTTAAATTTCTAACCCATGTGCAATAGCAAGTGGAGTGTGGATGGTTGTTTTCTTTTCTTTGAACTCATTATTTTGCAAAAATATAAATAGTCTCAAATTTTACCAAGCATCTAGGAGTAGTCAAAATGGACCTATGGGATGGGATATTTCAATTTGAAAGGTTTAGGCTAGAAATATTGACCTTGAAGATGAAGAACTAATACCAACCACATATCTTAGGGTCAACCTGATCACAAATGAGAGCATGTCATTGAAGCTCTCATTGCTCAAGGTGAAAAGTATAACATCATTACCTATGATGCATGGACCTAAATTAAACAAGCCGAGTTGTGCTACCCCATGTGACAATTATCCAATATGGAGGATCCCCATATACCATCATGGAAAAATGCATAATATCGATGACTATTGACATTGAAAGTGTATCAGTAATGTTTTACATCCTACCCAATTGTGAAGATGTAGGAAAAGAAGTCCTATTTGAAAGATATTTCAACTACGCAACTAAATGCGATGGTTATTATAGGCCATGGCAAAGACATCCATTGCCAAATGTCAAGATATTACATATTTCCATGAAGGAAATCTTGTTGAATCCCAACGGAAGAGAAAGGTACCATCTCCCAAGATGCACACAAAGTCTAGTAAGAAGAATGAGAAAGTGCTTAGAGAATTGCTTAAAGTGTATCATCAAGAAAAATGAAAATCATGTAGCATGCTTTCTCTTGGTACAAATAAGACAATTAACAACATTAAGAATACTAAAACATTATCAAAATGGAAAAAAACTCTAACAAAATGAAGGAAGAGACCTAAAGCTAGCAATTGCAAGCATTGATGGAGAATCAACATAAAGCAACTCTAGGTATCCAAGGCCCTACTATGTGTTGAAGGGTATCACATGTGAAATTGATTGTTATGTTTCCTAAAACACCTATAGGACCACCTCCACTAACTAATGCTAAGTCTCTAACACACTCACAAAGAAAGAGAACCACAGCTAGACAAGGACCTTGGTCAAAAGTTAAATTAACACTGAAATCAAGACCATCAAAGCTAGCTAAGGGAGCATTTCTCTTGTATTGAAAGAAGACTCCAAAACCTACAATGTAATGTCCCACGGAGGAACCGCCCCCCTCCCTTAAAATTAAACAAAATCCCCCCCTTCCCCCGTTGTCTCCGGCGACATGTGGTGAGGAGGGGAAGGGAGCGGAGATGACGATGATGCCACAAACGATGGGAGAACGAGCCGACGATGATGAAGCAAAAGAAGAGGATGATAACGCCGAGACCACCACCTCTCCAAACAACCTGTCCCAGTTTGTTGCGGCACCACCACCACTACTCCACCACGCCCCTCCAATAATACCACCTCTTCCCCCCCATTATATAAAACCCCCACCCCCCCCCCCCCCCCCCCCCCCCAATCGTAAGGGAGAAGGGGGATATGAAGCCTTAGAGGAGGGGCTAGGACGCTGCAGAGAAGAGAGGGAGAGGGAGAGGAGAAGAAGAGAAAGGGAGAGAGAGAGAAGAAGAAGAAGAAGAGGGAGAGATAGAGGAGAGAATAAGAGAAGAAGGAGAAGAAGATGAGAAGAAGAAAAAGAAGAAGAAGAGAGGAGAAGAAGAGAGAGGGAGAGAGAGAGGAGGAGGAGAAGAAGAAGAAGGAGCTCTTCCCCTCCTTAGAGGAAAAGGCACTTACTTTTTGCATGTCACTCTCTATAGCTTTTTAGGATATTTATAAGAAATAATATAAAAAATAGGCTAAACTTGTCCAAAATTCCTGTATTTTGGATCTATCCATACTGTGGATACTAACACTAATGACTAATATGAAATTGACTCTCTAGATCAATAAAAAGCTTGGATGATGATGCAATTTAGATTTTTTCACACTGTGTCCCTGTTAGTAGCATGACATCCACCCCCTCTAAACCTACACATCCTCTGGTATATGTGGCACCAATGCACCACCCGAGTCAAACACCCATAATGTCAACTTGTCTCTCATCATGCACAGAAGAAGGCATCCCCCTAGATCATAGATCAAAATAGCTAGCATTTTGCAAAACTCTTAAGCCACACCTAGTACCCCCTCTAGAGTCATAAGACCTTGGATGCGCATCATACATTAGAGGCTGTGGAACCTCCATATACTTGCTCAAAATACACCCATCAACAAATACATAGTGACATGTATGCTCTTTCAGAATCCAATGCATAGAAATCTGCTTATACTGACAATTATGTACCACATCGAATATAAGCTTAGCCTCACTTGCATCCAACACATGCTGGCCATTACCAAAAATAGTAAAGTAGTCTTGAAGTATCTTTGAATTGCCTATCAAGGCCTTTGACAAAGCATTCGAAATAGTTTTCAATTGTCGAGCATTACATCTAACATCCTCTAAAGGCATATCCTTGAGCACATGAACTATCTCAAAAATGAGATCTCTATCATGCAAATCATGTGCATCCAATACTTCACTAATCTCACTCTGAGTCCCTGCATCAAGTAAAGCATGAGCTTCATAAACCTCTTCAGATGCATTAAGAAAATCTACAGATGCAATGGTTGACTCTTCCACTACAAGATCTTCCAAGGAATCCATGACTATCTCAATATTAGACTACAATTTATATCCCAGATGTTTACCCTCTTGCTTGCTATCCTATTTCTTCTCCTGGCCAACCTCTTCCATAACATGCTCGGGAGGTGGCTAATTTGTGGCTTTAGGCTAATCCACACTTTTTCTTGTCACTGTCTTAGATATCCTTGCATTATCTTCATCTCTCTTTCATTTCTCTTTCACAAGTACATCCATGTTTTGCACTTTTGCTAAATATGCATCCATTGAATAATATTCATCTACTAGTGATTCCCAATTAGTTATGTCACGAATGTCTTGCCCTGCATGAGACATTTCGCTATCAATAACTTTCCTCTTTTCATCTATATGCAAATCATGTGTCCATATTGTAGT
The DNA here is from genome assembly GCF_053477565.2 of Lygodium microphyllum. Lineage (NCBI taxonomy): Eukaryota > Viridiplantae > Streptophyta > Polypodiopsida > Schizaeales > Lygodiaceae > Lygodium > Lygodium microphyllum. The sequence continues at coordinate 122,087,536 of NC_141143.1, forward strand.
CTTTAGACCAGGTATTATATCCAACTGTAAACCAAAAGTAGAAGCATGTACAACCACATAAGCATGTCAGACAACCAAGTTTTCCAACAACTTTTGCATACCTCCCTTTCCAAAATTCAAAGCAAGAGGCAATCCCATTTCTTGTGTATGGATCTTGCCATCTTTCCAAAAGATGAGCTATTATTCCAAGACCTCTTTATAAGCAGTACAATCCTTCCTTTTATGCTGCAAACTGTCACACTACATACATCTTTTCCCTACTTTAGGGGTTGTTGTCCATCCCCTTTCCTCTTGTTCTTTCTCATCCAATTTTGTGACCTTCAATTGAAGATCCCACATGCCTTTAACCAATTCATCTAATGCATCTTCTCTAATAGTGGGAACAACAAGTGCAGTCATAGAAGTAGGTGGCTTACTGGATACATCAACTGTTTTCCCCGTAACAGTGGGCAACCTAGATACATGTAATCTTTCTATTCTTCTATGCTTTTTCAACAGTGCAATAACAACTTCCTTAACATACCTTCATGCTATTTGAAGCCCTATCTCTGTAGCCTGATCCTCTAACAAATCATCAAGCTTCTCTTGCAGCTTAAAATTTGCTGCTTGTAGAAACAATTCAATATTCTGACTTGCAAGAGCTTGTTGTTCTGCAAGATCTAATTGCTCAAATTGACTTTCAAATCCTCATAACTGAGTAGCCATAAAACCCTTATTGGGTTGTAGAACCCACTTCGGGAAAGACTTGCAAGTAATCAAACTCATGTCTTCAATATAAAAATTTTCCACGAGTGTCTTCTTGAAAGCTACTCAGTCAGCATCCTGCATATACACTTTAGTAACCTGAGCTTTCAATTTATGTACATTGACCCATACAAAATACTAGCTCCATGCAAGTTGAACCACCCCAAAGACCTCCATCTTTTGAGCATAGGAATGCAAATATGTAGGCACATTCCTACCATTAAACAACTTCATCTCATGCTCTAGTGCTTGTAGAGCATTCATCACAACAGTTTCTATTTGAGCAGAAGCCTGCATAACCTGTTGTTATTATTGTACTTGCATAAGCATGTTCATATTTTGCACTAATTGCTGCAAAACATCACTGGAAATTGTGCTTGAATGTTCTCCCATCATCCTGTCTTTCCTTCCAAAATGACCTTCCACGTCGGGTTCACCAATGTCTGAGGGGTTTTAGTCGAAAGGTCGTATCCACCGAGGATTAGAGAGAGAAGGAAGTAGAGAATAGGAGATAGAAGAGAAGAAAAAGAATAGACAAGACGTACACAAGATAAAGACAAAGCTCAATGAATCAAAGCATTATGTATTGATACAACTTGAGAAGATAAGCAAAATCCTTGACTGGGACTACTCAAAAGTAATCTCCAAGAATTAGATCTCATGGAGCCCCCTAGTAGACCAAAAAAGCGCCCCAAACATTAGTTTCTTCTATGCTACTTAGACCACAAATTTGATGGTTCTATTGGCTCCGAAAGGGGATAAAACCATAGGATACCTTCTCAGAATTCTCCCATATCACTCCTTCTTCTCCCCATTCTTAGAGTGTTGCTTACTACCTGAAAAGTGTGTTTGCGCACCGGTGATTTTGGAAGCCCTTCTTTTTGCATGAGATCTCCCAAAACTGGCTGAAAATCCACTTGCTTTTTGCATGTCACTCTATTCTAGAAGCTCTCTACACCTTTTTAGGAAATTTACAAGAAATAATATCCAAAATATCATATCCGAAATATCAAAAATAGGCTAAACTTGTCCAAAAATCTTGTATTGTGGATCTGTCCATACTATGGATACTAACACTAATGACTAATATGACGTTGACTGTCTAGATCAATAAAAAAGCCGAATGATGATGTACTCTAAGGTTTTTCACACTACGTCTATGTGTAGCAGCACAACAATAGGGTGTTAAGTAAACAATGAAAAAACTTCTTAATTGCACACACTTTTTGAATCCTTCCCTTTCAATAGTTAAATAGTTTCTCTTCATATCATTGCGTTTCACTCTTGTCTCCTATGGGAAATCCATATTATGTTCACCGAGTTGGCATAGTACTATTCCAATTGCAACTTTGGAAGCATGAATATGTAAGTGAAACATTATCTAATAAAGGGCTCATGGGATATGAGATTATACAAGCCTTCTTTAATGCTTTGTAGGTAGTTTGACACTTTATTGGAACATTCATGTGCCTAAGAATTATTGGATTTCTTTGGCCTTACTGGGGGGATGATAGATCGATGATTATATGAATCTTTGCTATATCTATTGTTATGCCACTTTTGGATACATGTCCATCACTCATTCCATGCTTAACCTAGAATTTCTATCTCAATGGATTAATAGATTGTTGGTATTATTGATGTATACTAATCATAAATTTTCAAGGTGTTTATTCCAAGTAGAGTTGACAAAAAGTCATCTATAAATACCTCAAGGCATTTTATAGCATGTCCTTGAAAATGATACACACTGGGCATTGTAGTGTGGCCAACGCATTGGTCAAGTCAAAGCACATATAAATGTATACTAACACAACCCAAAGTCAATCTTTTGGTTGTCATTGGGATGTGTTGGGACCAAAAATGGGCCACATTGGTTCTCTAAGACCTCTAACACTCTCAAGACAACCCCACGTGGCCTCGCGGCTAGGAGCATCCAAGGGACACACTGCCCTAATTGCTACTATAGATATTGTGTTTGTAGTATAACATAGTCCAACGATTGCCCTTCCCTACTCCTCAGAGGGAGATCCCATACATCTTGGTATAATATACCACGTAAAACAAACATAGGAGGCAACCCCTTGGCTCCCTTCGATGCATTGCTCTAACATAAAGAACATACAAAAAATCTCCACTCGTATATATTTTGAACAATGATCCAAGAGATTTGATATTTCTTTACCAAGCTTGCCCCAAATAAACTGTTCATCTACCCTATAGCTCGGGTTTCCTTACACACTCCACATAGGTCAATGTTTGGAAAACAATTGCAATGCGTTCATTTTTGATACCATGTTATGCTCAATCCAAGTGTGGATGACCATTGTGCTCAAGCATTTTATCATTAGAAACCAGCTAGGTGAAGTGCAAAAACAACCCTTTAATGCTTTTCCAACTGATCGTACGTGCAGCATGTGACAGAGACTAGCACCAAATTTCTTTGTGCTACTAGTCTCCTTAACTCAAATGATAGTCCGTCCTATATGTTATGAATAGATAAATAGATCATAATTTGAATCATTTCTAGCAACTAACCACTTTCACAAACCCTCTTCCCCCCTACCATTTATGTTTTGCATTCGTTGGGTAGGTGTAACGTCCATTTTTATGTAGTTTTTCATGTAAAAAGTGGTAGAAAACGCAGTCTAACATAGAAACAAGGTTGAACCGAGGCTTACCCCTCATGCCCCAGTCTTGCTATAAATACATACACATAAAACATATTTTTTCTTAATTTTCTATCTCAAGAAACATAAATTTCTCCTTTTTTTTCTATTTTTTCTTATTTATTTCTTTAAAAAATATGACAATTCAAAATTATGAGTTCTTACAGATCAAGGACACTCAGAATCATTTTCATATCCATTTCTATCCCATATGAACCCAAAACACTCAACAAAACCCCCAAATTTCATTATTTTTATAAAAATCGCAACTTGCGGGTTTTTCATGCTTTGCGAGAAATTATTATCACATTACATTTTCTGGTCTTCTTTCACATTTCATAGAGAATGCAACATCAAAAACCATGAACAATCAAAATTAAGCACTTCAACCATTTTCCATAAAACAAAAGAAACGATCACTTATTTACTCATATAAACTCGCAAGTTTGAGACTCATATATCGTGGTCGGGAGGCCGATCCGAATTCTTCATTACACCCCACCCCCTTCTCTCTTGAATTGATGCATAGAAACAAACCACAAGAGGAGAGACGAGAGACGAGAGAGAAAGACTAGACTTTATTCTTTTGATTCCCTACATTAATTGGAGAACCATTTTTGCGATTCGGAGCGACAAAATGCTGCATTCTATCCCTCTAATCATTCCTTCCATCTCTTTCAGATTGAAAATGCCATTTTTTCCCCCAAAATCACGTTGCGTGAAAAATTGCACCCCCCCTCCCTTCCCCATGTTGTTTCAATTTTGAGCTTTTAGCTCTTCTTAAACAAGGTTAAGGATTAAACATTAAAAGATTTGGTTCATGCTTGACATGTTCACACTATATTGCAAGTAGATATTTTGATTTTGGGTGGGCAAACGAACTCGAAATCGAGATCCGTCTGGACAGGCGACTTTGTAGCATCAAAATCCATCATCTTGACCTTCATCGCGGACTTCTCGACTACCGAATCTAGTAGCTACTTTATAACACCAAACCTTGCGAGATTAAATGGGGGGTCAAACAACCTCCGATCGACGAATTGAGACTTGCACTGGATTCATGATGTTGAAATGTATCTAGGAAAACTCCAACTCATCGGGCCATCTGTCACACCGTTTAAAAATTTGGTCTTTCATGATTCCCGTGCACTTTTTGCTCCAAAAATGACCTCGAATGCTTGAAGCATGCTCAAAATCGGCTCCCTAAAATCCAGCTCTCATTAAAGACCACGGGATAGGGCGACTTAGCCCGTCGAATCCCACGAACAGATCTATACATTCATAACCACAAAGAGCATCAAGTTGATACTAGAAATAAACAACAAAACATAACATATCTCTTACCCTACTCCTTGACAAAATGAAGGCATGAAATCCACGAGGAGTAGGTCCAACATAATCTGACAAAAGCCTGAAGCTAGTCACTAACCAAGTGCTCCAATACGACCAAGCTACAAGGAACTATCAAAGAGGTCATCCTAAGTGGTGGTCTGAACTACCATCCTAATTGAGGACAACTCAACTAGGAGCTTCTACTAGAGGCAAGGACTCCTATAGTAGCCTGATCAATAAATATTTTCTTTTAGAACATTTTTCCTTTTAGGCCTGTATTTTTCCATGCTCGAGCATGTAAAAAGGAGGGAGCTGAGTGTAGTGGCCCAAGGAGAACAGGGCATCGGCCTCGACACCCAAGAACCTACCAAGCCCTCGCAAGGTGACACTTAATCCTTTTTTAACGCTCACTTTTATTTTTGCTCCAACATTACTTTCTTTTCTTCTTGTACCAAAATGTCACCTTAAGAAAGGGCAAAGCATCGGGTCTGACTCATCCCCAGGAATCTACCAGGCCTTCGCAAGGCAATAGACACTGTACGAGGAATTTTTCCTTTCCTGTTCTATTTTTAGAGGGGTTAGAACCCCTTTTTACAAACCTCTATAATTTTTATTTTTAGATAGATTCATAATTTACTCTTCTCTTTATTATTTTGGTAAGCTTCTCTAACTACCTCACACTAGTAGAAACTCCTAAAACGGCTGCCTAATAGGTCAACAGAACAGGGTCACTAGGATTGCATTCAAAAATAGGCCTTTTAATGCGTGACAATGCACTTCACAGGAGGCAATGACTACTCAGACCTCCCTCAGACATACCTAAACCTAGGACTTCATGCCTTGATTGCCAATCCCCAACAAGAAAAGAAAATCCCCCACGAATACACGGACACATATAACATAAAAGAATGGTACTCATAAATGAAGGACATCACATGGATTGGGCCACAAGAAGCTTCTGTGTAGCAAAGGCTCCCCCAGGTTCTGCAAAAGCTGTCTGGCACAAGAGAAAAACACAAAACTGTAAAATGTACCCGCACTAAACAGACAAACGACATCTTGGCCTAATGAAATAGGACATTTCACTGCAAACTAACTGGCCCTCTTGGCCTAACGAAATCAAGCATTGAAACCCAAAAATATTTGTGTAAATTCGTGCATCCATATTCCAACAGATTGGAAATTGCGGGTATGTAAGAGGAATCCACATTTGTTGTTCGGGTTGATTAAATGGTGCAGAAATTGGTTAAACTGAATACACCAGATATGGTTCAACCTCCCTACATGTATTTTTCGATTATATCGATTATGTGAGGGCAGAGGCATTTATTTGTTATGGGATATCACGCGTGAAGGTGTGGCTTCCACATTTTGTTTCGATATTCCAAAGGCAGTAATTTTATTTGGACGCTATATTCTTTACGTACAAAGTTTCGAAAATGTGGAAAGGGTAGATGCAAAGGTTGTAGAACGAACGATACATGACTTAATTATGGAAAATGTGATATTAAAATTTGTTTGCTAGGTCATATTTTATATTAAACCATTGAAGCAGCACGTCGCGTTATAAGCAGACATTTTAAAAGAAATGGTTAAATACGGGTAAGGATTTTTGCAGATATTTTGATTATTCGTAAACTTACAGAAGTGAGAATGGGCAAAGGAAAAGGGAATCCCATAAGTTGGATGGCTCGTGTGGCGAGACATGATAGATTTCATTTGAGATAGATGGTGTGCCTTTGTCAAATGCTTGAGAAGCGGCGAGATTAGCGGTGCATAGGCTATGTGTGTCAACTAAGTTTGTTTACTGGTCATAATTGCAACGGCATTGCCCACTTCGTAAAGTGGGCATCCAAAAAAAAATGATGTTTAATAACAAACAGTTTTTAATTAGGTCTGAAAATTACGAATGTGTGCTTACTATTTAGCTATGGCATAAAATATTGTATTTAGTATAGTTTTCGTTTGTAGGTAGGTTTAGGCAAATCAACTGGCTGGTGCACCAATTTTATTATAGTATTGCAGCTTTAGCCGATATCGAATAGTTAATGACGTTAGAAGGTGCAAAATTAATTGGAGCAGGAGCAGCTACCACGGCCTTGGCGGGAGTAGCAGTTGGTATTGGAAACACATTTGGTTTCTTGATAACTTCTGTGGTGTAAAATCTTTCATTAGCTAAATAACTATTCGGTTATGTGATTCCAGGTTTTGTCTTGACAAAAGCAATTGCCTTGTTTGCTTTGATGATGGCCTTTTTGACATTATTTGTATTTTAAATAAATTCACCGAATAACGAATGGGTTGCACCTGGAGCAGGGATGGGGGCTTGACTAATTCCTTCCTTCTTTTTGGTTTGGCCCTTTTGACCGAAAAGGTTAAGCATAGTAATTGATCATTTTATTTGAAATCAATAGAAACTAAGGTGTCTTTGGATTTTGGGCAATGATAGATTCGAACCACATAAACGAGGCACTTTATTGACTGGGCTAATTGCCTTCATTATTTGAGCTAATTGAATAGAGGTTTTTATTTTGTTCAACGGTAGTTAGGATGTAAGGATAGATTCATTTCCTCCTCAAAAGACTGCACCATGATACAGGCTATTGTTTCGTCTTTTGGGACTCAACTAATTATCAATGCCCGTGGCATTCATTGGGATCGTTGGAGCTCAACTAACTAAACTATCGATGCCTATGGCTAACAAATTCATTTTATGCCCAAACAAACACGCAGACATGAGGATTTTTATTTATTTCGATCAAATGGATAAGGAATGTTAGCATTATTAATTAAAATAATCTATTGTATTAACCTTTGCTGCTTTCTGTCTGAGAGCCAGAGCAACTATGCAATTATTTGCGTTATCATAGAAATTTCATATTTCCTTTATTTTCGAGACGCTATCTGTTTTTTTTGTTTGATTTTTTTTTGGCATAAGGTAGATAATGAATCTATTTAGAAATTCATATGCAGGAATCGAAAATGTAATCTGGCTGGTTTTCGATGGACAGAGCAATTTTCATGAATGTTGAGCACATACTTTGTGCCGGCAAAGCCGAAGCAAGTTCCTTTTTTAAGTGCTAAAGCGTTTTAGCCTTTTGAACCAAAGCCAATAGGATGTAAATCGATCGACCTTTATCACCCCATATTATTATTTATAAGCCATAGCTTACTTCGATCTTATTTATCCTTCATAAAATCTTTGGAACTTTTTTGGCTGCTGCATTGTTAATTGGTTTTTTTTTTTGAAAGTTGGTCATTTTAGCCTTATTTTTGAAATTTATTATTAATGTGCCTTCTTCGTTGGAAAGCATTTCCATTGGTTTATCTTAGGCCTAGTAAATTTCATTTTTAAAGCTTTGTCTTATAATATGAGTAATGGGGTTTGTCATTTATGGTAAGATTTTGGATTTATTTTAGATCTGTCTTAAGTTTATATTTTTGGAATCGTGATGTTATTAGTTGCGGTTTTTTTGAATTTTTTGAAATTTATTCAATTTTCCATTTTGTAAGCACAGGGAGTAAGCTAACCTCCCCAGGCAAAGATTCTATTTCGACAAACTAAACCTCTTCATCGAAAAAAAAAAATTTGAAATTGATCCTGGCTATGATGGTCTATATGTTGATGGACTGTTTCTATATCTTACCAATAAATAAGTTAATGGACTGTTTCATAATGTCGAACGTGTTGATGGATTGTTTCTCTATCTCATAATACTTACTGATAAGCTGTTGATGGATATGTATAACAATGTGAAAAAGGGATAAGAAAGAACCAAAGGACATTTGTTTTTAAAGAAAAAGAAGAAGATCCAATGCATTGGTTATGGTTCGGTAAATGCATTGTACCATATTTCTTTCTTAATAAAAAAAGATGTTTCTAATTAAAATGTTTATAAGAGTTAAATGGGACAAATACATTGGTTATGGTTTCGGTAAATGCATTGGCTATGTTTTTGAAATGCATGGGTTCTGGTTTCAGTAAATATATTATCTATGGTAAATGCATAGGTTCTGGCAATGATAAAATCATATCAAATATGTCTTTCATATAGTCAATCTTATTTGAAAGTAAATACATCGTTTTTTAAATGCATTGGTTCCGAGGAAAGCACTAGTTCAGGAGACTATATCAAAAACCAATAAGGAGAAAAGCCACTAAAAAACCAATAAAAACAGTTGTAATGACTATCGTACTTACCTAAAGCATTAGCTTCTCGTCAATTCCTTCTATTTTTAGCCATACTTTACTCTCCTGCAATGAATCCTTTGGTTTCCGGTAGATGGAAGATCTGCATGAGCGATACAAGAATTCTTGTATAATAACAATCTTTGGTATCCGGAATGTAAGATGTTTCGCCTTGCTAGTGGCCGTTCCGCTTACGGTTGTTAGTAAAAGCTAATAACTTACTAAGAAATCATCATCAACCTTTACGAATAGCCAATTTAAAGCTCTGGCTATTGTCAGAATGCACTGCTGTATAGATTCAATAGCTAGCCGAGAATACATAATGGGTGCCGGTTTTTATTCTTCTCATTGAATTTCATGCATATGGAAGATAGGAAAGAAAACTGAAAACCGAGCAAACTTAGGAATCGTTAAAAAGATTATTCAAGCATGATTTCCTTGTCTCTTTCCTGGAAATTTATCTCGTTAACGCAACTATTATTTTTCTTGTGTATGGAACTTTATTCAGTACTTCTAAGCGATATGACTATCCATTGTTAGTACGCAATGTGACTTGGTTAGGTCTACTTAGTGTTATGCGCCTAGGATGGCACGTTTTAAGAGGCAAAGATTGGAAACTGTTGTCTAAATGGACTCTTTGACCCATAGGAATTGAAAACTGTTGTCGGGAACTATAGCATAGGAGCTATTTACTCGCTGTAGGACTAATTGCGCACAGTAAAAGCAAGGTAACTTTTTTTTATGTTTCGGAAGGCACTTGGGTTTGAACGCTACTATTTATGTGCGGTCATTTCTTTATAGGTTGTTACGATGAGCGGCTTTCGTGTGCGTGGCGCTAAACGGAGAATTAACTTTTGGATGTGCAATCCAGGGATCACCTAAATAAATCTCTTATATACCATAACAATTAACTTTGATAGTAATAAGGAATAGCTGTCCAATTTTTGACAACTGGAGCTTTGTAAATCAGTAAGGTGAAAGATCCTGCCATGATGTATTCCAGAAATTATATCAGGCAATTGAAATTGGGCATGCAATAATGTCTTTTGGCGTGGATAGTTTTGGGAAAAAGGTAGTGGAAAATAACTTAATGTTTTATAAACAGGCGTGCTAGAGCATTTTTAGGATGTTGCATTTATTCGATTAGGGAAAAAGAAATAATATAAAATGAGCAAGCTAGTGAAATATCGATAAGAGCTGACAAATCGATAAGTTCATCTAATCAATTTCGGCTGATGAATCAAATCCATTTCTCCGGAGGTTGGCTAAGAGAGTCGCAATGAGACCTTAACAATCGGATATAAATCAAATAAATTGCAATATATATGGGTTTTCAAACATTGAACTTCCTTGCCTATACAGTGATAATAATTAGGTTATTTTAGCAATTGAACTAACAAAGAGAGTAGCCCAGAGACAAGACTTTTTTAGCTTTGTTTTAAGTATAGGCTCTGGTTATAAAATAATAAAGATTTTTGATATCCTTTAAGTGAATAGCCACGTTTAAATCGTTAGACAATATGCTTAGCTAGTAAATTTTATTGCGACACACCCATTTATTAGCCTCATTATATATTTGAAATTGGCGGCTTTAGTGTTCATAGGGATGAAATGACATGATATGAAATTTCATTTATGTCAATGAAACCCCCTTAGTTTATTGTATAAGTAAAAATTTTCTAATACAAAATAAACCTTTTTGTGGAATATGATTGAAGCCCTTGGGAAATGGGTGCAACAACATTTAATAACGTTAAGTGCATTGCCTGAACACGGCAAATGGACGGACAATGAACGAAGGCATAATATAGGCTATATGCATTGAATATAAAAATAGATGTCCAAAGGTTAGCTTATGCAAAAAGCACATTCCATTATATACAGGTTTGGTCTTTTTTTGTTTCGTCAATTCTTAGAAGTTATCATAAATGAGACATATGCAAGGAAACTTGCATGTATGGTTATGACCGGAAGATTAAAATCTATTTCACTGGTTTCTAATAACCTTTATACTGGTCGCTACCGGGGCACCTATAATGTTTGCTAATTTACTTTATAATACTTGTATAAAAGATTATTTAACCTATTTTTTTGAAATATTTTTATTATTAAGTACAGTTAGTATTCCTGCTATGTGCCTTGATTATTTCGGACGGGAAGGATTAAATGCCCCTGAATCTATCGTGCTGATTCCACTTTCCATCCGCAACATGCCTTTTATGATTTCAGCTTGTGATTCAATTGCCATGTATCTAGCCATCGAGCCCTAAAGCTTATGTTTTTATGTGATCGCAACCTCGAGAAGAAATTTTGAATTTTCTACAAAAGCTGCCTTAAAATATTTTATTCTAGTGCATTCTCTTTTGGAATATTATTGTTTGGGTACGACTGGCCAATTACCGATACACATATTTATATGTATTTTTGTCTATATACATATAGAGGTTCACATACAAACTATTCTATGTATATATAATTTTATTTGTTAGGTAAACATCCTTAAGCAATGTCGACAGGGTGATTGACTATGCAGGGAGATTCGATTTCGATCCATATAAACATGGCCTCTATTTCATTTCACGATGGATAAAGTCCTCAGCGCAGAGTTGGAATTAGAAAGAATAGAGCGGAATAGATATCTTTAAAAGTGGAAGTTCTGGAGGTGTGACCGTATAAGAAGATGGGAATAACAAATTAGTGTAAATAACATTGTGCCATGTCACACTGACATTGGTATAAAAGGAGAGGAGATGTAAATTTTCACATCTTTTTGACACATTAATACAATTATAGTCTTTCTCTCCCATCTTGCTCACAGCTTCTATGGCTTCCCCTGCTTTCCTATCTTTCTCTCTCTAAATCTAGTCTTTCTCTCTCCTCATCACTCTTCTTCTCTCTCTTCCTGCAGCCTTTCTCTCTCTTTTGCAGTCTTCTCTCTCCTCTTTCTCTCTCCCTAGTTCTCTCTCTGACAAGTGGTATCAGAGCATTGGTCTTTGATCCATTCTATTCTTCTATTTTCAGTCCTATTTTCCTATATCAAAATCAATTTCAGACAAAAATGGTACAAGACAGTGACTAGTGGAGTGCTACAGATCATCTACAGTTAGTAAGAGACTACACGTGGAGATATCCAAGGTCAAATATGGCAGAGAATGGCTTAAATGACAGGATGTCCTCAAATTTTATGCAAAATTGGAGGTAATTAGGGTAAAGGATGGTTAACCGGGCTTAGTTTGGGAACAAACTGTGGTTACTTTGAAAAGAAGGAGTTCTCTTTTCCCTTTCCTGGAGTTTCCTGCAGGTTTCATGGAAGTTCAGCACCAAGATCAGTTCATTCCTCTCAAACCCCTGATCTTCTTGGCCAAGAATCACATGGAGTAGCTTCCCCTTACCATAAGCTTCAAAATGAGCACAAGGTTGAGACAGGTAGCCGAGAGCAGCCTCGAAAATTGGGGAGCAATTTTCGGGATGATTCCAGCCTGCTCTCTGCTTAGCTTGCTCTTCCCTTCAACCTTGGCACTCTTCCTGGTCTTTTGCAAGCATTAAACTTCAGCAAGATGGAGATTCTCATCCCTATTCAAGGGTCTTCAGCTTCTTCCTAAACCCTAGGTGAACAGTCCATGGCAGCCATGAAAGCTTTAGCCCGACCTTCCAATTTTCAACAATTTCTTGAAGATTCTTCATCCTTTTAGCCCGTGGGATCATCTCAGCAAGGATTCTTTAACAAATTGCAAGGGTTAAGAACGAAATGGTTAAAGATTGAAGCTCAAGAGCTTCTATGGAGCAGAAATTTGGGGGAAACGGGTCTAATGCTTCAATTTCAAGCATTTGGAGTTTCAAGATTGTTCCCAAGTACTGAATAAACAAGCATTGGGGATTATTTTACCAACATTGGACAACCGGAGGCTCTATCAAGCATATGAAGATTGATCAAGTCATCATCAGCCATGTCAAAGAAATGCATCTCATGCTGATTGATTAGAATACTAGCCTCTGCCATGTTGATATTCCCACCGAGGAAGAAGGTGGATGCCGGGGGAGATAGTGGGACAAAAGAGAGGTGACCCTCCCTTACTATCAAAGATCCCAAAGGGGTGCAACCAACCGACCCGGGGGGAACTTTGCCCACCTCCTGGTGATTCGGAGCCCGTGTAGGGAGCCTGTCATGCCGTTTTATCCCTCACACATGTACAACGAGTGGAGAATTGAAGATTGAAGACTTTCCAAAGGCTCAAGTACCTACAGGTTCAAAACAAGGTAAAACATGGAATTTACAGGGTACTTACAGGTGGTTACAAGTACACCCTTTATTACTGAAGTATAGGTGCAAGTACTACAGGGTACCCACAGGTCCTATACACCCTTTTACATGGTTTGATAACCATTTGGGGTTACTATCTTGCACTACAGGGTCAAAACAGGGCACTTACAGGTCTAAATAGGGTCCAGGACTGGACAGTTTAGACTCAGAAATCCAGCTACAGAATTTTTTGTCCTAAACCTGTTATAGCGTGCTATAGCTCATCTCGAAGAGGGCGTTCTTAGCTTCAACTAAAAAGTTCTGAAAGCAGAGTTCCCTAGCAAAAGTTATAGCCATTTTTTTGACAGGGGTACTGCAGGATTACACTATTATGGTAGGACATAAAGGCAAAAATAAGGTCCAAGAAGATTATGCTCAGCAAATCAGGGATTCCATGCTGGATAATACACTTCAAGAGAGCCCTGAAGAGCTTCAACAACAAGGAGAAGTCAGTATACTCAATAATACTTTGTGTGCCCATGAACAAAGACATAGGGAACGTCATGAGGCCATTTTGTCAAGAATGGAGCAGATGGTTCTATCTACTGATCAAACGAAGTCTTCCATTAATAAGTTGGTGGATTCAACTACTCAAACCAAGGCTTCTATTGATAAGTTGGTGGAATCTAATGAACAACTTATGGCACAAATTTCTCAATTTATGCAGTTGCAAATGGGATCAAGATAAGCTAATGGGAAGGCTTGTTCAAACAGTGGCCCTTCAGTCCCACTTCAGCCATCTAACCAAAATGGTCATGGATATGGGATTATTGGAAGAAGAGGCATTCCAAATAGTTAGTATGAAGTAGGACAGGCTTCACAGAGGCATGATGACTATTTGGGCAGTTTGAATGGAGCCAATACTCAAGCTTTTGGACTGCATACTCAAAATTCTAGGGATGCTCTACCAACAGGAAGATTGCATAGTAATTCTCAGCCACTTGTTGGAAGATTCCCTTCTCAATTTGGAGGTTCCGTACTTGGTAATCCTGATCAGCCAATTTTGGGACAACAACCCTTTCATGAAAAGGAGTTTAAGGAAAAATTTGTTTTAGCCAAATTTAATGGTCAGTCATCTTCACCATCTGATTTAGAGGAATGGACCTCTAAGATGGAGTCCTACTTTGACATATACCCTAAAACTGATGACATGAAGATTCACTTTGCTTCCTTGCATTTGGAGGGATTTGCCCATACTTGGTGGAGGTATATTAAGAAAGAAAATATACTTGTAGAGAATTGGGAAGCTTTCAAGGCACTTATGGCTGAAGTTTTTGTTACTCCTCTTGAGAAAGAGAAATTAGCACGAAGATGGTATGGTTTGGAACAAAGGGGCCTAAGTGTAAGAGAGTACACTAACCAATTCCTCAACCTGACTATGTATGTGGAAAGCATCAGTGATGAGGCTAAGCTTCACAAGTTTATGTATGGCTTGGAGCCATCTTTATCAGCTGATGTTATGGCACAAAATCCTACTTCACTCTTTAAGGCTATTGAGCTTGCGGAGCGCTATGGAAGAAAGTATAGAAAAGAATCTTCATTTTAACCTGGTTTTGGACAGCTAAGGACTGTTTTAAAGTAGGGACAAGTTGGTAACACTTATGGCAGTAATCATGTGCCGAATGGGAGCTTATGGGTACCAACTTATCCTCCATTCAATGCTTCTAGGCCTCAAAGTAATTTCAGGACAGCAAATAGTCCAAGAGTTGATTTCAAATAGGGGAACAACAAGCCTAAGTCCATCTCAGCTAATACAAATCCTAAATCTATTTCTATGGATCTTTACAAAGAAAGGAAGGACAAAGGCTTATGTTTCAAGTGTGGGGAAAAGTATACACCTGATCATGCCTTAAGTGTGTATACAAAAATGTTAAACCCAAGCTTCAAAGAATATTGGTTTTTGAGGATTTTGAAGATGACATAGATAAAGCTAATGCGATGGCACTTAATGCTGAAAGTGAAGATCTTGAGGAGGAAGTTGGGCAGGAGTATTTTTATGATCCAGCCGACTCTTTTCCTTTTGATCCAGGAGGAAGTGTTCCGTTTGACCCAGGTGGAACTTGTGATGAGTCGTTTGCTGCCACTAATTGTTCTATCTCTATGGATGCTTGGACAAGATCTAAGAGCCCTAATACACTCCGTATGAAGGGAGCATATGTGGAAAGCCAGTGTTCATCCTGATAGACAGTGGCAGTACTCATAGTTTTGTGAATAAGTCCATCATGGACAAGCTAAATTGTGTTCCCAAAGATTTACAGCAGCCCATTAGAGTTCAAGTGGCTAATGGTGAAGAGGAAATCAGTTCACAGATTTGCCCACAGGTTTCTTTATAGTTGGCTGAAAATTTTGAAGCCAAGGTAAACCTGATCACTCTGGAAATGAGGCCTATAGATATTGTACTCGGTTGTGATTGGTTGATGACACTAGTCAGGATCACTATGGATTTCTCACAGTTGTATGTGGAGTTTATCTCCAATGGACAGCTATCCATTTACAGGGAATTCTTAGTAGATCAGATTTTCAGCTTATCACCATTCAACAACTCAAAAGAGAGTACAAGAAGCGCTCACAAATATTTGTTTTGTATTTGAATAAAGAAACATAGGATCAGCCCAATAACTCAGCAAACCATCCAGCCTTGATAGCTCTTCTTGAGGAGTATAGAGATTTGTTTGAAGTACCTACTTCATTGCCTCCTAAGAGAGCAGTGGATCACCCCATTGATTTGGAGCCCAACTCAAAGACAATCAATAAGCCACCTTACAGATTATCAAAGTGTGAACGAGAGGAAGTAGCCAAGCAAATCAAGGAACTTCTTGAAATGGGATTCATTGAACCAAGTTCTTCACCTTATGCATCCCCAGTCCTGTTAGTCAAAAAGAAAGATGGATCTTTCAGAATGTGCATTGACTACAGGGATCTCAATAAGATCACAGTGAAGAACATGTATCCTATACGTAGGATTGATGATTTTCTTGATGAGCTTAAGGGGGCTTGATTCTTTACGAAGATTGATTTGAGGTCAGGGTATCATCAGATTCGCATGCGAGAGGGTGATGAAGTCAAGACTGCTTTCAGGACTGATCGTGGGCTCTATCATTTCTTAGTGATGCCATTTGGGCTTACAAACACTCCAGCTACCTTCCAAAGCCCGATGAATAAGATTTTACAACCTTTCCTCTTTCAGTTTGTCTTGGTGTTCTTTGACGACATCTTAATCTAAAGCAAGACTCTACAAGATCACTTGGCACATATGAGGAGGGTTTTTGATGTATTGAGACATCATAGGATTTTTACTAAGGAGAAGAAGTGTTCTTTCATGCAGACTGAAGTGGAATACTTGGGACATATTGTTAGTGAAAAAGGAATACAGGCTGATCCCAAGAAGATGCAATGCATAAGAGATTGGCCAATGCCTACTACTACTACCTCTCTTAGAGGATTCCTTGGTTTATCTTCATTCTATCGCCGATTTATTAAGCATTATGCGGCAATTGTAGCTCCTTTGACTGACAGGTTGAAGAAGGAGGCTTTCTTTTGGGGCACTCTTGCAGATAGCAGCTTCAACCAGTTAAAGGAACTCCTTACCTTTGCTCCTATCTTAGTATGCCCGAACTTCTCCAAAGAATTTACTATACAGTGTGATGCTAGCGGCCGTGGCATTGGGGCTATTTTGCTTCAGGAGCATGGAGTAATTGTATTTGAGAGCCGTAAGCTTACAGATAAAGAAATGGCCATGAATGTTTATGACCAGGAGATGTTGGCTATCTTGCATGCGATCAAGAAGTGGCACCATTACTTATATGGCAGCCGATTCAGAGTACATAGTGATCACAGGGTACTTAAGTATTTCCTTACTCAGTCCAATCTTACTCCAAAGCAACGTCGTTGGGTAGCTACATTACAGAATTATAATTTTGACATCACTCATACAAGGGGCAAAGATAACATAGTGGCTGATTCTCTTTCTTGTATGTGGGCCTGCAAAGTTTTAGCTATGACA
Source organism: Lygodium microphyllum (assembly GCF_053477565.2). Taxonomy (NCBI): domain Eukaryota; kingdom Viridiplantae; phylum Streptophyta; class Polypodiopsida; order Schizaeales; family Lygodiaceae; genus Lygodium; species Lygodium microphyllum. The sequence goes on from NC_141143.1 coordinate 122,104,773, forward strand.
GAATTACAGAATGATTGGATTGAAGAACTACAGGAGGCCTATCTTCTAGATGAGGAATTAAGTCAAATCTTTCAGAAATTATAGCAAGGTCTCATGGAAGAAAACTTGCATTACCAGCTTAAAAATGGTCTTATTTGGTGGAAAGGCAAGATTTTTATTCCCTCTACTTCTTCTTTTAAGCGAAAAATTATGGAGGAGTTACATTCTTCGCCTCTAGCTGGACATTTAGGAGTTTTCAAGACCTATGACATGATCAGTAAAAGCTATTATTGGAAAGGACTGTGGAAAGATATCAAGGACTTTGTTATGAAGTGTATGCCTTGTCAGCAAAATAAGGACAACACCCATAAACCAGGAGGTTTGTTACAGCCATTGCCTATTCCCACGGGTAAATGGACTCATATTACTATGGATTTCATTACTGGCTTACCTACTACCAAGAAGGGATGGAATAGTATTTATGTGGTGGTAGACAGACTCACCAAGGCAGCCCATTTTATTCCAACCAAGATTCAATTTACTGTTTCTCAAGTGGCCAACTAGTTTATGGAGCATATTTTTAAACTACATGGATTACCATAGGTGATTGTCCATGATAGAGACTCAAAGTTTATGAGTAACTTTTGGCAGGCGGTATTTACATCTATAGGCACTAAATTGGCTTCATCTACGGCTTCAGCGTGAAAAGAAGCTTCGATCACGTTCTATTGTGGAATATTTGATCAAATGGAGAGGTTTACCACCTGAAGAAGCTTCTTGGAGACCTGATTCTATATTGGATGATTATCCTTACTTGAGGGATACATTGGTGGGGGTTGAAGCCTATTGCTTATGGAGCTAGTAATGATGCAGACTGGTTCAGGACAACACACTGTTTTGGAACAGTTTTTATCGTGCCTAATTTTTAGAATTAATCTATCTACATGGGCTTAAAGTACTCTTCAAGAGCTTTGTTTTGATATATGGTATGTCCCATTTGGACACTTCTACTAGAAGTTATGGCAGATTTGGTCCAGCAGGGTCTGTTTACTCAGCAAGCTGTCTACTTTGTTTCGAGATTATTTGTTGAAGACTTTATGGCTCCATATGCTTCTGAAGTATTCCAAATCATGTATATAACTAGAGCTTACTTCCGTTCTTCAATTTCAACTCATGTAGTTAGTCATACTTCATTCATTTTCCATTTGTAAAGCTGTAAAAACAGAGTAGTACTCTGTTCTATCCATCTTTTTCTAGTTGTTTCCAGGTTTGTTTTTTAGGACAAAAACTTTTGGGAAGGGATGGATTGTAAGAAGCTGGGAATAACAAATTAGTGTAAATTGATATTATGCCATGTCACACTGACATTGGTATAAAAGGAGAGGATATGTAAATTTTCACATCTTTTTGACACATTAATACAATTACAGTCTTTCTCTCCCATCTTGCTCACAGCTTCTATGGCTTCCCCTTCTTTCCTGTCTTTCTCTCTCTAAATCTAGTCTTTCTCTCTCCTCGTCACTCTTCTTCTCTCTCTTCCTGCAGTCTTTCTCTCTCTTCTGCAGTCTTCTCTCCTCTTTCTCTCTCCCTAGTTCTCTCTCTGACAGACCGACGGTAGGGAGGCACACAGAAATTAAATACTTTGACTAACGGAGCGACCTTGGCGTCTACTAAACCCTAAGCTAATGTTATGTGTCTTCTTGGGTCCTTTCGAGGATCCCTTAAGTGCCCTTATCTTTACTTTCTTTTGGAATGAGCGTGACCGGAGACAAGCTGGGAATGGTCAAAGGGAATTGATATCTATTTCATCGGCTAGAGAGGCCCTCTTTAAGACATTCACTGAGATGTCCACTAGGGCTAGGAACACTTAATTACATAAACTTTTGTATATCTATTATGGATTGCTTTGGAGCATACAATAACCTAAACTAAATTGATCGGACAATTTGAGTCTTCGGCCTTGATCATATAAGCCATTGGTCCGATTTAATGTAAAAAGATGAACTATTTATCGGTTAGGATAAGAGCTGGTGATTACATCTAATAAACCTTATTTTTGTTATTTAAGATTAGACATTGCAGCATTGAGTGGTTAGGTTTTTTGAATATATACGTAAAGAAAATTCCATTGATTTGCTTATAAGAAAAATATCCCCAAATAAAATAGAGAGTATGCTATAAACCCTAACCAACACTCCGTTATGATATAAGGTTATATTAAAAGCTATGAAAGTATGCTTAAGAGCCATCTAAAGACCCATCTTTTGTCATCGGGCAAGCCGAGTCTGGACAAAAATGTTGTACAATAACTTATAACTATGCTTTAATTTAAAAAAAATACTATATGAGCTGGCTGTTGTGAGGGCAAGGGTCCATTTAATTTGCATCGCGATGCATCGCGAATAAAATCAGCTATCTTTCTTTTACGGTTTGGAAAGCCCATGGTGCAGATTGCTTGGAATCTTAGGACCTAAAAATAGCTTTTTTGGGATGAATGTAATAAACTTTTTTTCATCTGCTTGCCATACTTGACCGAATGGATAGGGTGGAAAAATGAAAAGGCAATGCAATTTTGGAATAAAACTGTCGTCTATTTCTATGGAAAGCCAAATTTCATTAGACAACATTTCCAAACCACCCGTATACGCATACACGAATAAATAAATGTCTAATCATAAATATATCTATAGACATAAAAAGAAATCTATTCGCATATACAAATATTCTTGTGTGGTTGTTCTTTGAGACCTTTTTGAGGTTGACTTGGTGTCTCTCTATTGAGTTATCTCCATGATACGCGCAATATTATTATGGCTTATATGCGTTGCGAAGAGGAACTAAAAATGGATTAACCTAAGAGATTTAAATAAAGCAGGTTTTCTCTCTTTTGCCTCGAAAACGCTGGCAGATAGAAAGCCAAGCAAGATTAGGATCCATTTTTGCAATAATATCAATATATGTTAGGATAAGAACAACAAGAAGTGCTTCATGTCAGTTATGATAGATAAGTATGGAAGGAAGAAAGACAAATCGGCCAATTATATCCTGTATGAAAAAGAGATAGCTTATTTGATGACTAAAGTCGGCAAAATTTATGTGCATCTGATCTGGCTCCATATTTTTGGAATGATGTTTTGTGTGCTGATGAAACCTTATTATGTTTGCAAGGTTTCAAATGTGAAGGTGCAAAGCCATTTGGCAATGAGATATCTATGGGTTATAAATTATGGGCTCTTGTTTTTACGCAAGTATCATTAGAAACAAATAGTCTTTAGCTTAGCACGCAGTGAGCTTGAAAAAATGGAAATAAGATTAGACACTAGAAAACCACTTTATATTGCCGGAGCAAGTGAGCTAGAGGCTCCAAGGTGCTATCGGCAACTTATTGATTTTGTTGGGTGTCCTGAAAGAAACTCTTTTATTTTTTGCCACTAAGGGGGAAAGTCCTTAGTAAGCGCTATATGTCAATTTTATGATAAGCCATAAAATGCATAACGTTTTAAAATGCAAGTTCCCGGTCGGAGGTTCCCTCCAGATTTTCTGGTGTTCGTGCAAGCCGTATGCGACAAAAGTCGCGCGTACGGTTAAGAGGTGGTTTACTTTTATATCGGCTAGAGGTATGGTTAAAAGTTTACGTTGTCCTATTTGTTCTATGATTTATGGGTTTACCGGAACTACCAATTTTGAAGAATCGGCGAAAATCTTTATTGGATATGAAATCACTTCGTTTGATGTTTAGTCTAGTGGTATTTTTATGGGGATTTTATTTATTGCGATAGGGTTTTTATTTAAAATTACTGCAGTTCCTTTTTGGGCGGCTGTAAGATGGTTTATGGGCAAATATTGTAATCAATTTTGGTACTATTAGGGCACTTTGTTTGTGTTAGGGCATGGAACTTATCATTGCCTCGCAAGAGTATGAAACTATAGCATGTCACAGAAGCGCGGTTGGGGGCTCAGAGTACTTATTGCGCGAGCTTTATTGTGTTATATGAGATAAGCTTGTCTATATGGCAAATCAAAGTTATCTCCTTTATCTTTTAGTTGATTGGCTATCCAATGAACTCATGTTCTAAGCACAATAAAAACATGTGAACAAATGCTGGTGCACTTTTTGCTTATCGAGATAAAATGGTGATAAGGTATAAATTAGAGAAATTATAAGCAGCTCTATAAAAGCCAACTCCTTGCTTGCTTAAAGACAATTAATGAAACGGGATCTCAAGACACCAGGACCATAAGCTATATCGGCGAAATCCAAGGGTAAAATAAAATCCCAATTGGCGATCATAGGACCTTTAGTACCCAATCAAAGCTTCGTCTCATTTTGGTCTTTGTTTCACAAGCTAACCGAATTGGATAGGTGGCTTGGAAACTATCTGATTTGAATGGCTGGTTAGGAAACTGCAGAGCGCATAAGAAATTATTTTGTTTCATAGCACTCAAAAAAAGGAAGTAACGAATTCTTTTAGTTTATTTTGTGACTGTGAAAAACTGACCTTTTCTCTTCACCCTTTGTTTATGTTTGTTTTTGGTCAGAGTTATATTGAAATAACGAAGCTACCTTATTACAAGTAATGCCTCGCATGTCAGCGGACTTGTTTTTTTAGTTTTGCTTCGCCATCATTTGGCTTTTTTTTTTTGGGTGATCAGATATGGGAAGCTTCCTTTAGACAAAAAGGCCCAAAAGAATCGCAAGGGAAGCGTCGCTTTAGCGTTATTAATTCTTTTTTTCGAAATGCTTTGGATGTTGACAAAAAAAAGTAGACTCCTTTGCCTGATTGCCTATTTCTTAATTTTGAAAAGTGGTGGAAGGGTTTGAAAAATAAAAAAATTTACTGTTGTTGATAACTCCAAATAGTCCTGTAAAACAATTCCTTTGCGGTTTACTGAGACCAAATAATTACCTATTCATAGGATACCTTATCTATTTATTTCACATCATATCAATTTCAAACGCTTAGTAGGTGCTGGCAAGGCACTTAGGATAAATCTTTTCGAAGGCTAGAAAGCATAAAAAAGCTTTTGTAATACTCTCCCATGAGTTGAAGGCTCTGAATCGAACAGAGGCTCTAGCCCTGACCCGATTCATTAACTGGTTGGGAAGCAATGTTTTTTTAAGGAAACCAATGATACATTATCGTCATTGGCAGATTTGTGATCTATAAACCAGTTTTCATTTTGGACCTAGAGAAACACTGGAGATAATGGAAGGGAAGAGGTGTATTTATATTAAATGATTTCTATTTATTTGAGTTTAATAAAGTCGTTCTCAGTGACCTGATTGGTTATATTTGACAACGTGTAGAATGGCTAAAAATAGTGAACTTTTGATTTTATCTGATCTAAATGTCATAGGATTAAAAAGCCGTACGATAGGCAACGATTATGTACAGTTTGAGGAACACTATAGTAAATCATTGCGGAATTTCCCAAGTGTTTAGCTAGGCAAATTAGGACTAGATGGCTACGACATGGTCTAATTAATGATTTACTTTTGACTCTATATGTATGGGCACCTGATGTATACGAGGGTTCACCTGCTTCAGTCATGGCATTTTTTTCTATTATACCTAAAATATCTATTCAATATGTTACGTGTTTTTCTTTATAGTTTTTATGACCCAACATGGTAATAACTCTTCTTTTTTTGCAGCATTGCTTTTATGATTTTAGGAGCACTAGCTGCTATGGCTTAAAAGGGAGTAAAAAGACTTTTGGCCTATAGTTCTATAGGACATGTAGGTTATCTTTTGATCGGTCTTTTACGTGGAAACGTAGAAGGGATTTAATCATTACTGATCGCTATATTTATTTATGTATTAATGACTATAAATGCATTTGCTATGGTTTTAGCATTACATTAAATTCGTATCAAATATATAGCGGATTTAGGCACTTTAGCAAAGACTAATCCCATTTCGGTTGTTGCCTTGTCTATTACCATGTTTTTATATACAAGAATATTTCCGTTAGCCGGTTCTATATAGAGTTTTTCTTCTTTTTATCATCAATTTTTTTTTGCAGGCTTTTCTAACTGCCTCACAACTAACAGAAACTCCTAGTCACGTTCGCTTAGCAAGTTAGTAGAACAGGGTCACTAGGAGTGCCTACTAAAACAGGTCTTTCAATGCCTGACAATGCCTTTGCAGGAGAGGCAATGACTACTCAAACTGCCCACTGACATACCTAACCTAAACCTTGGACTTCATGCTATGATTGCCAGTCCCCAACAAGAAAACGAAATCCCTCACAAGTACATAGACACTTATAACATAAAAGAATGGTACTCGTAAAAGGAAAGATATCACCTGGATTGGGCCACAAGAAGCTTTGGCACAACAAAGGCTCCCCCAGGTTCCACGTAATCTGTCTAGCACAACACTAAAACAAAAACGTTAACTGCACCCACACTAAACAAACAAACGGCCCTCTTGGCCTAAAATGGATAGGTCATTCTAATCCATGCAATACATGGTCTTCTTGGCATATACACCACATCCTATCAAACTAACCAAGATACCAAAGATAGCATAAAATATGAGGACTAGCCTCATGCTACTCATGTGAGTCAGCTAAAAGCTTGATCTACACCCTTTGTAGATCCACTAGCCCAAGCCTTTCTACTGATACCACAGTAATAATGGCCATCTCTTCTTGGGTATTATGAGCTGAATGAATGACATCATTAGGTTGATATTTCTCATCTTCTTGGTTGTCATTCAAACGGATCACTTGTCCCAACTTTCTAGTAACTCCTCCTACACGAAGAATCATGGATTTATGATCATTCAACTCTTCTCTAATTGGACCTTTACATATGTCAATGATACGATCCAAACTAGACAGACCTTCAAGCCTAGACCCATCACATAGATGCATCTCAGAGCGGTCCCTATTGTCAGATGTAGCATTATGGCCATCACCGCCAAGGCAAGAAGGACCAGTGCCAAGCATCAAAGATAGGGACCCCACCTTAGCAGATGTCTCGAGCACTCACCCACACCATTGTTTGTCCTTGTAAGTTAGGAACAACACTTGTAAAAGTCTATATAGCCCCGAACTCATAAAAGAAATGGGAATAATTAATCAGGTTGAACTTTTGGAGGGCGTGCCAAAACACCCCCAACTGGCCACCAACCCTAGCCAAGGGGGTTCTAAATAGTCGTGACAGGAATGTGGACTGAACCCGCCATGAGAGGTCTCTCCATGGGTTGGTTTGAATGTAGGAGGACACTTGGATGCTAGGGGGGGCTATGGCTGTAAATTCCCTGCCTCTGGGTCCTATTCAAATGATTAGCATGACTCGAGGTAGATTCTCGAGGGCCCTTGTTACTAGTGCAAAGCGGAAACTTGGTGGAAGTAAAGTGCATCCTTACGGATTGTGGATATTGTTCCATTTAAACAAGACTTGTATCTTTGATAAGTTGCTAGTATTAAGTTTACTTCTAGGGAACCTGTTTGAGTTTGTTTTTGTATTAGTGCCATTAGATTACATGAACAAACCCTATCCTTTAAGAGGCTTAATTAAGGAAGCTACTTTTACATGTCACACCTAAATGTGATAGAGCTAATTAGATAACTAAAGTACACCTATTGAGAGAAGAGGGTGGGCGGAACCCCCGACGGGTCTGTCCTATGGTAGGGTGGTCCCAGAGAATTGGGAGGCTTCTCACAAAACTTTACCATCGTTTGACCTATATGCAGCATGGGATAATACTCGAGTTCTCACCAATTTTAGGAAACCGGAATGGGGTTATGCCCTACGGGCAGAGAGGTGGAGCGACGCATCCCTCTCGTTTCTACTTCTTCTTGAAGCAAGTGGGGTATGGACTTGCTTTGTAGGGGGATGTTAGGTAGGAGGTGGTAAGGGTGCCAAGGGGGACTCTAGCTAGTAAATTTCTTATACACCTAGTAATTGTCTAATCCCTACATGACCCATGATGGTATTCCTGGAAAGCTCTTATACTGGTTAAGGGTAGATTCTTTATGTGATTGAAAATTTGGGTTGTCATTTCCATATGGGTAGAAGGAGAAATTATAATACTCTTGTAAGGATAGGATAAGAAATTCTAGTAAGAAGATGAATAAAAGAATTGTTTGAAATTGTTTCATATAGGAATCTTTTATCTTGTTTGATTGTTGTGATATAAATTATGTGAACAAACCTAGATACCTAAAGGGTTTAATGTTTGCACATGCTGAGCTTGCCATCTCAACACTCCCCCTCAAGCTCAACTATATCTCTGCAACTCCAAGTAAGCTTCGAAACTTTTAAAGCTTCTATGCACCCAATGCCTTTGTGACATGTTAGCTATCTGATCCTATGTATTGATATATAAAAGTTAATCTCTCCTACAAAAGTACCTTCTCTCTCACAAAATGGTGGTGCACCTCAATGTGTTTTGTCCTAGCATGGAACATTGGATTCCTAACTAATTGTGTGCTACTCACGTTATCACAATTGTCAAGAAGAGGACAGGAGAGAGAGAAGAAGAGGAGAGAGAGAGTGCAGAAGAGAGAGAAATACTGTAGGAAGAGAGAGAAAGAGAGTGATGAGGAGAGAGAAATACTAGAAAAGGAGAGAGAAAGACAAAAAGAGAGGAATAAGCCATGAAAGCTTGGAGAGAGAGGTGAAGATGAAAGGAGACTTGTATTATTATCTACTGGTCAAAAATTAAGTCCCTAACACCTTATATACCAGCCATTATAGCTAGTATTTCCCCATTATTAAATCCCCACTCTCTTACATTCCATCCCCACCCAAAGGTTTTTTGCCCTCAAAAACAATTTGGGCACTTATGATAATTGGGCAGGAGCAGATCAGAAACTACTATGCTGCATTATTACAGGGGTATACTAACGAATAAAGAGGTATTATTGTGTATGATGGGTCATTGGGTATGTACAATACATGGGCCTTATTGGAGAATTATAAAAATGAATTTTTGACCCAAATATCTTGAGTAAATGCGAGCTGCAGATAGTGGATAGCAAGCTATTTACGACAGGCCCTTGCTGCAGTAAATCTGAGATAACTTTCTGTAGAGAATTCCGATCAAGGCATGCTACACATCAAAATGGAGCTCTTGATAAGTGCTTTCAGCTTATGTAGGTTGGGTTTGGCTATTCAGAGTTTAGAAAAAAATCTGGTGTAAAATAGTGAGTTGTCTGCAATTTTCCTTGCACTAAAATATGGCTATAGATAACCAATCTTCAGCCAAAAGAGTCTACAAAAAAAGATGGATGCTGGTCTAAATGAGATCCCAAGCAATCCATTAACCTCGTGGATCAAAAGGTATTCCGTCATAATGATTGTCTAAGAGAAGAGAATGCCCATCAACCACATACTCCAATCTACCCAAATCAAATGGATACAATGAAGTATCCCCATAATCAAGTCCATAATCACATCCATAATCTCCCGGATCATAGGGAAGCATAATGCCATCTTTATATTCATGTATGCCCAAATCATGTATTATATCATCATCGGACATATGCCAATCATTATAACCATGATCAAGGTACTCATTATCAAATGTGTTCAATGGCTATTGTAAACCTTGATTAAGTGTAAACTTATGCTCAAGATTATCATCATGAGGCTTCTCCAAGAGTCTAAAATCTTCAACATAACCATCTACATTCGTGAGTGCCTCATGTGATTCATCAGCTAAGATGTCATCAGCTTGTACATCTTGCTCTTCACTGTTCCCTTCTTGTACATCTTCTTGGTCTTCTTGCTCATCTTCTTGTTGTTCATGTTGCTCATTATCCCAATCTTGTTGTTCAGCTTGCTCATTGCTCTCTTCTTCAACATCAGCACTTTGAAAAGAACTCATCATTACATTTGGGTAATCATGAGGTATGAACTAATTGGGATATAGGATACCATGGTAGTTATGAACTTGCTATTGATCAAAGCTAGAAGAGTAATGATAAGCATGACCATTATTGTCACATCCATAAGAACTGGGTGGCTCAATTAAGAAAGGTTCACATGTATAATCATGACTATGTTGCTGAAAATGTGGATGCTCATAAGCATAAGCATGTTGCCCATAATAGCCATTCTGCTGCCAAGGTTCAATGGAGTGATACTTTGCATTATGACATGGTACATCATATCTATAAGCATTAACATGTTGTCTAGATGTACTTACATATTACTCATTTTTGTTTGCATGTTGCTACTGTCCATATTCATAAGATGCATGCAGGTCATAGTATGTACCATTAGCATATACATGTTGGCCATAAGCATAAGCATCGCATGCATAATGCCCATGAGAATTTGCATTAACTGATGGGAAGGTGGTTCTTTTAGCATGTACATATGACTAATCTTCTTGCTCTTTTCCATTCATTTGGAATTCCATCCACTTAGTGAGCTGGGAAGCAAGGGTGTCCATAGTGGTCTTCATTTGACCAATGCCTTCCATTAATTCTCTATGCCTCTCAGCATGCCTTGTCTCATGCAAACTGAGGGTGTTAGTGAGCACGCTAAGGCTCCACACGTCATGAGAGTAATCTTCATCTTCCATTTCTGGGTTGTTCTCAGTCCTTGGTTCTTGTGCATCCTTGATTTGTTGCTGAACATCTTCATTGGCCTTGGTTTTTCCCTTGTTCCCTACCATGGCTAAGTGCAGTCTTGTTAGACCCCCGCTCACTATTTTGCTCGTAACGTGAGCTAGGGAGCTTTAATTGACCTACTTTTTTTGTTCAAGTTGAAGCCAAGGATGTCCTCTTCAAATAAGCATAAGCATGTTGCTACAGGTTTAGTACAGAAAATTCTATAACATCAAATCTATAGTTGTTTTATGCAATCACGGACCCTATTTGAGAGTAGTAGTGGATTGTTTTGGCCTGTAAGGGATGGGTAGTGCCCAACTAAAGTGTCCAACCGCTTGGAGTTTTTGTTTGTGTTTGCTCAATCCCCAAATTGGCATGATGGAAGTAGTAGTTATCAAACGGATCTCAAGACTTTGCAATTTTAATCCTCATGACTAATTTCTTGTACTAGCTCTTAGTCAAAGTCATGAAGCAAACACGAAATTATTCTCATATAACAATAGGCATATTGTATAGATACTTGATAAGGTAAGTGTGAAATGATCTCAAGTAACTAGACTCCAACAAGCCTTACATTGAGCTAGAATCTAGTTTTTCCTAATATTGGGCTCTTAGGCTAAGTAGTTTTGAGGTATCTAAGCTTTAAGCTAGGACTTCCTGTCCTTGATTCTTGATGTGATATTCTTTTAGAAATTATGCTATTGGTAACCCTTGTCTATGCTTTAACGTAGCACTTGTGTGCACAATTCTTTAATGTCATTCTTTTTATGACTATGCCATTCACAACCCTTGACCGATTCTTCCTTGTAATTGCTCTATCAATAAATAAGTCATATGAAACTAGGTGCAATTAACTTCCCTTGATACATGCAGTTTGCCAACTCCATCTTTCGAATGTTTGCGATGAATTTATCCTTTCAATAACCCACTCTCGTGCGGCATAGTACGGGTCTAATGCATCTCATGCAAAAATCAAAGCAAGCATCCATCAACTTGGAAATACATGACTTATGACCGGTACCATAGTTGGATTGGTAGTGATGCCCTTGCTCGAGGCTTTGTTGCGGGTTGTGGGATTGCCATCTATGTGTGACATTTTTTGCCTTGGGGCCATACTCGATCTTCCTCTCCTTTACACGCGATTCGAGACTTCAGTGCCTTTTACGCAATTAGCGGGGCCAATTGGGGAGATAATTAAGCTTGCAAGTGGAGGATAATCTCGCAGAAAAGGTATAGGTTCACGGGCAAAGGGGAAAGAAAGAACGCATGTGGACACCCTCTAAGGAGGGGAAGAGAAAGAAATCTTCTCTCTCTCTCTCTCTCTCTCTCTCTCTCTCTCTCTCTCTCTCTCTCTCTCTCTCTCTCTCTCTCTCTCTCTCTCTCTCTCTCTCTCTCTCTCTCTCTCTCTCTCTCTCTCTCTCTCTCTCTCAGTGTGCCGCTTAGGCCTCCAAGCCCTTCTTTCTTTGTCGGGGGGGTTATAGGAGAAAATAGGGTATTATTGGGGGGGGGAAAGTGGAGTGGTGGTGATACCTCCACCACCCTATTGTTTCACATGGCAGCAAGGATGTTCTACGCCTCCCAGGTGGGCCGCGGACACCGGGCATGTTGGCTAGGGGGAGGACTAGTCGTTATGCCCAAGGGGGGAGAGGTGGCATCATCGTTGCAGTCTTCCTCCTATTTGTCATCATCTTCCACTCCTACTCCACATCATCCTCTTCTTCATTATCATTTATCACATTCTTCCTCCCAGTGATCTCATCACGATCTGCTCCTACTCCCACTTTGCCACCGTCTTCTTCATTCCCCCTCGTCGACGTCGTTCTCTTCCTCCCCCCCCCCCTTGCCACGACAAGGGGAGGATTAAAATTGCTTGAAATAATTTAATTTTGTGGGGGGGTGGTTCCCATATGGGAGCGGGGGTGAAATATTACAATATGACTCACTTACTTTAAGTTTAAAGGAACAGTAGCACAAATTAGTCCGGTATTGTTTCTTAGCAATGAAGCAATATGTTAGAATACAAAACATTCAAATAATATTTTTTTCACACAACACATTGGCTGATTTGTGGCTAATTTGTTTGAGGATTATATGGCGTTATACCTTGCATTTGTATTCTTATACATGGTATAAAGGCTAGGGTAATAGTTTTCGATGTTAGGAAGTCGGTTGTCCAATAAAATTACAAATCCGAGGTCATTTGCCCCTTCATTTGGTCCAAAATCACGAATGGGGAGGAGCGCCAAATCTTTTATAAGTTAAAGATTAGTGAGACTTAAAAGAAGCTATTTTGCATGAAACATCACGAATGGGGAGGGGCACCAAATTTTTAGCGCCCCATTTTTAATGAAAAAATAGCATTTTCTAGCTCTTGGAATCATACCTCCTCCTCGTGGGACAGAGATGCAGATTTTCTGGTCTCCATATCGCCAGAAGCAACAAGAGATTTGATGCACTCTATGAAAAGTTCAGATTTTAGCATTTATTTCTCTTCTTTCTCTCTCACCATAATCGTTGTTCATATGGGTCGAGAGGTTGAGGGGGAATGGATGTCGATTCATGATGACAAGATATAAGAAATAGAACAAGGAAGTGCAAAGGACGTATCAACGGCTGTAAAAAAGCATCAAGGGCTTCTCGTTTTTGAAATACGATGTAATGTGTATGTAGTTTATAGAGTAAGTGGACTTTTATTGAATTTTATGATAAATCTTTCGTTCTTATTGTGAAAAACGATTGAAAATGTATCAATATACTTGAATATGTCTGAAATTATAGAATAATCAACAATTGCCAACAATTCACGTAATGAAAATCAAAATCATAAAACTTGCAATGCGGGATTTAGTAGGAAACCCAAATTTAGTAATTTCATTTACCTCTAATCCCAAACGATGCATCAACTTTTCCGTCATGACACAAATCTCTGCACCTCCATCCACATATGTCTTTGACACTCTCTACCCATTGATTTCGGCTTCTACTAGAGGCACAATATCTTTCATCTTTCTAGCCTGGATTGCATTCACATGTCTATTCTTCATGGATCTAATGCTTACCATCTTTGAACATTGTCGCCGCACTGTTGGAGATAGATATAGTAATTGTGGCCATGAAATTTTTGGCCCTTGATCCCTCACATCAACAAGCAAATCATAAGCTCTAGTACCTTTACCCAGGGAAAAATCATCTGGCTCAATGTGTCGGCGTGAGCGAGCCCTCCTCTTTTTACTAATGCGTGTCTTTGTAGCCATTGATGACTCTGCCTCCTCTTCCATATTTTCAACCTCCTTTGATGGTGTAGGCTCCATTCTCTCAATTCTACGGGCTTTCTTCACTGGCATTGCTTCAACCTCTACTACTTTGGCCTTCCCTTTGACATCACTCTCATCTAAACTAATTATCCTGACATCATGATTCTCTGGCAGTTGGACAGGCAAGGGCGGCACCTCTGCAAGTGGTCGAGGATGCTGGAGAACTTGAACCAGCAGTGGAGGCCCTAGATTTGGTGGAACAAGCCTCTCCCTAGGTGGTGTCACTTGTTGTCCCCTCCTTCTTGGTTGGAACCCATTTTCTGGAAAACGCCTAGGATGAGGGCAAAAGTACATACCATGGCTAGTCTCCCCACAATTATAGCAAACATACTCTCTTTCTTATCTCCTTGGACCTCGATTGCCTTCATTTATGAGGGGAGGGGGTCGTACTCCTTGCACCAAATTTAACGAAAGGCTTTCAAGTTGACTAGTAATGCATTGTAGGAGCTCTTGCTGTGGCATCTCTGGTTTGCATGGGGCCTCTGCTATTTCTCTAGACCTTGGCATGGCTGGTAAAACCTGTATGGGCTCAACTCCCCCCTTCAACTGGGCTTGATACTTCAATTTTCTATCTTTCTCCCTGGCATAAGTGACTGATTCTTCATAGGATGTGGGAAACTTTCCTTTGACTTTCTCCCTTAGTAGAGGATGAAGTCCGGCTAGAAAACAATCTTTCTTAAGGCAATCAGGTACTCTTTCTCCCTCGACTAAGGAGGTTGTCCATTTATCCCATAATTTTATAAACATGCCTTCATAGGCTTGGTACTCCCCTGGTAAGGTTTGGCGAAGATCTAAGAGCTGTCTCCAAATATCTTCAGGTGGCTCTGTATCTTGGTACTTATGCATGAATGCGGTCTTGAGATCCTCCCAATTACCCCTTGTAGCCTCCGGGAGAGCTTGATACCACACTCGAGCATCACCCTTTAGAACTAAAGAGAAGGCCCGTACTTTGATTGCTTCATCATCCCGGCCTGTGACTAGGAATGCTATCTCTAAGTCATCCAAAAAGTCTAGAGCTTTCTCCCCTTTGTGCCCAAAAAAGCTTGGAAATGCCATGTTGCCTTAGTAGAGTACGAAGATGAATACATCTAGACTTAAGTTGTATTTTATGAGGGGAAGGATGAATGGGTTCACATATGCATTGATTTCAGCAAGACGTCTAGGTCCCAGTATGCTTTTAATAATGCCTTGGAATCTAAGCTTTGTGCTAGCTACAATATGCACAGTTTGCATAGCAAGTGGACGGATAGGTCCATACAACTCGTGGTGATTCATGAGAAACTATTATAATAAAATAAAGACATGTACATTGGAGGATGCATTGTAGTCTAACATTGGGAAGATTATAGGTTGTGGTGATACAAGAATCTCCCTTAATCTTTCAGCCCCAAAGTACATGACAAGACGCTGCTGGAAGAAAATCTTCCTACTGATGCATACATTAACTTGGATGTTCTGTACAGAGTGGAAGGTGTAGAAATTTGGGCCATTATTATTATTCATGAGTGGAGACTACTTAAGGGAGTAGAGGGAATGCACTTTCTTGAATTATGAAGGATTTTCCCGATAGTGTTTCTTTCTAGAACCCACCAAGTTTGCTATACAGAGAATTTCCTCACCAATGATTGTTCTTGCCTTAGTGTGTCCATCCTTAGTGACATATATTTCATAAGGTGTGATGGCCATCTTTTCAACCACACCTAACCTTCGAGCTAGCAACAGTTGAAGGTAGTCTCCATACTTTGCACCTCTACAAAACTCTACACCGTTCATGTATAGTTGTCCTCCTTTGATGTTGATTAGGCCAGAGAGAGAGAGGGATTTGATGATTTGGAGACGAGGACCTCCGGGAAGGGCCTTTACTTTGTTTGCAAAACACTCACCACAATTATGAGAAGCTAGCAATTGATGGCAACATGATTTTTTCCATTCTAAGAGAATGGAATTTCTAAGGTGAACACCTTTTACCCGCATACGTGCCGTCATCCGATAGGCATACTTCCTTTCTTGGGCTTCCTTGGGAGACCATTGTGGGAGTCGTGGACTTCAATCAACTTCAAAAAGAGTTGGTGAAGGCGAGAAGAGCCACTTTGAGCACTTGTTATAGAGGATGCACCACTATGTGTTGTATCGTCCCGCATAAGGAGGTAGAGAATTGTGGATGAGAATGTCCTCAGCGGGGGCACCAAAAATGAGGGCTGAAATGATGAATGGGTTGCCTCTCACCCATCCAACCTCCAATCATCACACACTAAGAGAACTAAAGAGGGGCACCACCTAGCCAAAGGGAGGATGGGCTAGGACATCCCTTTTCTCAAAGAGAATCAAAAGAACCAAGACACAAATTTACAAGAGAGAATATATATACTAGACACCATATTAGAATATGAGTGAGAGATGAGAGGAGAGGGAGAGAAGAGAAGAGGTAGAGGAAGCTTGCCATTATGCTACATGGAATGAGAAGATGAGAAGAGAGGGAGATAAGAGGAGAAGAGGTAGTCTAGGAAGCTTGCCATTATGCTACATAATAAAAGAACTCACTCATAGCTCCCCTCAAAGAGATGGACTAGCATGAGGGTATTCTAGAGTGCTCTTATGTGCTTGTCATTGTCCTTCTCCCCATTCTCCCATTCTCCATGGGCTCTTTATAGAGCCTCCATGAGGGATTAGATTAAACTAATCTTCTTGATTAACATAATCCTAGATTATGTATGGCATCTTTAAAAATATGGAGAATAGTGGATGGGACAAGTCCCCACCTTGGTCATCATGCAAGAAGCCAAGGGTGGTGGTAGACAAAATAGAGAAAGGGAGCTACATTACAAGAGGTGGGTGCCCAAAGCACATTATTATAATATATTTACAAGAAGGATAGAATGGAAAGTTGGTGTGGTGAAAGAGAAGAAAATTGCATGTAGCCAATAGTCTGCGCCTTCGTAACTTCAAATCCGTGAAGAATTTGAAAAAAGTTTCTTCTGTAACTTTGTAGACCGGGTCGAAACCGATTGGGGAACGTGAGAATTTTCTTGAAATTCACTTTTCTTGGGAGTTATTGAGATTATAAAAAGCGGCTTCCAAAAGCTGCTTTGACTTTAGTCCCCCATATATATATAAATACATATAAGCATGTGACAGAAGGGATCCATGCTTGTAAGCTTTTGTGTAAGATCCAAATGACGCCATGATGTGAATATTGACTTGTGTGCTAGGGTGAGGTGTCCTCTAATGATGGTGATAGATTCCAAATCTTAGTGATGTAGGCGGAACCCATGTGTAGTTGGAGGCTAGTCCTTTGAAAAATCTATGCACTCACTTAACACCTAGGTGTAATCCATTTCCATCTTCACTAAGATAACCATCCCTTTTACCATTTACATTGACATGCCTCCTAAGAACTTGTTCCCCCCATTTGCTAGAGTTATCATAATCGAGAAGCAATGTAGCATACCTAGTGCTTGAAGAGTAAACCCAAAGTGATATGGTAAGCTCTTGATAGGGGTTTTGGCCAAATTTTGTGGTAGTAATCCGGGTTGTAAAAAACCCGGATCATCTGCAATCTCCACAACAAAGGTAAACTAGATTTTTCTCTCTCATAAGGTGGTACATATCTCTGCTTAACTCTATGTGTAACCATTGTAGGTATGCCAAATTCGCTATCAAGAGTCTCACTAGAGTTATATCCTGAAGTCAATGGACCTGTAACAACATCAAAAACCTTATCTTTTCTTGTATCTCTCCCCCTCACTGATGTATCCATGTCAGTGGATGGAGACCCATGGTTGTGTAGCCTACCTATCCAAGGACTTAAAGCATAAAGATGTAGGTACACATTTGTGGATGACTATAGTAGATACACATGGATATACATCTTAAAGCATAAAGATGTATATCCATAAAGCTATCCAATACCTCATCTTTATGGATATACATCTTTATGCTTCAAGGATATACATATTTATGCTTTAAGATGTCTATCCACTTTGTTCCCAAACAATTTGCCACCACGATGCACGTATCTGTTGCTTCAATAGGAAGAGCAAATAGTCCACCACATAGAGCCACATCATGATGGTAATATGTTTTTGCCATTGTGGGATGAACTTCTTGTGGAAAGTGGCTTTGGCAATGAGAATCTCCAATTCTTCATTGGTTGAAGGAACTTTGCAAGCTTCCATTGAATTCTTCTCTTCTTGGCATGTGTACCTACTATAGTCATCCACAAATGACACATGGTATTGAGACCCACCAAGTGATGCATTATGCACAGGTCCCCAGACATTTGAGGGCACAAATTGTAAAGGCCTACTATTGTTCCGTGTATTCCTAGCAAATGGAAACCTTGCTTATTTCCCAAATTGATATACATGTCCCAAATTAGCATACTTAAACCTTGGTAGCCCTATAACAAGCTCCTTATGTTGCATATTTTTTAGCTTTTGGACATTTATATGTCCAATTTTTTTATGCCATATATCAATGTCTCTGATACTTTCCCCATAATGAGAAAACATAATAGCATTCAACTTAGGTATATTTGCATCTAGTGTAAACATCCTACCATGTCTCTAGCCTTTAACAACCAATCTACATCCTCTGCCATACTCCTTTATGAAGCAGCCATCTCTATTAAATCGTACCTTCAGGTTTTGCTGAACCATCTGGCCTACCAATAACAGATTCTTGGTGATCGACTATACATGCAATAAATCATGCAAGTGCTCTTTCCTACCACCAGAAGCATAACCAAAGGAACAATCCCTGTGTGTGCTATGTCATGTTGAGAATCATATCCAATACATACGTAGACATTAGCACCTGATTTCATCTCAACAAACCACTGGTTTGAGGCACCAGAATCTATATACCATACAAGATGCATAATGACCTTGTTGTCTTCTCATCAAGATCTCTTAGTAGCTCTTGCAAATCAAAGAGATATTTAGCATCTTAGTAATGTACATAAATTTGGATGAGTTCCCTGTCTTTTGAAAGAAATCAAAAATCCTATCATCACAATTGTGAGTAGTTCTGTCAGCCCACAAGGCATAAGGGAGCAATCATGGCCACTCTTTTACCTTCTCTCCACATGCTTTTGCCAATGCCTTCACAATAGGTGGATAACCTCTTTCACTTTTTCCATTTCCTTCAGGGTTTTAACGTGAAGTTAAAGTAATCTTTATCCCCAACTGTGCAAAGAAATCATGAGTTTCATCTGCATCCAGCTCACCCTTATCTGCAGTAATTTTTCCCACACAGCCATACTGACAAAAGATCTCTTCTAAGAAAAAAGTACACACTGCATTTGTTGTCTTAGTATGAAGAGCTCTCCCTTCTACTTGATTAGTCGAGTCTTCACGAGCAAGTAGAATATATCTCATTTTCCAAAGACCTGTAGGCATCATGACTAAATCCACCACCCACTTAAAATGAAGAGACAATGGATATGTGGGCTGCAATCCATCCCTATGTCTCACATATGAATAGATTTGACATGTCGTACATGTTTCCACCAAGTGAGCAACATCCTTATACATACCCTACCACCAATATCTTTCTTTGATCTTTGCAAAAGTACCCCAAACACCTCTATGACTAACCCATAAGGTTTCATGAAATTCTTGCATAACATTTACTTGTGAAGCTCTATCACCCAAAACTCACAATGGCATACCCTGTTTCTTTTTAGCATGTTTCCATAAGTATCCATCTTTTAAGAAAAACCCATAGGCTTTTCTCTTGATCTTCTCAAACTCCTCATCTGACCATTCATCTCTCTTTGTTAATGTATTGAGGTATTGACTAATTCTCAACCACTCTCTTGCATATTTTTCTTCCAGAAACACTTCTACACAAGATATAAAACATCTAAAGTGAATTCTCTTTGTTGTCCAAGCTTCTGTTAATGTTGTAGCAACACCTTGCATTGCTAAATTCACTCTTGCAACATCATTTTCAGCCGCAAGAAAGTCATCTTCTTCCTCCTCATCCATCATACCATCTTCATTCTCATAGGGTGCTGGAGATAACATGTTTGCCACTAGGTTATCTCTTCCTGCAATATGCTGAATTCAGGGTTCAAAGATTTGATGTACACAATCCACTGGAGCATATCAATGTTCGGGGTAGCATAACTAGTAATCATACCCAATACCAGCAAACAATCGGTCTCAATGACTACATGAGCACCCATAAAATACTCCTTATCGCATTTAAGGGATGTCACAATTCCCCATAATTCTCTTTTAACCTGTGGATACATTCTCTGTCATTTTGTCAATACTTTAGCCCCAAATCGTATTGTGTATCTTTGCCCTTCCTCATCATCTTGCCCAATTGCCCATCCAATTCTGATTGAGCTTGTATCAACAGTAATAATGATAGGCTTTCCATGTGAATAGTCAGCCTTTCTCAATGTAGGAGCAGATTTTAAGACCTGCTTCAATTTCTTCATTGCTTTTTTATGCTTCATTTCCCAATGAAATCTCTGACCTTTTCTTCGAAGTTGATATAGAGCATCAGCTACATGTGAAAGTGAGGAATCCATATCAAATAGAACACACATGCACCCAAAAATCTACGCACCTCTGATACATTCGTGCATACATCTTGCATTCTATCAATCCCATCTATTTTTACTGGTGATGGTCTTCGCCCATAGGGCCCGCACATATGCCCAACAATCAAAGCCTCTTCAACTCCAAAGATAGACTTTTGTCCAAAAAGAGTTAAATGCACCTCTTATAGACGCGTCAAAATCCTCTCACAATCCACAATATGGTCTGCAACAAACTGTCTGCACCCACGAGCATCCATCTCTTCATTCTTTTCATCCACTGCACACCCTTTGATTAGAGCATCATCCAAGAAGGACATAGTCAATTGTAGTATAAAATCCCTGAGTACCCTATTCATAGCATTTGTCATTCCTAGTCTATACGGTGGCTTGACATTCTAATGTCATATGAAACACATGAATAGTTTCCCAATTTCTAATTCCACAAACTTAAACTCATGTTTCATACGTTTTCTCCCTGGTCGCTCCCTTCAATGGCTAAAATGTCACAATCCAAGTGATTTGTGTATACCTTGAAGCTCTATCGTGTGAAATGTGAATTCAATTGCAAGGTTCATTATTCCACTAGTCTATTTTTGTGTTTCATACATTTTGCATTGGGTTTCTTTTATCTATTGAATGAAATGTGATATATGTAGTTTCATATTGTTGGATTCATTGATTTTTGTATTTTATACATTAGTATTCAATTTGTTATTAATAAATATTTTTATTATCATATTATTGAAGTTGATATTGTTGAGCTATCACTAAAACTAAGGCTACTACAAGAAAGCAGAAGGCCGATCCTAGGAACATTGTTGAGAATATCCATTAGTCCTTTAAGCCATCCAAGCTACCAAAAAAGCATAAAACGAGATTTTTGCAGGGTATAAGATGTTGTAGGGAAATTCAAGAAGGCAATGTGTAAGAAGTTGGAAATAGTTAAAATGTTGATAATATGCCATGTCACACTGACATTGGTATATAAGGAGAGAAGTTGTAAATTTTCATATCTTTTTGACAAATCAATACATTTACAATCTTTCTCTCCCTTCCTGCTCATAGCTTCCATGGCTTCTTCATCTTTCCTGTCTTTCTCTCTCTAAATCTAGTCTTTCTCTCTCCTCATCACTCTTATTCTCTCTCTTCCTGCAGTCTTTCTCTCTCCTCTACTATCTTTCTCTCTCCTCTTTCTCTCTCCCTAGTTCTCTCTCTGACAAGTGGTAAGAGCCTTGGTTCTTGGTCCCAGTTAGTCTCTCATTTTCACCTAGTTACAACTTTCTAGTTACATGGAATTTTGAGTCACAGGTACACAAGTACGGGAGCAGTAGGGGAGTTTCCAAAGCATCTCTGGACCACAAGGACTGCATGCAGAAGCATTAATGGCAGCTTTCTTGGGAGTTTACACCTCTGGACCACAAGGACTGCATGCAGGAGCATTAATGGCAGCTTTCTTGGAGTCTTAAATGGAGTTTGGACCAAAAATGAAGGCAGACAGACAAAGATGGCTTCCATTGCTTTCCATAAAGGTGTTACAAAAGCAGAAAAATCGTGTGCTTCTCTTGCACTTAAATAGGGAATCAAAGGTATCCTACACAATGTTGTTGCTGTAGTTCTTAAGGTTGAATGCCATAAGCTCATGGTTATTTGCTAAGTTCTGCCATAGCTGTGATTCCAAGCTCAGCTGCCTCACTTTCTCCTCTAGTTACAAATTTTTCCTTTCTGGCCTTCTCCTCTTCTCCATTTGACATGTGTTTGACTCCTTAAAGTTCCCATCAACATCAGATGAAATCTTGCTTCCTTGATCATTCTCTTTTCGTGAGCCTGATCTTTGAAAATCAATTTTAGAAAACCCAGGAGGAACAAGAGGACGTGGTGTTGTTGGAGGATTAATGGTATGAACTGGTACTAAACTTCCATGATGAATTGGTCCACAGAACTAGCTTCTTCACTGCCACTTCTTGGCCATTTCTGAGGATACCTTTGTACACGACGCTGAAGCTCCTTTTCCCTAACCTATGGGAGTCGCTAAAGCTGTCAGTTGCCTTCTTCAATTCCATGGCCAAAACAGGGTGCAGTCCAAACAGGGACAGATTTGGAAAAGTTGCTACATAAATTAGTAGCATCATTCTAACAACAAAGAAACAACTGGAAGTGATACTAGATATCATAAGCTTCGAGTGGAGCCATCAAACGTCTCATTTGGACACATATTTCTCGAGCTAGAGCCTATTTGGTACCGGCAGTTCACTAGTAGTTTACTGTGGACAGTTCTGGAAATTCTTAAACAGAGAGGGGGATTGCTATTCCTAAATTCAAACCAGGATTTCTAATTGATACTAGACATCCTAACCTTCAAGTCAAGCTATCATACACCTTATTTGGACTTCTATTTTTCAAGGAACAACATATTTCTTCAACTTGACTGCAATGGCAGCTGAGAACAATAGTTCCAGCTCTAGTGAACAACGTTGGCTTCAAACACAAGCTAAAATTGACAAACTTGTAGTTTTGGCTGAACAGTGTATTGCTCTTATAAAGGCATTTATGGAAAAAACAGCAATACCTGAATCAAATGCTTATGATCATGGCCAACATCTATATGCTGATGGTACACTTGGATCAAATGCTTATGCCTATGGACAACATGTATATGTTGATGGTACACACTATGATCTGCATGCATCTTATGAATATGAACAGCAACAACATGCAAATGAATATGAGCAGTATGCAAGTACATCTGGACAGCATGTTAATGCTTATAAATATGATGTACCATATAATAATGCAGAGTATCATTCCATTGAACCTTGGCAGCAGAATGGGTATTATGGTCAACATGCTTATGCTTATGAGTATCCATCTCTTCAGCAAAATAGTTATGATTATACTTGTGAAGCTCTCTTGGTTGACCAGCCCAGTTCTTATGGATGTAACAGAAATGGTTATGCTTATCAGTGCACTTCTAGCTTTGATCAACAGCAAGCAAGTGATTATGACCAATACAGTGGGATCAATGATCAAAGGCAACATGCTTATGTATATGAGCAGCAAACATCAGTAGAAGTAAATGTATATGCTCAACCAAATTGTTCCTCTGATGTGCAGCAGGGCTATTATCACCATATGCAGTATGAACAGCATGAGCAATATGGTTATGAGTATGGACAGCCATCTGTTGTACATGATGAGCATGGACAGCTATCTATTGTACATGATGAGCATGGACAGCCATCTGTTGTACATGATGAGCATGGACAGCCATCTGTTATGCATGAGCAGCAAGATGACTATGAGCAGCATGTCAAAACTATCATAGAGCTGACCAATGGTGATGAACAGGTGTGTAAATTGCTATCTAAAGCTAAACGTGTTAGACACCTTACTAGTGATACAATACGGGAACTGCATGCTGCGGGCTTATGCTATCGTTGTGCTAAGCCACTATCTTGTAATCACCAAGCCACATGTAGGGCAAAGTCTGCCAAAATAATCTTGCTATTTGAATATTATGATGTAAATGATGGAGAACATCTTGTTGAAAACCATTTTGGTATGAGTCCACAACAAGAAGTTCAGTTCAAGAAGGCAGATTATGGACAGCATGTGGATTTGGAGGACCATCATGCAATGGAGACTTTGTTAGTGAGTACCATCATGATGATCATATTTCCAGCAGTATTTGATTTCGATCTTATGAAAGTTGATCCAATGCATGGCAAAGATACAACTTTTCCTTTTGATCCGGGAGGCTACAGGCTGATTTTGACCTCCTGTATAGATTAGTACTACTATTGAGTATTAGATAATCTTTTCCTTTATCCCTTGTAATGCTGTATAGAGTAGTACTCTGTTCTATCCATCTCCTCTTTAGCTTGTTTCTAGGTTTGTTTTTGGGGACAAAAACTTTTGGGAAGGGATGGATTGTAAGAAGTTGGAAATAGTTAAAATGTTGATAATATGCCATGTCACACTGACATTGGTATATAAGGAGAGAAGTTGTAAATTTTCATATCTTTTTGACAAATCAATACATTTACAATCTTTCTCTCCCTTCTTGCTCATAGCTTCCATGGCTTCTTCATCTTTCCTGTCTTTCTCTCTCTAAATCTAGTCTTTCTCTCTCCTCGTCACTCTTATTCTCTCTCTTCCTGCAGTCTTTCTCTCTCCTCTGCAGTCTTTCTCTCTCCTCTTTCTCTATCCCTAGTTCTCTCTCTGACACAATGAAAGCTCTTGATAATGCAGTTGCAAAGTTGTCATTCCAAAGAGTGGTCAAGGAGATATGTGACTTTTGAAATGACCTAGTTCCTTGCAATAAGAACAACACGGAGCTTTATCACTTGGGGTCACACAATTCTTGGTTGTCTTTGGTAGGATTCTCTTCTTTAGACCAAATTGCCCTAGGATCCTTTTAGCGGACCGAAGTGGTTCTTTATCTTGGAAACTCTATTTCCAAATTGTACTCTTCTTAGATCTGGACTGAGATCCATGGATAATCAGCTTTTCTTGTAATACTAAAGAATACTCCCAAGCTTCGACATTCTGGTAAGACCCAATCTATATTAGTTTAGAAGAAACAACTTTAAGAGAAATTCATTGTAAGTTATATATGTCATTCCTTGCTAAAGTATCTCTGATCACTTGTAAGTTCTAGGGCTCAAAATTTATGCAACTCATATTACTCAAGTTTACTATAGTTACAAGAGTAAGGTTTATTCCAGTAGAAGTTGTATTACATGTCGTTAAAATTTCTAGGGTTTCTAATCATCTTGAAGAGGTGTAGTGGGTTCTAGGACTTCGTCTTCATTTGATTCCTCTATATATCCAAAGACTGCACTTGTGTGGCTTTGTTTTCTTGGAGGCTCAATATCTTCTGGGCAGTCTGCTTGGACGTCCCTAGCTCATTGCAGTGGGAGCATTGATGATTGGGATATCTCTTACAAATATGCCCTATCTCTCTACACATGTGGCATCTCTTGTCTTGATATCATGAATCGTCTTTGTCACAATTGCCTTATTTAAGTTCTTGAATGATTGGCTTTGCTCAAAGTAACGCATCTTGCATCTTGCAAGTCTGTTGGATGCATTGCTTCAAGACGCTGGTTTAGAGGAGTGTTCAGGCCATGGAAAAACTTGGATACTTGCTGCACAATATCCATAGGTGGTGCGTATTTTAGTAGGGTTACAAACTTTGAGTAGTAAGCTTCCAAGGTTAATTCCAGCTACTTTAGCTTGAAGAATTTATCCTCAAAGTTTGGTAGGTTGGCAGAAGGTATCATCCACGTATTGCATCTTTTAGTTGAACCCAAGTGACAACGGCTTCAAAAATACCTTGATCTTTGCACCATTGCTTCCACCATATCTGAGACTGGCCAACTAACTTAAAATACTTAAGTTTGGCTATCATTGCTTGATTGGTAGAAGCAGTTCCTACACGAGAGAAATAATCATTCATCAACTCCAATCCATATCTCCGCCTCCACTACAACATCTATTTCATTTCCATCAAACTCAGGTTGCTTAATTTGCTTGAGAAGGAATTTATTCTCTTACATGTCAGCATTTGTGGGTGCATATGCTTGAAAATCAAGCCATACCACTTAGGTTATTCTGTGAACTGTATTTTAATCAATCACGTATCATTATGAAGTTTCCCTTTGATACCAACTGTAACGTGCGTGCCTGTCGACCGTCTAGGCATGTTTTTAGAGGTCCATCGAGAGACGAATCTAAGTGATGTTGCCCAACACTCCCATAGAATGTTATGGGATTTCTTGCCTAGGGTTCTCGAGCCCGCCTCACAATGGAATGAACCCATTGGGATTGACCTGAAATTTGGGTTCCTAGTGATCAAGGTCTCTTGACAACATTCTAGCATCGAGTCCCGGATATCTTACTTTACACAGAGATACCCAAGCCGAAGTAGATCCATGTAGCACTTAGTTCAAAGAGAATGGGAAACGAGAGGAATGCGCCACTCAACCTCTCTACCCGTAGGGAATCGTCCCATTCCGATCCCCTAAAACGACATGAATCAAGGTTCTAATCTAACAATTTCCTTGTGAGAAACCTCCTACTCTCTAGGACCACCCTGCTGTAAGGTTTGGACTCGTCGAGGGTTTTGCCCACCCGCTTCCCTCAATAGGCATTCTTTAGTTATATAATTAGGTCCTACCACATTTATGTGTGACATTTAAAATGAGCTTCCTTAATTAGGCCTTTTAAGAAACAGGGTTCATTTGCATAATTCATAACATAGACACGAATGTAGAGTAAGCAATCCTTTTGACAAAAAAGTTCAAACAAGCTCCTTAACTTATCTTCAAGTTAATCTTTGTCTCCTGCCCATCCAGGAGAAATTGTACGTCTCTTTTTTCGTGTAGAAGTAACTGGTCCAAATCACATGGCACCACAATTTCCATCGTTTATCTAGAATAGGATCTTCCAATGCCGCAAACGTTGGGAACATGGAGGTCTTCAACTCCATTCCGGACTTGGCAAGGGGTGTCCATAGCTCCCCTGACCCTCAAGCTGCCTAGGAGTGAAACATTATTCCCGTGGTTGGCTTTTTCACCACTCGACCTTCAGCCCATGAATCGAACAGTGCCCTTTTCGAGTTGATCTGCGGTGCAATCATGTAGGTGATCCACCCAGGCAAAGAACCTTTCCTTAATTAATTGATTTAAGAATCAAGCATAGTCAAGGTATTCATCCCTAATATCATCTTCCAAGAAAACATCCCTTTATTCCCATGGCAATTTGTCATCACGGATCCTTGCCCTGAATTTACAATCAATCACAAGCACTTGGAATAATCATCCAAATGACAATCCAAGAATCAGTTGAATGTAAAAGCATTTAGGATGTTGTTTGATCAACCAAAAAAACCAATTGTATTTTTTCAAATAATGCAAGAATAGATGTGATAGCATTTTCATATGCATATTCGCTCTCCCCTTTGGGATGTAAGAGCGAGTTTTGCTTAACACTCCCTTCTTTTGCCTAGGGTGCATGTCAAGGCTTCATACAAGCATTACCTTATAAGATATTATCAAGCCAGTACGAGAGGATACTTATCCTTATTTTTCGATTGAGTATCCAAACATTTGAACTTGGTTCAAATTTCAACATCTACCAAAAGTTTAACTAGTCTCTTAGATTAAAGTTTTGTATGAAGTTTAGGTAAGTCAATATAAGTTCCAATTGGCCGTTCATATCTTGATCTAAATCTATCAAGTCTCTAAGTAACTTTCTAGAATTTCTTGTCTCCTGATTCCATGATGGAAATCGTTATGCAATCCTTTTCCCCAACAAGAGTAACTCTATCGGAGATTAGATAAATGCAAAGAATCCTAACTTGTGTAATAGTGGACATCCATTTCCTATAGGTAATTGCATGTTTTTCTATGGAAACGATCTTGGAGATCGTCGTCGTCTTGGTGATCCTTCTAACTTATCAGGAAGGTAAAAACCAATGTTCTTATGGAGATTGATCATAGATAATATTTTGATTATCTTGATAGCCATTTTACAACTATCGTCTAGGGTTTATTGGGCCACTTGAGGATGCTTATGATAACCTAGGTGAAAATAACCCCTTTAACTTAGATTAATCTATCCATCTCATCGGGTACACATGATTCTATTTAATCACAACCAAGTATAAATTTTGCATTGCTAATTACACTTAGGTGTAGATGCATTTATCACACATGGTTGAGTGCAATTTTCTTTTTCCTAATTTTAATTCTTGCACTTGGGTATGCATCCTATAATTATAAAGATGAAATTTATCCCTTTCAATGACCTATTCTCATGCGGCATAGTACGTGACCTGATGTATCTCATGCAGAAATCAAAGCAAGCATCTAACATTTTGGAAATGTATTTCTTACATCCGGTACCATAGTTGTATTTACAGTGATACTCTTGCCCAAAGCTTCGTTGCTGGTTGTGGGATTGCCACCTGCACGCGACATTCTTTGCTTGGGAGCCATTCTCGATCTTCTTTTCTTTTAGGGGAAACCCCCGCACGAACTTTGTAGCCTCTTGCTCAAATAGAGGGGCAAATGGGAGGAATAAGCTCGCGGGGTAGAGGAAAAAAGGGGAGGTGAGTGTGGTCTCCCTCTAAGGAGGGGAAAAAAAAAGAACCTTTTGGAACTCTCTCTCTCTCTCTCTCTCTCTCTCTCTCTCTCTCTCTCTCTCTCTCTCTCTCTCTCTCTCTCTCTCTCTCTCTCTCTCTCTCTCTCTCTCTCTCTCTCTCTCTCTCTCTCTCTCTCTCTCTCTCTCTCTCTCTCTCTCTCTCTCTCTGTGCTAGTGCATCATGCCGAGGCGTCTTTCTCTCTTGCGATATGGGGGGGGGGGAGGGGGGGAAGGGGGATATTGGTTTTATAATGGGGAGGTGGGGGAAGTTGGTATGGGGTGGTGGTGGTGGTGTCTCACCCCACCCACCAGTCACGGATGCATGGCGGTAGGGGTTCTCAGCCCCCCAAGTGACCCGTGGACTGGGCGAGGTGGCCAAGGGGGTAGTAGGCCATGTGGCCTCCCCCCCATCATCCTCATCATCGTTATCTTCTCCTCTTTCCCCCCCGCCACTTGTTCGGCATCGACAAGGGGGGAAGGAGATAAATTTTTTTGCCTTAATTGTAATGGAAAATTATAGGGAGGGGATTCCTATGGAACGCGCGAAGGGGGGGGGTTATTACACTTGTACATAACAAACATGCTCACTACTGTAACAATTATTGGAAATTTGTAACACATTTTATTGGTGGTATTTTATGGGATTAAGTATCTTGATATATTTAATTAAAAACTTATCACAACAATTATTGGAAAATAGTCACACATTTAATTTGTGGTATTTTATGGGATTAAGTATGTTGATGTATTTAATAAAAAACTTATCACAACTTATCTCTACTCCATTTGTGCGAGTAGATTATAAGGCATGGGAGGCCTTTTTTGTAGAACTTCAAGTAATATTTTTGTAGCTCTATATTAAAATTAAATAAAATTTAGAGTACTTATAATAGATAAAGGTTCAAATGATTAGGTATCCTTAGGGTAATTCAACTTATATCTTGGCATTTCCATGTATTGTTTTCAAGGAATTGATTTAAAAAAATTGTTTATCTACACAATTTATGTCAATGAGGAACCAAAGAGATCTAAAAATAATCATAAGTAAATAATTTAACATAATAAACTCTTTTGAAATTTGAAAAAATACCAAACAACTTACTTTTCGTGATCTGAAATCATAACAATCTACAAGGTATCAAAATCAATTCTACTGAACTAATGGTCAAATGCATTTGTTTCAAGCTCACTTAGCCTCATGTAGTGGGAGATTGAAGGATTAAGAATCTCAACCTTTTACTGTATATCAAAATGGATTTTATGCATCATACACCTAGTAAAAGTAGTAAAATAGAGTATATAGGAAAAAAATTATTGATAGAAAAATAACATTCTTAAGAACAAACAAATTTAGATATGTTATACCTCAATCTAATAAGAAGAATGGAGTCATTTGCTTCTCTCCTCTTATCCTTAAGGATATGCATGCATTTTGAGTCAAAAAAGAAGAAAATTTTATCTTGCCTATGTCACTAAGCAAGAAGCAATATACACTAAAACTTGTTAGCTTGACTCTCTTAAGCATGTCAAAAAGATCATCCTCTAGAGATCCTAGTTGTTGTACTTCCTTTTGTTTTGTTTTTTGCCTCTTATGCTCCCTCCATTTCTCTGCTTGTTCCTTCGTAGCCTTTTCCTTCTTCTCATGCCATCTTGTGTCTGTCCCATATGTGACAGCCTCCACTTTGGGACATGTTCTCCTTCTTCTTCCTATGCGGTGGCACATTAAGAATATTCTATATCTTCTAATTTTTAAGAGGAACTAGCTCTAAAATTGTGGAGAATCTATATTTCAATCTTCGTAGTAGGATAATCATATCCTTATCCATAAGTATCACCCTATGTGCATTGGCAGCACAAATGTATGCCTCCTAAAAAATTTCAATCCAAAATTCCTATATAGCCTCTTGGATGCAAATCAGGATACTCCTTGTCCATCTAATGCTATCGAAGACAAAGCTCTTTTCCTTAAAATTCTTTACCGACCACCACACAGGGTAAGATTTCATCACTCAGCATACATGCTAAAGCCTCAGAAATGTAAATTTTTTGAGAAATTTGAGTTAGCTCAATAGCCATGTTAGGAATCTTGCCAAATGTTCTCCAAAAAAGTTTGACAAATAAAATACGATTAGCTATGGCTCTCCCCCATGGAGAGTAGCTAGCTCACACTTCATACGCCGCAAGGAATCCAAATTTTTTTGTAGAACTCCATGACTATTGCACTATTATAAGGCTTGTAGAACTCCATGACTCTTATATTTCTTGTGTCTTTTGTATCAAATTTTCTTGTGATGGACTAAATGCGCACATTCAATATAAATGGGTTTGGATGAAATTTGTACAAAAAAAAGTGACATATGAAATGTAAAAAGGCATAGGTTTCCCTAGTCTTGAAGACCTAGTTCGTGTTTCATACGTCATGGGGCTACATTGTTCAATAGAAATTCGAGTTGGAATGATAGCCCAACTTTGATGAATTATTGAAATGTGATTTTATCATTTGATAAAATAACTTTTTGTCAAATAGTGAATATGTAATTGGTGGGATTGAGACTATCTGAATAGTGTTTCTTTACCACTAGGTGATTGCAAATGACGTTATATCAAAGAATTGGAGATGTGTCCTAATTTTGATCTCTTTTTTTTTTAATTCGGAGATTTCAGATGGCTAAAACTAAGTCCACTACAAGGAAGTAGAAAGTTGATCCTAGAGGTTGTGCTTCAAAGTTCCATTAGTCCTCTAAGCCTTCCAAACTTACAAGGAAATCAAAGCCAAGGAGAAAGTTTTCACAGCATGTTAGATGCCTTAAGGAGATTAGAAGTGCAATGAAGGCTTTGGATAATGCAATTTCAAAATTGCCTTTTCAAAGGCTTGTTAGATAAATTTGTGACAATCATAGTCATGATAGATGGACAAGGGCAGCTCTCAATTGCATTTAAGAGGCTGCAAAATATTTTTTAATTGAGTTTTCTCAAGATTCTTATATATGTGTTGATCATGCACATAGGCTTACACTTGTGGACAAAGACATGATAATTCTTAGGAGGTGGAGATATAGGTTTTCAAATGTCCTTGAGTCAATCCCCCTTTCTGCTGTGAAGGCTTTCAATATTTTAAATGTGCTCCCATATAGAAAAAAGAAAGGTGATCCAAGTCCTAAGGTAGAAGATGTTACCCATGAAAAGGACACAAGATTACATGAGAAAGAGAAAAAAGACACAAAAGAGCAGGCAGATAAATGGAGGGAGGATAAAAGGAAGAAGGAATAAGAAAAGGAAGCAAAGTGGCTCCCATCTTTTGAAGAAGAGCTATCGACCCTTCTTGAAAGGGGTGACCCTAAGGCTTCAATGTCTATTGCTTTTTACATGCTGGTGATATTAACAAAAGATTTGATATGGTATTTTTTGACTCTGACTGTGTTCAAATCCTCAAGAATAAAATGAGAGAAGAAATAACTCTATTCTTCTTGTTGGGATGAGGTATAATATACCAAAATTTGTTTTTCCTCACTATATTTTTCTAGCAATAGGCTTTCAAGTTGATGCTCACTATCTCCATTCCTTTTCTAGGTGTGTAATGCATGAGCTTCCCTTTGATATATAACAAAAAATTGAGGTTCTTGATCCATCTATCTCATACTATATGAGGAGTGAGGAGTGAGCTTGATGCAAGTGCATTTGATCATTGGCTCAATCCAATTGACTTTGAAACTTTGGAGGTTTTTCTAGTAAGTAATTTGATATTTTGTCAGATTTTACGAGTTTTTTTTTTTGCTAAATTATTGAAATATGATTGTTTTTTCGGTTCTCATTGGAGCCTAATTGGAATAGACTGTGTGGAGAGGCAATGTTTTCTCATCAAAATTCTATGCAAGGAAGCCATGGAAATGCCAAGTTGTAAGTTATATAATCTGGAGTCTCCTTGATATTTTGATCTTTTTTTTGCAAATACTCGAAATGTTTTGATATTTTTTGAATTACTCTAAATTTTATTATTTTTTTGGTATATAGTTGTAAAAAGATTGATTAAAGTGCTAAAGAAAAAGCCTCCTATGCCTTCTAATTTACTTGCAACAATGCAATATAGATAAGTTGTAGGGTAAGGTCATGATTTGAATGGTTGAAACATGATAAGAAAATTTATTCTATAAACTACCATAAACAAGTTTTATAGTTTTACTTTATATTGTTGATTGCAGTGTTCTCATCAAGATGATAGTCACTCTTGTGCTGCTAGAGAGTAATTGCAAATGCTAGAATATTTGTTAAGTTTATTTATCTCAATGATGATAAACTTATAAAGGTAATGTGAAGGATACCAAACTTTAGGATAGAGGTTTGTTGCAAAATAGTTCATTGATGATAATAATATAGTCCATTGTAAAAAATAACAATGAACTAAAAATCTTTTCTTACAAATATATGACAGTTTACAAGGGATTGCTATACAAGTGAGCATGTATGGTATATAAGAGCAAAGGTCATGAAATACATAATGGTCAATTGTGTGCAACCAACAAGATTGGACAATAGTTGGGGCTTGGACATTGAAGGAGAGGAGGTGCATGTAACTACAATAGGTGAAGCTACCAAACTACCACCAACATAATGCCATCTACTATAATAAAAGGTAAGGATGAAATTTTGAGTAGCAATCATATATTTACAAGCTATAGAGTCTTGATCTATCTTACATATAATTTTTTCTTCTATCCTAGTGTCCCATCCCTCATCAACAAATTGTATGACATGATCTTATGTTAGTATCTTCACTAAAAGTATGGCCTTTGATCTTCCTATCTTAGCATTAGAAAATAAGTCGAAAAATATATTAATAGGCATAAACAAAGTAACTTTGCTTAGTCTACTTGAGATATTAGGTTTTAATGCTCTCTGTATCTCAGAAAATATTTTACATCTATAGTCCTCACTAGTAGTTAGACTTGGCAAAGGAGGCTGCTCAAAGCTCGAAAAATGAGGCAAAGGAAGGGGGGATATTGATCCCCATTGGCTGTGTTACATGGGGACAATATAAGAATGGTCATAGAAGAATATTCCATTCTTTGCAAGCTCTGTCTTCTTTCTACCTTTGTACATTTATTCTCCAATCGAACCATGCATCACATCAATGACATCAACAATAGACTCATCAACCGGTTGCCATTCCTTAAGATTAGAGGAATAGAAATCTACAAGACAAACGAACAAATGTTATAATAGAAATTGGAGAATTTAAGAAGCTAAGTCCAAGGTATTGTGGACCTTATGATCCCAAAAATGCCTATAATCTTAATAATGCCCTTAGGACCGAGTGTTTACAAGATACAACTCCTTGAGAATTTGAAAATCCACAATGTATTTCATGTTAGCTTATTAAAAGCATATGTAGCTAACCCTAACCAGATCCTTGATGATCAACAAGTTGTAATACCTAGCTAAGGAGTCCTTGAGCTACAACACCTGACAGAGTAATTGATGTAAGAGAGAGAAAATTGAGAACTAGAACCCTTAGAGAATATTTTATCCAGTGGAAAGACTACCCTAAAGAAGATTCTACATGGATAGATGAGAATATTCTCTATCAACAATTACCCACGATTTCTCTTGAGGTGAGGACATCTCGATTCCTCTAAGGGGAGGAGGATGTAACATCCCCACGTCTTTCACAGGAATAAATTTTTGGTTGGTTAAGACTAAAATGTAAGTTAGTTAGTTTATAAGTTAGTAAGTTAGTAAGACTAGTAAAAACGTAATATAACTTATACGTTAAATAATTTATATAATAAACACTTATTATAAATGTTATAATGTTATAACTAACGTTATAAAATGTTACAAATTGCCTATTCGTTGTTGCCAAAAAGGTCGCCACCTCTCAAATCTGCACGACAAACATGTCATAATCGTCATCATCAATGCCATCATCACTGACGTCATCATCACCCTTTAAATCAACATGTAAAAAAAAAATGTCCCACTCAAACTAAGAGTGAAGGAGTTATTATAGCAAAAAGGAAGGAGAAAGAGAAGGGAAGGGAGAGGTAGCACGCACTCCCTTCTACCTATATAGAGGCATACCCTCTACTTGAAAATAATAAGGAAGATGCTTCAAGAGGCTACGAGAGAGAGAGAGAGAGAGAGAGAGAGAGAGAGAGAGAGAGAGAGAGAGAGAGAGAGAGAGAGAGAGAGAGAGAGAGAGAGAGAGAGAGAGAGTGAGTGGGAATAGAGAGTTAGTGAAAGAGAGAGTTGGTGGGAATAAAGACACGGGTTACCTAAAAGGATCATCAGCGATCGTGATTCTCTTTTCACATCACATTTCTAGAAGATTTTATTTGAAGCCATTGGGACCCAACTTTTTTTCAACATTGCTTATCATCCACAAACTGATGGGTAGATAGAATGAGTTAATCTAGTACTTGAGAATATTCTGCACGCATATTGCAGCAAAGAACCTAAAAGGTGGATTCACTGTCTACCCTTAGTGGAATTTTCTTATAATGGCTCCTATTATCGAAGTATTCAGATGACTCCATTTCATGCAGTATATGATCAAGATTGCTATATGCCACTTAGTTTTTCCAATCCTACTCTAAGGGTAGAAGCTTCTAGAAAAATACTAGAAGAAATGGATGATCAAATCAAGATTATCAAACAAGATATTCAAGCTACCAAAGGACCAGGCTGATCTAAAAAGGCAAGAACGAATCTTCAAATATCAAGGAGACATGGTCTTCATCCATGTCCATCCAAAGAAGAGTTCTTTGTCTTTAGGAGAATTTAAGAAGCTAAGTCCAAGATATTGTGGACCCTATAAGGTTCTCAAGTGCTTAGGACCAAGCACTTACAAGATACAACTCCTTGAGAATATAAAAATCCACAATGTATTTCATGTTAGCTCATTGAAATCGTACGTAGCTAACCCTAACCATATCCTTGATGATCAACAAGTTGTAACACCTAACCAAGGAGGTCTTGAGCTACAACCTGATAGAGTAATTGATGTAAGGGAGAGAAAATTAAGGAGTAGAACCCTTAGATAATATCTTGTCCAATGAAAAGACTACCCTGAAGAGGATGCCACTTGGATTGGCCATGTGAGTCACTATGTAACCAATATCCCTAGTTTCATTCGAGATGAGGACATCTCGATTCCTCTAAGGGGGAGAGGATGTGATATCCCAACTTTGATTTAAAATCTTCCTGACTTCTTGCAAAATGGACTTGAAGAACTCTAAAATTATTAAATAGAGAAGATCTCGAGCAAAAAAAAAAGAGAGGATCGTAACTCGATATTTTTTTTGGATCAACAAGGACTGTAGCCACCTATCATGGAAGTTACCACGTGAATAAGAGTTATGAGCCATATTAGTCATTAGTGTCAGTGTGTATAGTATGGATGGTCCAAAAATACTAGATTTTTGGACAAAACTAATATATTTTTTATATTATTTTTTATAAATATCCTAAAAAGCTATGGACACTTCTAAAATAGGGTGTCATTTAAAAAAATCGTGGCTTTTTTGGCCAATTTTGAAGATTTAATGCAAAAAGAAGGATTGACAAAATCGCACGCCTTTGCTATCGCAATTTACAGGCAACAAATAGCACTCTAAAAAAGGAGAAGAAGAAGGAGTGATCTGGAAATTTTTTTAGCAGATGTCTTGAGGTTTTACCCCCCTTTCGAAGCCAACGGAACCATCAGATTTGCGATTTGGAGCATCAGATTGCATCTTGGAAGCTTTAGATTGTTGATTTTGCCAAGATCCCCTCCATAAAAAGCTCTTCTTCTTAGCCACAACCTTTCTTCTCTAATTTAGCTTTATAAATAAGAGACATGGGGAGCAGTTTAGAGAGGCATAAGGAGACCCTGAGCGGCTGTGAGAGGGAGGCAGAGAGAGGAAGGTAAAAGGATACCCCTCCAAGAGACTATTGCGAGATGGAGAGAGAGAGAGAGAGAGAGAGAGAGAGAGAGAGGCTGCGAGGGAGAAAGCTAGCTCATCCCCCCTATCTTGGTCTTCGACTAAGCCATCTTCTCTTATACTCTCCCATCCCAAATTCATTCCTCCTTCTTTATATCTCAAGTCCACTTGCAAATGATGGCTCCAAAGTGACGAGGTGGAAAGATCATGAGAACCACCGCAACCCGAGCAATGGAACATCCGATGTGGCGAATGAAAGTGTAAGCAAAGATTAAATTTTCAATGTCGTCGTGCCAAACCAGGCTATTCACATTTCAAAAATAGACTATTATTTTCATATCACCACATAAAATAATAAGATTTTTACCAAAATTTACATAAAATGTTAGTTTTTTCATTAAATGGTACAAGAACTACTTGTTAGATTGTATGGACAACATCCATATAAGAATTAAGTAAAAAAAATAACTTCCATATTTTTCACTTATGCGAATTGACAATTTTATCTAGAGAGCGTATTGATACATGCATAAATGGTTAATTGCTACCTATGATTTGTGGTTAAATTAATCAAGATCATAATTCGTAAGATCATGATAGAAATAGTTGCAGGATATTGTACAAAATGAGTAAAAGACTATATACGCACTCAAGTTTAATAAAATAACTTGATATATTGTCAACGCAACAAGGTTAAGGTTGATTGATGCTTGTTATGAAAAGTGAATGTCTATTTAAGGGTCTTGTAAATCATCCTATTAAATTATTGTTGCAATATTTTTTCTAAAGGAATTTTGCTTATGTTGGGTAAGTTAGCCCCAAATGGAAAATTCATGTCTTGCTTAACATGTTGTAAGAGATATACTCAACATTTCTTTATGGGGAGAAGAATCCTGATTAAAATGTAAGGTTACCTTAGGATAAGGTCTACCTTGGCTATGGAAGCTGTGAACTGTACAATGGTGTGATTGTCATTATTTGAAAGAATTGTTTGTGTTTGCTAGAATCTAGATCTCTAATTAAAAACATTGACAAATAGGATAAAAGGAAAGATTGCACTAGGCTACCCCCAAGCTAGTTGCAAGATCCTACTCCAAGGGGGTCATGGTTATCGCTTCGAGAGGCTTAGACCAGCTCCGTAGAGCGAAAGGTTTGTCTATAGGGATAGCCTTGGGCAATAGGAAATGTGGGTGCCAGGGGGACTCTAGCTGTAAATTCTGCATTACTCCTAGAATCCGACGAGACCCTTGGTGACCCAGGATGGGATCCTGGAACCCTAAATACTAGTTACAAGTGTGAAATCTTGATGGAAAAAATACCCTCGTGGAATTCTGTATTTCTTACATAGGATCGAAAAGATGGAAATTATATTAAATATCCAATATAATAAAGAAATTTGTTTTGCTCAAGGGTTGTTTGAATTGTATACGTATCCGTATGATAAATTATGTGAAGGAACCTGTGATTTAATGGACTAATTAAGAAAGCTGGTTGCATATGTTCCAATAAATGTGCTGTAGGTAATTAAAAAACTAAAGATGATTGCATCATCAAAGAAAAGCAGGTGGACGTAACCTCTGACAGGTCCAATCGTAGGATGGTCTTGATTAGTTGGGAGCTTTTCTAAATCAGCAATAGAAATAAGAAGATGATAAATTGACCAACTAGTCATTAGGTATAATCAACTTGCATTGTTTTGGGAACCGGAATGGGATTTTGCCTTATGGACAAGAGGGTTGACATTATCAGAGTGTTTGGGGTTGAAAGTCTACTGTGGGAGTAAGAGATAGGAGGGTGAAGGGAGATTCAGGGAGAGGAGTAGATAGAAGAGAAGATGCTTAAAGAAATAGAAAATGTAGAAGAATACTCACAAAGATGAAGCCTATCAATTTATTTCTGCATTATGAGAAGATAAATCTCTTGCAGACAAAAACGTGCATAAAATAATACCTTCATCTATGCTGCTCAGACCACCAATTCGATGCTTCCATTAACTCCAAAAGGAGGGTAAAATACCAGCACAACTGACCAGAATACTCCCAGTTCACTCCTAGTTCGGAGTGTTGTTCACTGCTTGAAAACTACAATCGCGCGTCGCATGATTCCACCAATCCTTCTTTTTGCATAAAATCCTACAAAAATGGCTAAAAGCTACATGCTTTCTTTTACATGTCATCCTATTCTAGAAGTTCTCTAGAGTTCTTGGATTTTTACAAGAAATAATATCTAAAATATTAAAAATTGCCTAAACTTGTCCAAAAATCTAGTAGTTTTGGACCACCCCACACTAGGGGCACTAACATGAATGACTAATATGGCATTTGCTCTCTAGATCAATAAGAAAGTAGTAATCTAGAGTTTTTCACACGGTGTGCGCATAGCGGCATGGCATCCACCCCCTCAGATAAATATCTTATAGACAAAAACATGCATAAAATAATACCTTCATCTATGCTGCTAAGATCACCAATCTGGTGGTTCCATTGGCTCTGAAAGGTGGGTAAAATACTAGCATAGCTGACCAGAATATTCTTAGATCTCTCCTTCTTCTCCTAGTTCTTGGAGAGCTATTCACTACCTGAAAACTACGATTCTGCATCGCGCAATTTCGCTAATCCTTCTTTTTTCATAAAATCCTCCCAAAATGGCTGAAAGCTACATGCTTTCTTTTACATATCATCCTATTCTAGAAGTTTTCTATAGTTTTTGGATTTTTACAATAGATAATATCTAAAATATCAAAAATTAGCTAAACTTGTCCAAAAATGATGCCAGGAGGCATATTACACGGTGGATTCTGTGCCACGGTGGATTCTGTGAGGTTTTACAGTGGATTCCGTAAACTTTTATTATCGGGGCTCATACACGAAGTGGATTCTTTGTGCAAGAAGTTGATGGGGATGCCTATCCTTTTCGCGCGTTTTGTTAATTTATTATGTACATGGGTGATTCCATAGCGGGTGATTTCGCAAAATACATATTAAATTAATAAACGTTTATGAGTGTAGAGTGCGCACTCGTGATAAATTAAGGTTAGGATTGATTTCTGACCAATTGATTTATTTATGTAGCTAAAGATTGCTAGGTATTCACTTTTGTCGGTTTAATTGTATTATTTTACTAACGATTGTAAATGCTTCAGTTGATGTGTAGAGATAGCAGCAGTGGCGGTGGAAAGCATTGGAGGATAGCGTGTATTTGAGTTATCATCTATATTTTGATGGGCACATACCTTAGGCATGATGCCTATATTTTGTCGCGCCTATTTATCAAGGCATTGGATATTTATTTATTATTTTTGTATGCGCATGGACGCACGATTTAGATATTTGTATTTGGACATTGTATTGGGTATGCCTGACTTCTTGGGCGCCCATTAGCTTTATGGCACTAAAGCAAACTCAAAAGCCAAAAGCGTGCTATTTTGTAATTTGGGCTATTATTTGAGCTTGAAGATTATTAATACATAAAATACATGCTTTGTGGAGCGCTCACACAAGGCATGGGGGGAGATTGCACCCAATTAGGTCTCTTGTTCATGTCGTGCATGCTTTCTACATTGATTTTTGTGCAAAAAGTAGAGTTCTTTTGTTCTTGGGGACCTTCTGACGCTCACTACGCGCACTTACGGCATCCGGTCTATGCACCAGTGGTATCAGAGCAAAGCTGAGATCGAGAGCTTCCAATCGCTACCCATCTTGTGCGAAGGCGGAGCTCCTGGAACAATCGAGCTCTACAGTCAGTTTCATCGTGAACGGTCGATATGGGTGGATTCCTGGAGGTCAAGAACCTTTGCCTACAACCTCTGATCATGAAGGACCGGTCTGAGGAGGTGGAGGACCACGTCAACATCTCCTTCTACAAGTCGTTTTTTCTTACACAATACAGTAAGCCTCCATAGCTTAAAACCTCACAAGCTTAAAGTTAAAGCTTAGAACTAAGCTTTAAAAAGCTTAGTTTATTCAAATTGATCATCGGCGACAGCAGTGGCATCTCAGCGTCAAATTCGGTGGAAAAAACGGACCCCCCTTAAAATTCGACGACGGGTAGCTCATAAGCTTAGTCACCTAAGCTACAAGTCATAAACCTTCCTAATCTACCAAGTTCTGCAAGTTGTTTTACTCTACAAGTTCTGCAAGTACCCAGAAGTCAAAACCGACTTATCTCAATTACTCCCATAAAGACTGTTCCTGCGCAGAAGCACAGAATTACAAAATTATTCCCTGGAAGACTCTGTTCACATATGCAGACTTGCTGAACTAGTTTCAGCACACGCAGAAGGTCATACACAGTTTCTACGAATACTACAAATCCCGCAACCGCAAAAGACAAAGACCGTATAAGCCAAACAAAAATTTATAAGCCTTGTATACCCGACTTTGAGCTACGCTCATCCCGCTAATCAGATTTCGAGAGTGTGAGGTCTTTTGGATTTTTACAGGATGAGGAACAAAATATGGACGATTTAATGGCTGAAGGTGATCTTCTTGAACCTACGATGGAACAAAAATTGGATTTGATTATGATGCAGCTTGATGAAGGACGAAGAGCCCGACAAGCTTTGAAAGTTAATTGGCCAATTTACAACGAACTACCACCGACAAAGATGAACCGCAACTCGAAGATCTTATCCGACGAACCATCGATGTGACACTCGAAGCTCAATCCATCCGCAAAGAAACAAAGATAAGTAAAAAAGACTTCAAATTTCGTACTTTCAATGGAACTCGAGATGAAAAGACTGTACTTGCATTTATCAGTCAGTTTGATGATTACTTTCATGAAGAGACATATGCTGAAAAAGACAAAATTAAATGTGTCACTAATCATTTAGTCGATCGAGCATCTCTTTGGTGGACTGTGGTTCGCAAGAGCATTGATTGTCCCACTACCTGGGAGAGTTTCAAAAAGAAGTTTTTGCAGAATTTCCTTCCTCCTCAATTCCATGAAAAAGCCATAAAGCAATGGGATCTTCTACAGCAAAGAGATCGTGAGCCTATTTCTCAATACACCGAATGTTTTTGGAATGCCCTATTGCAACTACGCATGCTTGAAGACGTACCTGAAGCGACTCACAAACGCAAGTTTATGTCTGGATTACTTGGACATTACTACGCTGAAGTCAATATGTTCAAGCCTACAATCCTTGAAGATGCAATTTCTTTGGCTCATGACACTGAAGACAAGATTCGAGGAAGAGACAAGCGTCCACAACAATTTCAAGCAAATGGTAACTATGGTTCCAAGCAATTCAATTCAAATTTTAGAAGATTCAATCAAAGTCATTTTCTTCCATCATCATTCCGTAAGTCTCGGACACGACCACCT
Organism: Lygodium microphyllum; assembly: GCF_053477565.2. Lineage (NCBI taxonomy): Eukaryota > Viridiplantae > Streptophyta > Polypodiopsida > Schizaeales > Lygodiaceae > Lygodium > Lygodium microphyllum. The sequence continues at coordinate 122,146,589 of NC_141143.1, forward strand.
GTTTTGCCATCAAATACCAATCAAAACCCTAAGCCATCCTCACAGCCAAATCCCAATATTCCTAGACTTCCTGCCGTTGCAAACAATGTATCTAAAGCCAAACCTATAGTTTGTTATAAATGCCATCAACCTGGACATCTAGCAGCCAATTGCCAATCAAAAAAGCCACCTGTTCATATCAATTATCTTGGAGCAATGGATGATGAAGAACATGAGGAAATGCCTGACTTTACAGAAGATGAGGACGACATTGCTACTCCTTCAAATACTTTGCCAGGTATGCCAACTCCACATTCTTTGTTGACAATGAAATGTTTAGTGCGGGTAAAGAAAAGATTATTTTGCATGATGATGGTAGCACACATGATTTTATTTCTGCAAAGTTAGTGAAAGAATTGAAATTACAAATTGTTTCTACACATTATCGCATTAAAACAGCATTCCTAAGCACAAGATATAATGGAACACAAGAAGTGCATGACTTAGAAATTAAAATTGGTGAATACATTGAACGTAGAAATTTTCTAGTTGTACCTTTGCAGTCTAGTGATATTATCCTAGGTATGCCTTGGCATCATTAGTATAATCCTAGCATAGATTATTACACGCATTCAATTAAAATTCATTTTCAAGGAAAACAAATTACATTGCATGGTATGCATACATCTAATAATTTTCCACTGCTTACTCATACTCAAGCTAAACGTGCATTACGTAAAAGAAGTAAATCTCATCTAATTTGGGTGAATGAACTTCAAGCTAAAGAAAAACATATACATCCTAGGCATAAACAATTTCTTTATCAATTTAAAGATTGTTTTGCTGATGATTTACCGCCTGGACTGCCACCTTCACGTCTTGAAGATCACAAAATAGATTTAATTCCTGGTACACTACCACCATGTAAAGCATCATATAGGCATAATCAAATTGAACAGAAAGAAATTCAAAATCAAGTAGAAGAATTGCTTAACAGAGGATTAATTAGACCGAGTAGTTCTCCATTTGGCGCACCTGTTTTATTAGTAAAGAAGAATAATAATACTTATCGCATGTGCATTGATTATCGTGCCCTAAATAAGATTACTGTTAAGAATAGATATCCAATTCCTAGGGTAGATGATCTTATGGATAAACTACAAGGTTCTGCCATATTCAGTAAGATAGATCTTAAATCTGGTTATCATCAAGTGAGATTGGATAAATCTGATATATTCAAAACTGCATTTAGAACACAATTTGGACATTATGAATTTCTAGTGATGCCTTTTGGATTGACTAATGCACCTGCTACATTTAGTTGAATGATGAATCGCATATTTTTGAAATATCAGTATTGTGTCATAGTATTCTTTGATGATATATTAGTATTCAATAAAAATGAGAATGAGCATTATGAACATCTATCTTTAGTTTTCAAGTTGTTGAAAGATAATCAATTGTATGCTAATCCAAAAAAGAGTGAATTCTTTCAAACAGAAATTGAATATCTAGGTCATATTGTGTCATGAGAAGGTATTAAGGTTGACCCTAAAAAGATAGAAGCAATATTAAATTGGCCCATACCTAAAAATGTGCATGAGTTACGTTCTTTTCTAGGTCTTGCTAGTTTTTACAGGAAGTCTATACGAAATTTTTCATTACTTGCCTTGCCTTTGACTAAACTTTTAAAGAAGGGTATTGTGTATAACTGGACTGATAATTATTGAAACATGCATTAACCCATGCTCCTGTATTACAACTACCTAATTTCAATAGACCATTCTTTTTAGTAGTTATTGATGCTAGTGGATCTGGAATAGGAGCCGTACTTATGCAAGATAAACATCCCATAGCCTACTCTAGCTGTAAACTGAAACCATCTGAACTTAAATATTCTACATATGATTAGGAATTGTTAGCTATTGTACAAGCTTTACGACAATGGAAACATTATTTAATGGGTTCTAAATTTATGATTAAAACTGACCAACAAAGTATTAGACATCTCCTTAGTCAACCCCAAATATCTGATAGACATATCAAATGGGCAGCTTTCATTCAAAGTTTTCATCCCCTTATCCAATATCAACCAGGAAAAGAGAATGTAGTAGCCGATGCTTTGAGTAGAAGACCGACAATTCATAATATTTCTGTCATATCATTTGATTCTCTTTTCCCTATGAAAGATACTTATCATCAAGATATTACTTTTCAAGCTGATTGGAATAAATTAGTTGCAAATAACTGGATTCCTATTGATTCACTATCTTACAATAATGGATTCATGTTTTATGAAAAGAGATAATGTGTTACATTTCCATTTAGATATTTTCTTTTGAATGAGATTCATTGTCCTCCATATCAAGGTCATAGAGGTATTATATCTACTTTGCGTACATTGACTAAAGATTTTTATTGGCCACATATGGACACTAATGTATCTAACTTTGTTTCTGAATGTTTAGTTTGTCAACGAGTTAAGAGACATCATGGTAAACAGTATGGTTTACTTATGCCTTTACCTATTCCATTACGACCATGGGAACAGATTTCTATGGATTTTATTACTGGTTTACCTAACACTAAAGCTAACCATGATATGATTTGGACTCTTGTAGACAGGTTTAGCAAACAAGTATATTTCATCCCATGCAAGAAAACTTTAACTGCATCTCAAGCAGCTCAATTTTTTTAAAAACTATTTTTACTAATCATGGTTTACCAAAAGTTATTATTTCTGATCGTGATTCTAGATTTTGCAATAAATTTTGGATTACTTTGTTTGCTAACTTAGGAACAAAGGTTGATTTTTCATCTGCATTTCATCCTGAAACTAATGGTCAAACAAAAGCTACTAACAATACTATTTTAGACCTTTTACGTGCTTACACTATTTCAAAACACCACACATATGATACACATCTACATTTACTTTAGTTTACATATAACAATACACCACACACAGCTACAAAGAAAGCATCATTTGAAGTTATTTATGGTTATAGATTACCTACACCTGTTGCTTCATTATCAAATAAAATTCAAAGTGCTGATGATATTGCTAACATGCACACTACTATTTTTTATGAGGTTAAAGACATGATTGCCAAAGCCCAGCAATCATATACAAAACAAGTAAATAAGAAAAGACAGGCCATGAATTTTAAAGTTGATAACTATGTTTGGTTAAGAATAGAAAAACGTAGATTATAAAGTGTAGATAAACACCTAGTTGTGAAATTAGCACCTAGATTCTATGGACCATTCAAGATCCTTCACAAAATCAATGACAATGCATTTAAACTAGAACTACCACCACATTGAAAAATTCACAACACCTTTCATATTAGTTTATTACGACCCTTTAGAGGCCAATTACCTATACACCCTGTCTATGAAAATCCACCTTTGTTAGATGAAGAGACTGAAATCTTTGAGCCTGAAGCTATTATAGATACTGACTTTATGACCACTAGAACTGGCCGTAGATATTCTAGATATTTGGTCAAGTTTAAAAACCATCCTGTTGAAGAGGCCCAATGGATGCACGCTACAAACTTAAATGCTTTCCCCACTCTGTTAGCTCCACATTGAGCTAATAGCAATTGAGGACAATTGCTATCCCACCCCGAGGGTATGATGCCAGGAGGCATATTACACGGTGGATTCCTTGCCACAGTGGATTCCTGTGCCACGGTGGATTCTGTGAGGTTTTACGGTGGATTCCGTAAACTTTTATTATTGGGGCTCATACACAAAGTGGATTCTTTGTGCGAGAAGTTGATGGGGATGCCTATCCTTTTCGCGTGTTTTGTTAATTTAGTATGTACATGGGTGATTTCATAGTGGGTGATTTCGCAAAATACATATTAAATTAATAAACGTTTATGAGTGTAGAGTGCGCACTCGTGATAAATTAAGGTTAGGATTGATTTCTGACCAATTGATTTATTTATATAGCTAAAGATTGCTAGGTATTCACTTTTGTCGGTTTAATTGTATTATTTTACTAACGATTGTAAATGCTTCAGTTGATGTGTAGAGATAGCAGCAGTGGCGGTGGAAAGCATTGGAGGATAGCGTGTATTTGAGTTATTATCTATATTTTGATGGGCGCATACCTTAGGCATGGTGCCTATATTTTGTCGCGCCTATTTATCAAGGCATTGGATATTTACTTATTATTTTTGTATGCGCATGGATGCACGATTTAGATATTTGTATTTGGACATTGTATTGGGTATGCCTGACTTCTTGGGCGCCCATTAGCTTTATGGCACTAAAGCAAACTCAAAAGCCAAAAGCGTGCTATTTTGTAATTTGGGCTATTATTTGAGCTTGAAGATGATTAATACATAAAATACATGCTTTGTGGAGCGCTCACACAATTCATGGGGGGAGATTGCACCCAATTAGGTCTCTTGTTCATGTCGTGCATGCTTTCTACATTGATTTTTGTGCAAAAAGTAGAGTTCTTTTGTTCTTGGGGACCTTCTGACGCTCACTACGCGCACTTACGGCATCCGGTCTATGCACCAGTGGTATCAAAGCGAAGCTGAGATCGAGAGCTTCCAATCGCTACCCATCTTGTGCGAAGGCGGAGCTCCTGGAACAATCGAGCTCTACAGTCAGTTTCATCGTGAACGGTCGATATGGGTGGATTCCTGGAGGTCAAGAACCTTTGTCTACAGCCTCTGATCACGAAGGATCGGTCTGAGAAGGTGGAGGAGCACGTCAACATCTCCTTCTACAAGTCGTTTTTTCTTACACAATACAGTAAGCCTCCATAGCTTAAATCACAAGCTTAAAGTTAAAGCTTAGAACTAAGCTTTAAAAAGCTTAGTTTATTCAAATTGATCATCGGTGGCGGCAGCAGCAGCATCTCAGCGTCAAATTCGGTGGAAAAAATGGACCCCCCTTAAAATTCGACGACAGGTAGCTCATAAGCTTAGTCACCTAAGCTACAAGTCATAAACCTTCCTAGTCTACCAAGTTCTGCAAGTTGTTTTACTCTACAAGTCCTGCAAGTACCCAGAAGTCAAAACCGACTTATCTCAATTACTCCCATAAAGGTTGTTCCTGCGCAGAAGCACAGAATTACAAAATTATTCCCTGGAAGACTCTGTTCACATATGCAGACTTGCTGAACTAGTTTCAGCACACGCAGAAGGTCATACACAGTTTCTACGAATACTACAAATCCCGCAACCGCAAAAGACAAAGACCGTATAAGCCAAACAAAAATTTATAAGCCTTGTATACCCGACTTTGAGCTACGCTCATCCCGCTAATCAGATTTCGAGAGTGTGAGGTCTTTTGGATTTTTACAGGATGAGGAACAAAATATGGACGATTTAATGGCTGAAGGTGATCTTCTTGAACCTACGATGGAACAAAAATTGGATTTGATTATGATGCAGCTTGATGAAGGACGAAGAGCCCGACAAGCTTTGAAAGTTAATTGGCCAATTTACAACGAACTACCACAGACAAAGATGAACCGCAACCCGAAGATCTTATCCGACGAACCATCGACGCGACACACGAAGCTCAATCCATCCGCAAAGAAACAAAGATAAGTAAAAGAGACTTCAAATTTCGTACTTTCAATGGAACTCGAGATGGAAAGACTGTACTTGCATTTATCAGTCAGTTTGATGATTACTTTCATGAAGAGACATATGCTGAAAAAGACAAAATTAGATGTGTCACTAATCATTTAGTCGATCGAGCATCTCTTTGGTGGACTGTGGTTCGCAAGAGCATTGATTGTCCCACTACCTGGGAGAGTTTCAAAAAGAAGTTTTTGCAGAATTTCCTTCCTCCTCAATTCCATGAAAAAGCCCTTCTTGTTTCTTCTCTTGAGATGCATCCTCCATAACATGCTCAGGTATGGCTTTTTCAGCCTCTTTCTCTACTACTCCATTTTACTTCGTGCTATGCATTTAGATGGGCCTGAAGAGGAAGGACCAATAGTGTCATCATCTCTTCTTCTCTTTTCTTCCACAAGAGCTTCTTGATTACGAACCTCAGCCAAATAAGCATAGGCTAAAAATGAATCCACTGGTGCACTCCATCCTATTCTCCCTTGTATACTCTGACTTGCATTAGCCAATTCAGACTTTGTTGTTTTTCCCTTTTCCATGCAATCTAATGCTTACATCCAAATGCGAGATTTTGCTTCAGCCATGCCTTCTTTACGAGCTTCATCAGTCCTTTCAATTCTCAACCCATATGTGGCTGCATCTATGCAACAAATGTTATCCTTGCAGCCATATCTTTCAACCTCTTCTACATGCCACCATTTCCAAAATTTGGCTCTATTAGAAGACCAGTTTCAGTTGCATGTATTTTTCCACCTTTCCAAAAGACTAACCTTTTTGCTTTTGCTTCATGGTAAGCTATATAGTCTCGCTTTTCATGCTGTAAATTGTCACATCAAATGCATCTCCACTTGTATCCTTCTCTATACAGCCTTTGGACTGTTGCCCAAGCCTTCTCTTCTACCTTGACATCCAATTTTTTGGTCTTTGCATAGATTTTTATCAAATTCAGCCTCAAATCATGCATGCCTTTGATTAATTCATCCACAATGTCACCTTTAAGAGCTAGATCAACAGGTATAGCCGGTTGTTCCGCCATAGCTACAGGCGCCTTAGCTACAATTTCAACCCCCTTCAAAAAACTGAAAGGTGCGGTCCCTATACCCCATATTAATTTCATCTACTCTCACTTTACCAATATATGCACTGCCTCAGTTACATTAGCCCAATCTGATTTCAATCCCGTTTCAAAAGAGGCATCTTCTAAACGATCAATTAGCTTCTCCTGTGAGATAGGATCTGCAGCCTTCAAAAACAAATCAATTTTCTAACTCTCCAATGATTTCTTCTCATCAGCATCCAACTACGCATACTGACTTTCAAATTCACGGAGCAAAGCTGTAGTAGCCAACCCTTTATTGGGCTTTTCAATCCTACCAATCCTACATCTTCCAAGAAAAACTCTTCTCTCAAAGTTTTCTTAAAAGCTACCCAATCAGTATCTCTTCTATGTAACTCATCAATCTAATTGTGCAATGCATGTATAGCCAAACGGGAGAAATACTGACTCCATGTATACTGTGGTACCCTATGAAACAACATCTTTTCTTCATACAACCAAATGAAGGTAGAAACATTTTAACCTTTAAACTGCTTCAAATCTTGTCCCACTGCTTGCAATGCATTTATAGCTAAGGAATCAATTCTTTCTACTTCCTGCCAAGTTTACATCTGTTGTTGTAACAACTATTACTGTTGTTGTTGCTACAAAAAAGCAATCGTCTATTGTAAAGCATCACCACTACTTGAACCTGTAGAATCTCCCATCTTTACACACCCGTTACTGACTTTCACATTGGGTTCACCATTGTTGGAGTGTTTGGGGTTGAAAGTTTACCGCAGGGATAAGAGACAGTAGAGTGAAGGTACATTCAGGGAGAGGAGTAGATGGAAGAGAAGGGGCTTAAAGAAATAGAATATGTAGAAGAATACTCACAGAGGTGAAGCCTCTCAATTTATTTCTACATTATGAGAAGATAAGTCTCTTGTAGACAAAACATGCATAAAACAATACCTTCCTCTATGCTGCTCAGACAGCCAATCTGGTCCTTCCATTGGCTCTGAAAGGGAGGTAAAAGACTAGCATAATTGGCCAAAATACTCGCAAATCATTCCTTCTTCTTCTTCTAGTTTGGAGTGCTATTCATTGCCTGAAAACTGCGATCGCGCGTCGCACGATTTTGCAAATCCTTATTTTTGCATAAAATCCTCTCAAAATGGCTGAAAGCTACATGCTTTCTTTTACATGTCATCCTATTCTAGAAGTTGTCTATAGTTTTTAGATTTTTACAAGAGATAATATCTAAAATATCAAAATTTGACTAAACTTGTCCAAAAACCTAGTAGTTTTGGACCATCCACACTACAAACACTATCATTAATGATTAATATGGCATTCGCTCCCTAGATCAATAAGAAATCCACACTTTAGAGTTGTTCACACAGTGTGTGCATAGCGGCACGACAACGTACTGCACTCCCCTCCATCTCCCATTCTCTTTGAACCAAGTGCAATGGCAAGTCCATTGCAATTCGAGTAATCTTGTAGGAAGTGGAAACTCAAAATTACTGACGCTAGCTAGTTGTTAGGAGATATGTTTGATTTTAGGAACCAAAAATTTAGGTCGATCCTATGGATTCGGTCGAAACTCTTCCGTTGCGATGTAGACTCAGTAGGGCCTAAGTGATGAACCTTGTGATCCTCCAAGGGAGCACCAGGTGGTGTCATTTGGACCTACTAATGGACTACTAAAAGATGCGCCTTGGATTAAGATTGGCGGGCACCTCACAGGTTGGGTGGTCTTGGTAAGCCAAGAGCTTTTCTAGGAAGGAATAAAAAACACATTTTGTTTGGACCAGTAGAGATAAAAAAGCCTGACTTGCATCACTTTAGAACCATGGGGAGAAGGGAATTCTAAGGGGTAACTTGGGTTTGTACAAGATGTAGCAAAGAGAGTACAAGGAAGGTATTATGTTCTTAATAGACTTAATAGTTTTGATTTATTTGACGAAACCTCTAATGGATAATCACGGACGCAAATCCTCGGTAAATAAAAGACCTTCAGATGGAATTGTTGAAGAATACTTTTCGTAATTAAACCAATCAAGATATTTTTTATCGCGAGCAAGGACCCACGAAACTCCAAGGGAGTTATTCTCAAGAATAGAATTGTTGTTTAGTCCCAACTAGTTCTCGAGGAAGGGGAAATCCGAGAAGACCATTGGAAGGTATTTCCACTTATGCTAAGTTTTTTGCCTTGATGTTATTATTTTTGGAAAAAAATATTCGCCTTGGAAATAATTTTTTTTAAATTATCATGCATTAGAATTAAGATGTTTGTGATTGCAAGCTAGGTACTAATCTTTCATAAAATCATCAGGCTAAGAGATGGATGACTGAGTACAAATCGCCAATTGAGGTAGTATTCCGGTGAGCACATAACGCCGATTGAGGTAGTGTTCTTGATGGCGCTAGACCTCCCCAAGGCTAGCATGAATAAAACCTATTCCAAGGGTTTTTTTTTGTTTCCCATTATTGAGTATAGACCAACCATGACGTGAAAGGTCTTGTCATAGGGAACTCTAGTTGGTAGGAGGAGGTGAGGATACCAAGGGGCTTTGGTGGAAAGAAGAATATGTTTGGATTGACATCATTCTAGTTAGAACAAAAAACATTGTAAAAAGTATTTTTCTTAAAGGAACCTATTGATAAGGGATTGCTTTACTCTGTTTTTGTGTTGTGAATTAAAGGCGTGTAAGGAATTTGTATCAGGAGATAATTCAAAGAAGTTATTTTTATATGTTAAACCTAAGGTGGTAGGTAATTAGGTAATTAAAAATACTCACTCAAGGAAAGCAGGAGGATGGACCCCCAACGGATCCAGACCTATGGTTGGGTGGTCTCGGTAAGCCGAGAGCTTTCCTAAGAAGGAATTAAAATCACAATTTTTTTGGACTAGGAGAGATCAAAAAGCCTAACTTGCATTACTTTAGAACCATGGGCAAAAGGGATCAAAGTGCCACATTTTCCTTTGTTTCCCGTTCTCTTTGAACTTAGCGCAATGTAAGCCTATTTTAGTCAACAATTTCTATAAGGGATGGAATCTCAAATCACTGACACTAGTCCACCGTTAGTAGTTGACTTGACCAAAAAGACTCAGGTTGATGCTTGTGGGAACGGCCAAAACTTCCACTGCAGGGTGGACTCAAGCGAGCCTAGTTAGTAAACTTTGAGGGTTTTCATCAAAATCTCAGACAACACTTTCTAGGACATCTCTTGATGGGCTACTAAGAACGTACCACCAAGGAAAGCTCAGGTAGGCACGTTACAATTGGTTGCACTATGGGAACTATAGGAAAAGTTATTTTGCTTCCAAATACGAGATGCAAGTTCTCTTTCATAAAAGCATGGGTTGGTGTATAAACATGTTTACATTTGTATCCATTCCAATCACTTGAAGATACTCATAGTACAAGTGCTTGCATGACAAATATGCTTTCACTTCTACTACACAATCTATGAAATCCTGGCAATTACATGTTGGGTTTTTTGCAGTGTACACATTGTAACACTCTTGAAAGACACTTGAGTTGGGTGTCTCTGGTTTGAAAATCTCATGATGTAAGGGCTTCATCACTATGTGGCCCTTCAAAGTTTCATTTAGAGCCAATACCAAATCTATGATTTACCACTCTCCCACATGTGGATATCTTCTACAATCAAACTTGTGCCTCATGACATTGGTTATACTTGTGGAATTTTGGGCCACTCCATGATACCCCAAAACAAATGTACAAGCACCCCATGTGTCATGTTTCTAATTGGTTTCTTGCATTCTCCTTGTCTAGCTCTCAACCAATCTTCATATTGCACACAGTTGTGAGTTAGAATTCTTCTTATAGGCCAAACAGTGTCGTGAAGGACTGCCTCCACCACCATTTTCTCCAAAGAATTTGGAGACACTACCCTTGATTAGTTGGAAGGCGAAGGACCCTCGAAGTTTAGTTTTCTTGTGGCCTTTCTTTTAGGTATGCATCATATACTCAGGCATGTGAAAATCAAGTTGTTGTTGCATTTTAGTTCCATTTGCCACATCTTCCACCATCCTTGCTACCGCTTTAGGTGTGGGGCTAATCCCTTGTTGTAATCAACTCAAATGCTTCTCAACACTAGGTCTAGTACCATGAAACTTTCTACCCATGAATGCATGCTATTTTGGGCTCTATAGTAGAGCACTGGACAAATCATTACATCGTACAAGTTGATAGTCCCTTTGAATCTCTAACCAACCAACTAACTTGTGTGCATTGTCTCTACTAGATTTGTGGCATATTAGCAATGTCCTCTACCACTTGCACAAATACCAGCATGAAAGTGTATGGAGTGTGAGAAAATACTTAGAGTACATATCACACTACCTACTCTTACAAATAGTCTTACATAGGCAAAGTGTCCCCTTTAACGTGGATATCAAATATGCCATCAACTAAGCCAATAATCCATTTCCAAAATATTGCAATCTGTAACTTTGCTTGAGACCCACTAGGCCTAAATGAATCGGTATTGCACAATTGCATCATCTTCTGTGGGTGCACACCTCCATATGTGGCACAAATGCTTATGGTCCTCTTGGAAACTCTTGTGCACATATTGTGATGTGTGTATTTGGAGACTCTATTCCCAATGAAAGAAGCAAGATCTCTCCCTTCCTTTCATTATGTTGTTTGGATCACCATTGAATACTATGCGGATTGCCGAATCGGCGCTTGCCTCGTTTGCTATGAACCCTCAAAAATTAGCACTTGGGTGGCCACACTTCTCCATCACTTCATTCAACTTTGACTAGAATAAGACTTGTGCATTTGTATCCTCTTCCTTCATCTCATATATTTCCATGGTCATCAACTCTTATACACTACAAAAACCCAAAGGTAGTAGTTGTAGTTTGAGGAGCACTATGTTCGTTACATTCATGTTGTGATGGTAAACTAGGGTAAGAGAATTTACCTTGGGTGATATGCATGTGCTATTATGGGGGTCCACTCATTAATACAACACACATGGTCAAAACATATCCAACTATTGCATAGGTCCCTGGTGCCATTCCTTTGCATACGATTCACCAAGTCAAACCCTTGATGTTGCCCTATTGTTGATATTTTAATATAAAGTACATGCTATTATTCTCAATGACTTGCCTAGAAAATACACTACCATGGAAGAGTTTGTATGCACAACATTTCTTTAAGTTCAAAAAAAGATATTCCATCCCCTAATCTCTCTATGCATGTTCTACATAGATTATATGTTTGAACCTACATACATGGAATACTGAACATCATATACTAGGATTTTTAATGCTATTTTACGGTACAACTTTATTCCTTGAATTGAATAATATGTTACCTATTCCTCTAAATGAGTGGTTGGAGTTTCTTTAGCATTGTTGAGTGTTCAATGTCACATGAAAACTCCTTACTCATGAACTAGGGCACTTGTTAGTAGTCTTTTAGTGACAATCATTTATAATTGTCAAGACCTGGATACAGTAAAGTCTCTTACCATTTTCTCTATGGTTTTTTAAACCTCTTTTACATTTTCTCTACAACTACCTCTTTGCACTGTAGGATTATATGTGTCCTGATTTGGATGAGCAGTATTGACATTACATAATAAACTAGACACTCCCACTGGGGGGGGGGGGGGGGGGTTTGGGGATGCTTGCAATAGAAGCATCCAAGGCTTCTGAGACCATCAATCGACATTCCAATACCAATATGTTGGTACTAAGCTTCCCTACATGGCATGACTTGGAAGTTTACATGTAGTATTTACTCATAATAGGATACAAAAGGTAGGATATGCTGCCCCACAATGCTTTTAAAGACCCTGCAAACAAAGAGTCTTGCAACTATCCATGCCACATGCTTTAGTGATTCAAAAATTGAGTGGCCATCGCAATTTCTATTTGGACACTACCTCCTCTTCCACATCAAGTCTGATTGGGATGGTCTTGTTTTTTGCTATGTTTGAAGGGTGGGGGTGGGGGGGAGGGGGGATGAGGTTTCCAGAGTGATTGTTGTTTTCCCAATGCTGCAAGGGCTCTAGATGAGGTCTATTATAAGGGAAGGTTGTGACGTAGGCCACTTCCTTGTTCGATAAGATAGTCTTGTAAGGCCACAATGTCTAGAACATATACGTGGCTCGCCTCATGGTCACTGTTGCAATGGATTTGTGTGCTTTGTATTTGGCCATTTGCATGGGTGATAGCAAGAACACATTTATCATTGCCATTACAAATATCTTCCTCCTTCAACATCAAGAACTCACTGTTTGGATAGTGCATAATAGGTTTGGTAAAGAGAGAGGCCACGTATATGCAAACTTCTATCCCACATTTAGTGTAGCACTTGACAATGGTTCAATTTCCCAAGCAATCTATATATGTAGAGATATGCATTTCATAAATGAGAGTGACAAAGAGAGACCTGATGTGGGCAGCACAGGTGTCATATATGAGAGAAAGAGAGAGTGAGATATATATATATATATATACACACAACTTGTAAGAGAGAGAGAGAGAGAGAGAGAGAGAGAGAGAGAGAGAGTGTGTGTGTGTGTGTGTGTGTGTGTGTGAGGGTGTAAGATATGAGAGAGTAGAGTAGAGTAGAGTAGAGTAGTTTATTATTGTCCACGGATTCTCCTCCCATATGGTAGGAAAGGGTAGCTACGGTGAAAGAGGATCTATGCAGCGTGGTTCTCCCGAAAGTGTAACATGTGGGTGATGAGAGCCCCTAAATTCGATATAGGAGTAGTGGTCAGAAAGTGGTGAAGTGGCCCCTATAAAGGGATATCAAAGTCAGTCCGTATGTGTGCATATGCTGGGCATGTCATAATCATGTACTCCTCTGATTCTACACTTTGTAGTCCATACGGCTTGCATAACCTCGTCTCTCTTGCCTGTCCACTCCATGCACCTGTCTCGATCAATAAAGTGTGTGATCGAGTTCAAAGTCGTGCAATACTCTGTCTAAATACCGATGAGAGTAGGTTGTCTATGTATGGCTGCGTGTGTGCCTCTGCCTACATGTAGGATTCCCAACATGAAGAGTAGATATGCATACTATAATAAGCAAGTTTGCCATTTGCTCCCTTGCTTTGATGTTTTGCTTGATACACTTGTAAGAGGTCTGATTGAAATGTGCCCATGCATATATCTTCAGATGCCATATCTAGATATCTATCCACTCCCCACCCTTTAAACCATTTTCGCATATCCAACATCCATCATGTCAAAAGCACTTTCCTTTTCCATGTTTTCTGTAGGTGTGTGCTAGCATCCCATGCCCATTTGGAGAGCCTACTATTATCCATTTGACGTACTTGGGGTGGCATATCTCAGTGCTCAGATTATAGCATGTACCTCAATTGGCCGATGACCATTTTCCAAAAGCATAAGTACATATGGTGTGGTGCTTTTGATGCCCAAATGTCTACGAATAAAAGCTTTTTGTAGCTTCTCAATGTCATTCCATGTAGATGAGGAGATGCTTCCCCCCCACACGCACTCCATATAATACCATCTGTAGAACATATGCATAAAAAAACATAAATCATAAGCACCACCTTCAATCACAATAACATTGAAATACACATGCTTAGACAAAGATATGCATAAAAAATCATAAATCATAAGCACCACCTTCAATCACAATAACATTGAAATGCACATGCTTAGACAAAGATAATATAATGGTGGACTTGCATAGCTCATCCCAATCCTCTCTATCCTAATTTTTTGGCTTTAGTCCCTTGGTTTTCAATGGCTTAACCTACTTCTTTTTCACCAATACCTTTCAAATATGAGTCTTCCAATACTAGAAGTTATTGCCATCCAACTTCTTTGTGTTAAAGATAGCACTATTTTTTTATGCATTTGAAAAACCTACCATTATATCTGCCAACCAAAGAAAACATGGACTATTGTAATAACAATAATGTAGCCCCAAAACTGAGTCAAAATGCATACAACAAGAGGAATACTGAGCCAATACATTATTGTCCACAAGTAGGAAGCAATAACGTGTTAAATACAAGAGTCTGCTCTTTAAAAAACTACTCAAATCTAAAATTTCGGCATGGTTGTCATAAAATTGCAGTAAATGAATGTACAATTATAGGCAAATGAGAAAAAGAAAAATATCCCACTACCAAGAATATCCGATTAGCAATTGGGATATGTAATGCAACTAGTATGCAAGACATGCATAGACCACCAAGCTACTAAATACTATCAGAGATCCAAAGATGTCAAAGACATAGATGCAATCCCAAACAAAAGAGTTATGTGTATATAAGCCAAGTATGCATATGAGGTCTCTAGAAGCAACAAAGATCCACCAATCTTCAACTAACTCAATGCATATGAATAGTGAGGCTCAAGTACATAACGAAGCGTGCACCCAAAGCCGATAAACTCATATGATTAGAGGAAGTGTCGAGTATACAAACCAAAGCTAAATTATTCCACAATCATCACTATTTGCATGAATAATGTAGAGGATAACCAACTAGGCTACTACTTTCATCCCTCGTGGTTGGGCTCAGAGAGAGAGAGAGAGAGAGAGAGAGAGAGAGAGAGAGAGAGAGAGAGAGAGAGAGAGAGAGAGAGAGAGAGAGAGAGAGAGAGAGAGAGAACTACAAATGCATCACAAACTAATTATCTCTTCAAAATAGCCCCAAAACATGTAAATTACCAATAGTTTCATTAAATGATACACAATCATAGAGAGTTTCTATTCCATAAGCAAAACAAAAATTTGGGAGAATCCTTGTGTATCTATAAATAGATAGGCTCGCCCCCATTCAATCCATCCTCATCTTGCAATTTTTGGAGATGAGCTCTCTTCCACTAGCTATCCAACCCCCAACAAATGTTGCTACATGGTCTACAGTTGTTGCCCAACCTCCCACTATTGCCAATGATCAATTGTCATCATCTTCAAGTAGGTACATTGCTGTGTTTACTAGTTGTAGCCCTAAAAACTATTGTGTTTTGGTTTCTAGTCTATTGCCCTTCCATTTCTCGCATTGGCTTCATTCGTGTTTGCATCTACATCAAGTCATTTTCTTTGTTTTTAGCACTTTTCTTCATCAAACTCTGCTTCAGTTCATGGTTAGTACACTCAAGATCTATCTCTAGTGGATGACACAAATCGACGCCTCATCATCCTGCTCCCATGAGAGCCACCAATTGTTGGACAACTCTACCCTTGAGCATTTTTTAGATTCTCCCATTCATGTATAGCATTGGTTCATTCACTTTAGAGTTCTCTTTCTTCTCAGTTTGTATTTGCACTTTTGTGTTTTTCATTTGCATTTTTGTATTATGCACTTTGTGTTTCCATTTACTATGTTAATATTTGAGTTATTGTGTTTCAATGGTGTTCGTACATTCTATGTTTTCTCTATGAAAACCCTAACATATCTTCACATGGTATCAGAGCTGGCACTCTTTTAAAGAGTATTCGATGGCTGTCATCGAGAGCTTGGTTTTGTGTGAGATACATGAATGATACCTAATTGATTCACGATGGCTCACATTCCATCTTCGGATCCTCTAATGCTTTCTCTAGCTACTCCTTCAATGGAGGTTGTGAGAAGGCATTATAGTCTTGCTTTGGAGGACAATGCTCCTTTTCCTAACCTTTATTGTAGGGATCACTCATCAAGACCCAACTCTTCTTCATCTTATACTCCTTTGTAACATGCATCTAAGTTGTATTATTCTTCTAATAAGACTAATCACCTCTTAGTTGAGGAAAGACTATCCATTGAGGACACATCCAAAAGTTCAAACTCTTCACAATCAAGCCCATTGGGGGCAGGTTCGTACAATCCATTGTTGTGTGAGTCTAATTTTTTCTATATTACTCCTTCTATTACTATAAGCCACCAGGGAGACCTAGATTGGTTCCAATATGATTTTGAAGAAAACTCTATGTTAAGAGATGTTCCATAAGGCTTTATTCATCCTTTCTTTCATTTGAGTATGATTCTGATGCTTCCCATTCACCTTCACATTACCCATCCTTCCCTCTCACTTCCATTTCACATTTAGATTCCTCTTCTTTCAATCTAAACCCTTACTTTAGACCTACGATAGGTTACCCCATTTTAACATACATTGTCTTTGATGCACATCAAGGTTTTAGGCCATCACTAGAGTCACTCAAAAGTATACCATTATGCACCCTAGTATACCATTAGCTCAAATGCCACCCTTTAATACTACGTCCTACACACACTCCAAGTGTGTTACTCTTTGTCCTTTAGTCTTTTTGTGTGGGGATCCCTCTCTTGCACATTGTACCACCCTCCTCAATTGTTCAAATGCATGAATCCCCATCTTATACTAATGAGTCACCTCCTTATTTGGAAACAAGGAGTGGAAAGGAATCACCTCCACATTTAGATCCATTTTGCCTTCCCTCATTCACCCTTAACATGGACTACATTTTGATGTTGATGGTTAGTCTCCTTCTTTGAAGGAAAGAGGGAGCATTACTCTTACACCCTCACTAAGATCCTCCTAGCACTTCTTGCTTAACAAGAATAGGTTTTGTACATTTTGCCAAAAACCCGATCATGTAGATGACAATTGTCACTCAAAGGCCAAGGGTCTTAAACCCACACACAAAATCACCCCATCCCTAGCTAAGGGTCTTCTACCCATACCAAAGATGAATCCAATGCCTATTCCTAATCAACCTTAGCCCTTTTCGACAGTGGTAGTGCCACTCCAAGGATGTTGAGAGGCATCTTATCTCGTGAGGTAACATAGTTTCTCCCACCCTTGGTATCCGTGTTCATCAATGGCTGGCCATCAATGTAGTGGATCTTGGATCTCCCCCCTTAGTTAGTGCCGCATGTCATCTCTGATTGATTTCATTATATTCCCCTAGGCTAGTTTCTTAGGCATCTTAGGTCATCCTTATGAGCCTTAGAAGAGTTTCCTTTAGGCTTAGCTGCACATTTTCAAGTCTTCTATTGCACACTTCCTTCTTTCATTTACTTTTGTTGCATCTCACTCTCACAACATCTAAGTATCTTAATACAAAACATATGGTATGATGATTCCTTTATTGATCTTTTCATGTAGGTTTTCTATTTTAGTTAGGACTAACCTTGTAGGTCTTACCTGGGTTGAAGGTTTGTTTTTTAGTTCTTGCCTTGGTGAGTATTGTCTCCATTAGCATGGAGACGAAGATAGTATCTTCTCTCTTGAGATCGGGTCTTGGGCATCCTTCTTCTCTTCCCATCGGTCTTTCTTTCCTTTTACTTAAGGTTTTTGAAATCATTTAACCATCATTTCTACAATCCTAGCTTGTTTCCTTCTCATGACAAGTAAACCCTCTATATGTAAACCCTCTATATCATGTGCATCTAAGGCCTACTTAAAAATACCATTCTATATGAATTTCTCCAAAGTAAAACATACCAATTTTCTATTCAGTCTATAAATGGTCCCTTTATATGGTACCCTTGAAACCCCCCCCCCCCCCCCCCCCCCCGGCCGAGTTGGTGCCTAACTTTTCCCTGCTCTTCTAGTTAGGAAGGGTCAAGTCTTCATTTCTTCATCCATTAGTTTCGTTGGCATGGTGGAGTGCTATTGTGGAGCTTCTCAACTAGCATGGAAAGATCACTTAGTTCTCCTTTGACCATTTCGACTAAGGGGTGTTAGGTCTACATTCATCATGATATTCTTCAAAGTCTTAGCACCACATAAAGATTGACATCATGTTCCTCTTCTTGTTGTGGCATCGACATCTATGGTTGAGAGGATATTCATACCCTTTCTTGGCATCAACATCATGTCTTTTTATGTTTTTAGCACTTTTTGTTCGATAACCTCCTAATTAGTGGTTTCTACACTTAGATTCATATCTAGTGGATGATAGACATGACACCTCCCTCAGTCCAGTCCCATGAGAACCATTGGTTGTTGGACAACTTTACCCTTGAACATTATATACATTCTCTCATTCATCTATAGCATCACTTCATTTACTTCAAAGTTCTCTTTCTTCTTTGTTTGTATTTTTGTTTTTGTTTTTTGCATTTAGGGTTTTCATTTATTGCATTACTATCTGAGTTATTGTGTTTGTGTTTGTGTTTTTATGTTTTACATTTAGGGTTCTCATTTATTGCATTACTATTCGAGTTATTGTGTTTTAGTTGTGTTCATACATTCAATGTTTTGTTTTGCAAACCCTAGCATATCTTCATGAGAGAGAGAGAGAGAGAGAGAGAGAGAGAGAGAGAGAGAGAGAGAGAGAGAGAGAGAGAGAGAGAGAGAGAGAGAGAGAGAGAGAGAGAGCATTATATCTATATGACTAATTTAAAAAATTAGTTAAAAATGAAGTTTCTTGGAGATTTTAGATGTTTGGCACATGACATACCTCCAAAACCTCCTATTAATATAAATTATAGACTATATAATGATGCTCCTTTTTCCAAAAGTCAATCCTTCATTGTTTCACGTTTCTTGATCACAACATGTTGATATTTGGCCGAATAACCAACACTTTAGCACCTAAAAGGCATTTGGCATCACTCTTTTAATAAGGTTCGAGATGTATGTGTAATAGGACTTGCAAAAATTGGGGAATATTGGAACAAATACTTACACATGTTGAATGTCAACTCAAGGTTGCAGGAGGTGACCTTTATCAGACAATGACCTACTAGTGACATTCACTTTTACCATTTAAGTTAATATTTTCATTAGGCAATATTTAGCCACAAACTACAATATGTGATTTGGGGCTTTTATTTGTGGGGCCATCATAGGGTTTGATTACATGCACATCAAGGGAAGAAGAATTTCCTTCTAAGAAAAGAATGATGGGCACTATTTTCTTCATTTCATGTGTGAGAAACATAACTTGTGAGGATATTAAAACTTCTTATTTTTATAAGAGGAAATAGTAATTTTGTGTGGTTCACATGACACATATCAAATACTTTTAGCCACAACTAATCCACTTGATCAAGACATTTTGAGAGAAAAACATCTAGAAACTAAAGGCACAAGCTAGAAAAATAGGGTTAAATAGGGCCAACCGTATGCTAGTAAGGAGCCATTTAATGAGCTCTTTAGCACTACATACAAAGAAAGCACCTGTTTTATGAGGAGAATATGCTTCTTTAAAAAGCTTTGCATCCATAGTGCAACCACAACTAATCGAGTCTTCCACAACATGTACATGTTTTGGATATTGAAAGAGAATTAAAAATGTAGTTAAGACTACCAAAAACAAAAAAAAAAAGTATTACCTAAAACTATACCTCCCCATCAACTTAGTTGAAATGGCCATTTTGTTACTTTGAATTTTTCTTACAAGGAATATTGTATACTTTACAACATTTATGTCAATAGTACAACAACAATTATGCGAAAAACCTTATTTTTGTACTATACAAGTCAACAATAATTTTTTACAAAAAACTAATACAAAATTGAGAATATGAGAGTGAGTGAGAGAGAGAGAGAGAGAGAGAGAGAGAGAGAGAGAGAGAGAATTGAAGTTTTTAATGGAATAATTTAATTTTAGGGTATTTTCCTAGTTATATATCTCTCCCCCTCGAAAGAGAGTGGTTGTCGGTGGCTTTTATACAAAACAAGCAATAAATGAGCATTAAGAAGCCATTTTTGGCAACCCATTAGTAAGTCATCATAGATGTTTTCAGTGTCTAAGATTTTACAACAACATTGTCAATTATTGCCCAAACTAGATTAACTCAACACCCAAGCTATTCTCACCAAAGAGGGCGGGGCAGGTATGTCTAGCCTCCCAAAAAGGGTATTTCCATCAAGTTTTTTTCACAAAGAGGATGCTCAAACCTAACTTCCTAGAAATGGTATTCCCACCATATATGACTATTGACTTGGGAAAAGCATTGGGATAAGTCTTAGCCTCCACTTCCAAAAGTAAGGATTAAGGCTTGTTAACAATGTAGTGAACCTAAGAGGCCTTGTAGTAGTGGAACATGATTTGTAGGAGGCTAGTCACAATCATAAGTTGAATACATGATTGCACCAACATCATGTAAAACCTTGGCATTCACACTATGGTGATGCATTAACTCCATATAGTTGCAACTCTTGGGAATGTCTTGAGGTGGGGAGCCACGGTGCATGTCTATCTTTGGTCAATGGGAGTGCTCCCATTGTGGTAGGAGTCGCTCAACAAGCACATCCATATCTCTAGCCTAACCAACTTGAGCAAGAGAAGGTGGAAGTATGTGCATAGAAAGGTGCTAGTACTATGTTGCACTTGCATGTGCCTTTGAAAATCGCGCAAATTTGTTGGTGATTTTGCAAAGTCTTGATTGAAATGATGTTTCTTGATTGTCCCACATAGGTTTTTTTTTTTAATGCGACCATATTGTGAGATTAGGATAGTCCATTTTACATGGAAGCTGGGAATTGAACTCACGCACCCACACTTGTATTTACTAGGTGGGCTACACCCCTAACCTCAATAAAAAATGTTGGATTGTTTCGATGTTGTGTGACCATATTTTGAGATAAGGACAATCCATTTTACATGGAAGTTGGGAATTGAACTCACACACCCACACTTGTACCTACTAGTAGGCTATGTGTGTGACATCAAGAAAGTTTTTTGGATTGTTTTGATGCTATTAAGCCATAATACTATTTAACTCAAATTTTAACTCTTTCCAATAGTCCACTAAAGCACCTTGCCTCATTAAGTTCACAAATATTCCAAAGTAAGTAGTGGGGTTAGGGTACGGGGTACAGCCAACAAATGTGGTCAACATATCCATTCTTTCCAAAACACAACATAAGTGTTAGCATAAGGGTCGATCAAGATTCGAGAAAAAAAATCTAAGGAAGAGGGAGTAAATACTTTTCATCATCATTTGAGAAGGATATAGCCCCTACTGAGACAATATTATATGCATAAATTAAAAAAATATAACTATATTAAAAATTTTGAACGAGATTTATTTCTTCCTTTCAAAAAAGTAAGAAAGAATTTTCCAAAATGAACAAGTTCTAAGTTGAAGCGAATTGCGAGCGGGGTCGATATTTATGACTAGCACCTCAAAGTAACAAGCAAACTTCGCTCAACAATCCATTTCTCATCTTTCTCTCTCCTCTTTTTCCTCTTTGTTTCTAATTTTTTTCTTTACCCTCTCTCTCTTTCTCTCCCCCCAATTCCCTATGTCTAATTTTCTCACTCTCTCTCTTTCTCTGCCTTCTATTTTAGTTTATTTTTTCTCCTCTCCTGTTCTCTCTCTCTCTCTCTCTCTCTCTCTCTCTCTCTCTCTCTCTCTCTCTCTCTCTCTCTCTCAATTAAAACCCCCCTTCAAGGTCTTAATTAAGAAAGGGAGGTTTGGAGAAGGGATTAGGTTTGAGAAGTCCTTTGGAGGTTCTGGAGGGCCTAGACTCTCTTGCTTTCTTTTCTCTCTTTCCTTTTCTCTCCCGCTATTTTCTCTCTTTCAAATTATATATATCCTTCTCCTTCTTTTTCTTCTATCTCCCTCTCAAAGTGTGTGAAAAACTATTTAAAAAATTTTAATTAAAAATATTTAATTAAAAAGTTTGATCTAAGAGAGATAGAGAGTAAGTGAGTGAGTGAGAGAGAAAGAGAGAGAACCTAGGCCCTACACATGAGAGAGAGAGAGAGGGCAAGGAGGAAGTTTAATATGAGAGAGAGAACCCTAGCCCTACACATGAGAGAGAGGGAGAGAGGGAAAGAATTTAATTAAAAAGGGAAGGGAAAAGAAAGAGATAGATTAGAAGTGAGAGAGAGGGGAAGGGGTTTTAATTTGAGAGAGAGAGAGAGAGAGAGAGAGAGAGAGAGAGAGAGAGAGAGAGAGAGCCTAGGTCCTACAATGAGAGAGAGGAGGGGGCAGGGGCTTTTAATTAAAAAGGGGAGGGGAAAGAGAAAAGGAAAGATTACACGTGTGTATGTGTGTGTGTGTGTGTGTGTGTGTGTGTGTGTGTGTGTGTGAGCCTAGGCCCTGCAATAAGAGAGAGGAGGGGGGAAGGGGCTTTTAATTAAAAAGGGGAGGAGGAAGAGAAAAGGAAAGATTATAGGTGTGTGAGACATGAGAGAGAGGGGAGGGGAGGGGTTTTAATTGAAAAAGGGAGGCTTGGAAAAGGGATCCTCTCTCTATAATTCTCTCTCCATGTTCCCTCTCTCTATCTCTCCTCCTCCTCTTCTTCTTTCACTTTCTCTTCCCCCTCAATCTCTCTTAAAGTATATAAATTTTATCTTTTCCCTATATATAATTCTCTCTCTTTATGTTTATGTTCTCTCTCTTATTATCCTCTCTCTGTCTCTTTTTATTCTCACTCACTACCTCTCTCTCTTTCTCTCTCTCTCTCTCCACCCCCTTTTCTTTTCCTCCCCTTTCTCCTAATTTTTACATTTTTTATTCTCTCTTTTAAATATTATCTTCTCTCTCTCTCTCTCTCTCTCTCTCTCTCTCTCTCTCTCTCTCTCTCTTCCCCCCTCTCAAAAAATATTTCAATTTAAAAAAGGCTTTTTGCTTTTCTCTTTTACCCCATCTCTCTTCCTCTTTTCCTCTTTCTTCTTTTTCTTCCCTCTCCCCCCTCTCCTTTCTCTTTTCCTTCTCTCACCTCCTCTTTCTCTTTCTTCATTCATTCTTTAATTTTTTTATTTTCTCTTTCTTTTAAATTTGATCTTTCCTCTCTCTTCTTCTTCTTCTCTTTCTCTCTCTTCTTTTCTTCTCTCTATCTCTCCCTCCTTTTCTTCTCCCATCTCTTTCCTCTCTTTTCCTTCTCTCTCTCTCTCTCTCTCTCTCTCTCTCTCTCTCTCTCAAATTTATATATCCTCTCTCTATAATTTTCTTTGTCTTTTGTTCCCTCTCTCTCTCTCTCTCTCTCTCTCCTTATTTTTGTTTTCCTCTCTCTTTCTCTTTTAAGTTTTTTTCTCTCACTCTCTTTTCTCTCTTTCCCTTTCTCTCCCCCTATTTTCTCTTTCAAATTATATATTTCCTCTCTATCTCTCTCTCTAAGTCAAAAACTATTAAAAATTGTTTAATTTAAAAATGACTATTCAGTTTTCTCTTTCCCCCCTCTCTTTATCTCTTTCTCATTGCTCTTCTTCTTCTTCTTTTCCTTATCCTTCTTCTTCTATCTCCCTCTCAAAGTATGTGAAAAATTGTCTTAAAAACTTTTAAAAATTTAAAAATATTTAATTAAAAAGAAAGTTTGATCTGAGATAGAGAGAGAGAAAGTGAGAGAGTGAGAGAAAGAGAGAGAACCTAGGCCCTACACATGAGAGAGAGAGAGAGAGAGAGAGAGGGGGGGGAGAGGGGAAGAATTTAATTTAAAAGGGAAGGGGGAAAAGAAAGAGAGATTATAGGTGAGAGAGAGGTGAAGGGGTTTTAATTTTAGAGAGAGAGAGAGAGAGAGCCTAGGCCCTATAATGAGAGTGAGAAAGAGGGGGGCAGGGGCTTTTAATTAAAAAGGGGAGGGGGAAGAGAAAAGGAAAGATTACACATGAGAGAGAGAGAGAGAGAGAGAGAGAGAGAGAGAGAGAGAAGAGTCTCTAGGGCCTATACATGAGAGGGGGGGAAGGGGGAAGAATTTAATTAAAAAGAGGAGGGGGAAAAAGAAAGAGAGAGATTATAAGTGAGAGAGAGTGGAGGGGGTTTTATATTTAGAAAAGAGAGAGAGAGAGAGAGACTAGGCCCTACAATGAGAGAGAGAGAAGGGGGGACAAGGGCTTTTAATTAAAAAGGGGAGAGGGAAGAGAAAATGAAATATTATTTGTGTGTGAGACATGAAAGAGAGGGGAGGGGATGGGTTTTTAATTGAAAAAGGGAGGTTTGGAAAAGGAATCCTCTCTATAATGCTCTCTCCATGTTCCCTCTCTTTGTCTCTCCTCCTCCTCCTCCTCTTCTTTCACTTTCTCTCCCCCCCTCAGTCTCTCTTAAAGTATGTAAATTTTATCTTTTCCCTATATATAATTCTCTCTCTTTATGTTTATATTCTCTCTCTTCTTATCCCCTCTCTATCTCCTTTTATTCTCACTCACTACCTCTCTCTCTTTCTCTCTCTCTCTCTGCCCCCTTTTCTTCTCCTCTCCTTTCTCCTAATTTTTGCTTTTTTTTCTTCTCTCTCTTTTAAATTTTATATTCTCTCTCTCTCTTCCCCCTCTCTCCTTCTCTCTCCTTCTCTCTCCTTTTCCCCCTCTCAAAAAATATTTCAATTTAAAAAAGACTTTTCTCTTTCCTCTTTTCCCCCATCTCTCTTCCTCTGTTCCTCTTTCTTCTTCTTCTCTCCCCCCTCTCCTCTCTCTTTTCCTTCTCTTTCCTCTTTCTCTCTCTTCATTCTTTCTTTAAAATTATTTTTTTTCTCTTTCTTTTAAATTTTATATTTCCTCTCTCTTCTTCTTCTTCTTCTTCTCTCTCTCTCTCTTTTCTTTTCTTCGCTCTATCTCTCCCCCCCTTTCTTTTCCCCTCTCTTTCCTCTCTATAATTCTCTCTTTCTCTCTCTCTCTCTCTCTCTCTTAAATTTATATATCCTCTCTCTATAATTCTCTCTCTCTCTCTCTCTCTCTCTCTCTCTCTCTCTCTCTCTCTCTCTCTCTCCCCTTATTTTTGTTTCAAAGTCAAAAACTATATAAAAAAAGGGTTTAATTTAAAAATGACTATCCAGTTTTCTCTTTCCCCCTCCCTCCGTCTCTTTCTCTTTCTTTTTCTTTTTTTTTATCGTTATCCTTCTCCTTCTTCTTCTTCTTCTTCTATCTCCCTCTGAAGGTGTGTGAAAAACTATGTCTAAAATTTTGTAAATTAATTTTAAAAAAAAAATAATTATAATGAAAGTTTAATATAGGAGAGAGAGTGAGAGAGAACCTAGGCCCTACAAAGGGGAGAGAGAGAGAGAGAGAGAGAGAGCGAGCTTAGGCCCTACAATGAGAGAGAGGGGGGGCAGGGGCTACTTGGTTTAGGTGGAGAAAAACTTTGGGCCATATTCAAAATATAAAAAATATAAAAATAATATTTTATCAAAACTAGTGTGCACTTTTTGACCCCCTGATAGAAAACTGTGGAGCCCATACAGATTGACTTCCTGGCACCATTTCACTACCATAAGAGTGCTAGTAGAGTGATAGCCAAGGGCCAAAGATATGCATGCAGATCACAAAGGACATGGGCTTCTACAGTTGAAGGAAAGAGTTGGGGTGGATTACCTGGGCGAAATAGCTCTCCATTTACATCCAAACTGAATTCACATAGCAGTGGTCCTTTGCCCTTTATGGGTGCATCAGGGGCTACAGGAGGAAGTCCTCCTTTTTCTCCAAGATAAGCCGATGATCTCATGATACAATATGCACTTCATGCATGCTCTCATTTTTCTTAGCCAGCAATGTGGTGCGAATTCCGATACTCTTTACTGGCTCTAACAGAAGTAGTGGTTGTGATGTGTTCAGACATGGCTTCTACTGTAGCAAAATGTGCATCCAAAACTTGGTTCTCTCGATTGCCTTCAAAGCAATAGGGTATGTCTTTTTAATCAATTGGATATGTTTCTCCCCCCTATTATCTCGTCTTTTCCTCATGGATCTTTGAGTTGGGGTGTTAGCACTCTATTCTGGATATGGGAGAATCTTCTTCAGATTAGCCTTCCCTACATCACCGGATGTTGTTGTGTCCTTGTGTGTAGCTAGCTTTCCACTCCACATAAAAAGATTTTGCACATTGCTTTACATTATTGTGCTTTGAAGTCCTCTTGTGAAGCCGATCATCAAAGTTTTGTTGTATCCATCAAGATTAGAAGACTTCTTTTTCTACTTGGAGTGGCATCGAGCATGATGATGCATTATTATGGGCATGTGGGCAGTTTTGCATATTGCTAATGCTTCATCCTTTCGTTCTTTAGTTCTGTCGCAGCTTCAATGGTGTGAGAATCCCATTGTGAGGAATGTCCACGAAGAGATGGTTGAAAGACATGAAGGAAAGGAAGGAGGTAACTCAGACACACAATGCATAGGTGCATGCGGCCATGTTTGTTTTGCAGGTGTTGCTGTGGCTATTGCTGCAATTGCCGCTACCACATCCACGACTTCAAGCGAGGATACCCAAAGCAAGACAAGTATACCAACTGCATTTGATGCAGCATTAGTGGCAGCTCAGTGTGTAGAGGTAGCTAAGAGCATGGGGGTAGGCTGGGATTAGATGACATTCAGTGGTTAGCTCAGCTATCAGTGTGAAGTCACCCCAAGATGTGATGACCTTGACTATTGTAGCTCCTACATGTATGCAAATTTACTGTGCTCAATGACCCCATTCAAGCAGATGGTGTTATGCTTTAGACTTTTCATCACAATCAAGGGAAAAAGATGCAATGCATGCCATGAAAGAAGGGATTTCCCTATTGAGCATTATCTCAGTGCTAGTTGTGTCTTATTCTCATAGCCCTTTGTGGAGCCACTACTTTGAAAGTCAAGGCACTCAAGAACAAATGCACTCATCCCACAGTGATTACATATGAAAGAGGAGGCAATGATGTGATGAATTTCAGTGGGGAAGTGGCATCATAAGACAGTGAAGTTGAGTATTGCAATTAAGATTTTTTGAGACGATGTTGTGAAATTTTGAAACAAACAAGGAAGGGTGAGCTTCTGAAGAAAATTTGTCATTACAAGTCACATGCTAGGCTTTCATGTTGTTCATGTGCTCATATTAATAGATGGATACTAAAGGAAGGCTTTATTGCCGGGGATCTAGATTGGAGAATCATTTTTATTTATCTGAACAAACAATCATAAGTAATGTTCCTCCTCCCCCACCCACATCCATGTCATATAATTGTGGCCATAACTGTATCATCAACTTTTTCTACCCTAGTATGCATGTTGTTGTAAAGTCACAAAGCAAGTATATGGGTGGGACTATCACTAACAACAAAAAAAGTGAGTGATTCATTGCTCTTTGTATGCTAATAAGACATGGAGTCTAGCCAATTCTATGGGTTAATTAAAGTAGTTCTGTGTGACAATTTCCACAATGTTTTTTAGAACTTTTTGGAGGATATTGTCACGTATGTATTCTTAAGATCTCATTTCGATTTGGCATTCTCCTTTGACACTTCTCTTGTGGCATAAAAAGCATCTGTGAATAATCTTAAGAAGTTGGGTCACTGAGGATCTTAAGATAATTGTGTTTTATAATTCAATGTGTTGCTAATTTTAGTAACAACTACAAATCTAGTGGGTTTTTATGTGCACTGCAAATTTGGTGATTTCATGGCTAGTTGTTCATCATGCACTTGTATGATTAGAAGTGGACTAGAATGATCAAGAACTTGTATGATTTCAATACTCATCATGTGCTTGTATGATCAGAACTGGACTAGATAATTGCAGATCATGTACTTGTATTATTAGAACTGGACCAGAGATTTAGGCCACGGATCTAGACCGCATAGGGGTAAGTAGCATTGGTAGCATGAAACAAAAATACAAGGGAGCTAGGATACCTATTGGTTAAGCTTACATTGGTAGCATGAAACAAAAATATTGTTCTTGTTGATATGTGAAAGGTGAGAAGGATCGAAGCTTGCACGCGAGCTATGGCGGGAGAGCAAGAGCAAGAAAGAGAGAGACAAGAAATGGGAACTCCAACAGTCACAATGTGTGACCGGGCCTTCCTTTATTCAAACTGTCACTAAAAGAATAAAGAATAAAGTGACGTGACGGGCGCCCGCCACCTACAGTGTGCAGTGGCGGGTACTGTCAGTGTAGTAATACACGGGGCGGCACGGCGGAGGCGCCTTTACCCCCAACAACCTCCCACTTAAAGGCGAATCTGCCCTGGTGAGAGAGAAAAGAAAAAATAAAAGACAGTACAAATGTACATAGGTACAAGGGATGAGGAAAGGCAACATCTCATCCAATGCCCATCAATCTCCTGAGGAAGGCAAAGCGCTCAGTAGTGAGGCTTTTCGTGAGCAGATTTGCAGGATTCTCGTCAGTGGAGATCTTGACAAGGTCAACAGACTTGTCCTCCACAACACCACGTATGAAGTGATACCTCACCTCAATGTGTTTTGTCTTCGCATGGAAGACCGGATTCTTAGCCAACTGAATGGCACTCATAGAATCCGAATGCAGTGTAGATATAGCATCAATCCCAAGGTCAGCAACTAGATGGCCTAGCTATATGGCCTCCTTGCAAGCCTCAGTGGCTGCAACATACTCGGCCTCAGTGGTAGACAAAGTCGTACACTTCTGAACCCTGGACATCCAAGAGACAGCCCCTCCAGCATAGGTGAATACATAGCCAGAAGTGGACTTCCTACTATCTGCATGTCCTGCATAATCGGAGTCAGTGTACCCCATGACCCCTGTATCCTGGCTGCCATAGCAAATACACATATCTGCTGTGCCCTTCAGGTACCTCACGATACCCTTCACGGCATCCCAATGTCTGCTGCCAGGTGTAGCCATATAGCATGCCACAACACCAACTGCATGTGCAATATCTGGACGAGTGGCTATCATGGCATACATCAAACTGCCCACGGCTGAAGCATAAGGGATCTTGGCCATCTCGGCCCTCTGCTCATCTGTCTGCGGACAATCGGCCTGTGATACCTTCACATAAGAAGGTAATGGACAGCCAATAGGCTTTACGTTTTGCATGTGGAAGCGCTCAAGGACTTTATGAATGTACTCCCGCTGTGAGAGATACAAAAGCCCCTGATGCCTATCGCGCTTAATGCGCATCCCAAGTATATGTGAGGCCTGTCCCAAATCCTTCATCTCAAAGCTCTTCTTCAGCTGAGATTTAAGAGCATCTAGCTCATCATGAGCTTTCCCTGCTATCAGCATATCATCAAGATAGAGTACCAAGATAAGCAAACTGCCATCACGGGCTTTCTTCGTGTAAAGACACGGATCCATAGCACTCCTGATGTAGCCCTGTGACTGCATAAAGGCATCAAACTTATGATACCATTCCCTAGGTGCCTGCTTCAAGCCATACAAGCTCTTCTTCAACTTGCACACTAGGTGCTCCCTGCCAAGTTCTGCAAAGCCCTTAGACTGATCCATATAGATCTCATCATGCAAGTCCCCATGTAGAAAAGCCGTCTTGACATCCATCTGATATAGATCTAAGTCAAGTTGATCAACCAAAGCCAAGACTAAGCGCAGGGTGGTCATCTTAACCACAGGAGAGAAGACCTCATCAAAGTCCACACCATGTTCCTACTTAAAACCCTTTGCTACCAATCTAGCCTTGTATGCCGGCTTGGGGTGTCCAGGGGTACTTTTCAGCTTGTACACCCACTTGCATGGCAAAGCCTTCTTGCCCTTAGGCAAGGCAACCAAATCCCAAGTCTCATTCTTATGCAGGGAGTCTATCTCAGACTGCATAGCCCTCTCCCAGGAGTGACTGTCACCCCTGCGCATAGCCTCATCATAAGTGAAAGGCTCTCCTGCATCTGTAACCAAAACATAATGCATAGAGGGCTGAAATCTGTCAGGTGGACGTCTGTCTCTAGCAGACCGTCTCACCGCAGGCTCTGCTGCCTGTCTAATTGCCTGTCCAACACCCTAGCCCTGTGGAGGAACTGCTGCAGGCTGTACTACTGGCTGTGCTGGAGCTCTAGGCTCCTCCTAAAAGATCACTCTGCGGATCTCAACCACCTTCTCAGGCTGCCTGTGCATCTTGTCTTCATGGAAGATGACATCATGGCTGCGTACTATTTTCCGTGCCTGCGGATCCCATAGGCGATAGCCCATCTCTCCTGACTCACCATAGCCAAGGAATATGCATTTAATGCTCTTTGGATCCAATTTACTCCTCTTGTCCTTGGGCACATGGCAGAATGCCTCACATCCAAAGACACGGAGATGCGCATAAGAGGGTGGCTTACCAGCCCAAACTTCCTCTGCAACCTGGAAATCCAATCCACTGGAAGGCGATCGGCTTATGACATGCACTGCCGTACTAACTGCCTCAGCCCAAAAACTCTGGGGTAGGCCTGCATGGCTAAGCATAGAGCGCACACGCTCCTGAATAGTCCTGTTCATGTGCTCAGCCAAACCATTCTGGGGTGGGGTGTAAGGGGCGGTCAACTGACGCTTAATACCCCTGTCATCACAAAACTGCTCAAAAGCATGCGAGACATATTCTCCCCCATTGTCAGTCCTAAGGCATTTCAGCCTATACCCAGTCTGGTTCTCAACAAGAGCAAGCCAACGCTGAAAGACTGCCAAGACATCGGACATTTGCTTTATGGGATAAGCCCACACTTTCCTAGAAAAATCATCAATGAAGGTAACAAAGTACTTTGCGCCACCCATAGATATGCAAGGCATAGGCCCACAAACATCGGAATGCACCAATGCCAAGGGCTCATTCATATGTGGCCTACCCGATTTCTTATGCGTAGACCTATTCTGCTTACCATAAAGACAATGATCACACGAGTCAAAACATGCATAATGCAACGGCGGAAGATACTGCAAACCAGATAACATTTTCATTCCCTTCAAAGACATGTGCCCTAAACGAGCATGCCAAAGTGATACATGTGGGATAGAACCCACTGCCAAAACATGGTCAACTGAGGACCCAGATATAACAAGAGGATAGAGACTGCCAACCTTGGCGCCTCTAGCAAGCACAAGTCTGCCACGAGTAATCTTCCAGGCAGAATCCCCAAAACATACATGAAATCCTGCATCATCCAGCTGTCCTGCAAACATAAGACTGCGCGTAAGCGCAGGTACATGACGTACATCCCTAAGCAAAAATGAACTGTCAGTGGAAAACTGCAACTGAATATCACCCATGCCCACAATGTCAAGAGACCTGTCGTCTCCAAGTCTGACTGAACCAGATATAGTGCGGTAAGAGTGGAACCACTCACGGTAAGGCGTCACATGGAAGGATGCTCCTGAATCCAATAACCAGCACTGTGCATACATACTAGATGTCTCAGTCAAGTGTGAAGCATCAGAAGAACTAGCTGCAAGTATAAACTCATCACCACCATCGGACTCCTCAGTCTGCGTAACATTAATTTCCTCAATCTTGACGCTGGACTTCACAGGTACTATGCTGCGATCAGAGGACTTCTCCTGCACTTTATCTTTCCCCTTATCCTTGCGCTTCTCATTGCGCAACTCATGACACTGTGGTCTAATATGGCCCTTTTTCCCACAATGATGACAAGTGACATTTGCATTGCGCCCACGCGACTTACTACACGACTTGCCACGAGATTTAGACCGACCCTTTTGCGAGTCACGGCCACGGTTATTACCACGATCATTCCTGTCATTCCTGCCTCTAACTGTCAAAGCATGACTACCACGAGAGGCATCCAAGTTTTTGCGATTCACCTCTTCCTGAAGAAGAGCACTCTCAACATCTGCCAATTTTAGAGTAGCACTAGAGGCACAAAGAGCAGTGCGGAATACATCCCATGACTCATTCAGAGTCCCAAGCAAGAAAAGAGGAGTTACTTCCTCTCCAAAGGTGATATCCTGCGAAGTCAGGTTCTTCAGTATAGCATGGAACTGGCTCAAGTGAGCAGACATAGTCGCATTATCCTTCATGCGCAGATCCATAAGCTGCTTCAACCAATACATCTGACTCGCCGGACTTTTCTTATCATAATCTTATTCCATAGATCCCATGCACTCTGTGCTTCCTCAAATACATTATAATGTACCTGTTCAGTGAGAGACAATACAATCGTGGACTTGCATAGCTCATCAAGTTCAAGCTAGTCGTCATTGTCCATAGTTTCAGGCTGCTCCCCACTCAACCGAAGTGGCTTAATCTGAGATTT
This sequence comes from Lygodium microphyllum, assembly GCF_053477565.2. Classification (NCBI taxonomy): domain Eukaryota; kingdom Viridiplantae; phylum Streptophyta; class Polypodiopsida; order Schizaeales; family Lygodiaceae; genus Lygodium; species Lygodium microphyllum. The sequence continues at coordinate 122,179,053 of NC_141143.1, forward strand.
CTGCACCAAGACCTGCCAAATTTGACTCTTCCAATAAGAGTAGTTGGTACCATCCAACTTTGTAATGTTAAAGATGGCACTATCATGCGAAGATGACGCCATTATGCAGGCTGAAAATGCCCAAACAGTCCAAAACTGCTTGCTGTTTTACTGCAGAAACTGCCCAAAAATGACCAAAACGGGGTCCAAAGGGCGAGCAAAGTGTGCCAAAAGTTGTTGCCCACTTAGTACTAGATGCGGTACACCAAATCAGGATATTTCAGCATGAAAAGTACACCTCAGTCCACCAATAACTGCTTGCTGTAATAAATTGCAGGTATGTAGTCTAGAGAGCAAACTGTCCCAAAATAGGATCCAATGTCAAGCAAACAATGCTAGGTCCAAAGCCGGCATGAAACGGACATAAGCAAGGCCAATGACAGTGAAAAGAACATGAGCTCAACACCGAAGCATGTCAAAATAACATCTGCCAGTGAAAGGCACACCCCCAGACACTCTAGGCAAAGTGTTCCTGTAACTGCCAAAACCTGACACAAATAGGTGTCTGCTCAAAGAGAAAGATCCAAATATGAGACTCAGCTCATAAGCATCCTGTGAACCAAGAGTACATCAATGCATATCCATAAAGATCGGAGTATGATCCCAAAGTCTCAATGCGTATGTAGCTGCTCAATACATAAACTGCTCCAAATACATGTAAGTGCTCCAATAGCATGCAACTGTCAAAGGTCAAGCAAGCGTGTAAAATGCTCCCACTGGCACAAAAGGCGTACAAAGCGAGCTCAGAAGCTCAAACAACCCAAGAGAAAGCACTTGTGATAAGTGACCCTGTCAATGCATCAAGCGCATCCAAGAGAGCATGACATACATGAAGCACCGGTCATATTAACCATGAAGCAATACATAAGCCCAAATAAGCTCTCGGTCAACTCAATGGCGTCCAAATAGCAACCAAGATCAGTGATCAAGTAAGCCGGGAATGCTCAAATACATCCAAATCCAAGCTCCAAATGTCGGTATGGCATACACGAACCAAATAGCATATGTCACGAACCAAAGCATGTAATGCAAAAGCCTAACTGTCAAGCAGAGACATGAGGCATAAGCAGTCCACGAGCATGCCAAGTCGGTCCAAATGCTAGTGAAGATGGAGCTAATGCGAAGCTCAAAAGCATCCCATAATCTCATACATATGCTCCAAGTCGTCCCCAAATGTCAGAGACATCATGCTAAAGCTCAAAGCATACATCCGGTATCGGTAGGTAAGTGCCAAAGCATGTAAAGTACCTTCAGCCCACTGTTATTCCAGCATGTATTTACTATTCTAAACAGTAGATTTCAGCCCCGAATTCAAGCCAAAATCATGGTCAAACCAAATGCATACATCCCCAATACATCCGGGTAGAAAGTAGACCGCATACGGGCATCAAATAGCTCCAATGGAATGAGGCATAAGCAAGAAATGTCAGTGTCAGGGGTGCTGCCCTGTTTCCAGCACTGTTATGCAGTGAATGACAGTTTCAAAACTGAGAATGATCAGCTCCCAACCTCAATGTCAAGCCAAAGCATCAAAATGACATCCAAAAAAGGCTCAAATGCCCTCCAAATAGGCCAATGATGAGTGCTCCATGAGCAACAAAGCATTCAGCTGTAAAACGTGGAGGTCAAAGTCTGAAAATGGGCGCCATATTCAGCGTGTTGAGGCCTGGAGTGCTACTGCCAATCACATGGAGTTATAATGGTTGGGGGGGTTCAATGATGGCCCAAGGTAGGCACATACCAAGCCATGAAGGCCCAATGCAAAGGGGAGGGAAGATATGAGTTATGGAGCTCAAGAAGAGTGGCTGCCCTTTGTTCCTGCCCTGTTTCAAACTAAGAATACACTCAAATGCCTGCAAATGCTGAAGCAATACCTCAAGGGCAAGGCCGTGATTGGTGCGCAGATCGGTCGCAGAATGCTCACGTAGTGAATCCCGGAAGGTCCCCAAGAACAATGAACTCTACCTTTTTGCACAAAAAACAATGTAAAAGCATGAACGACAAGAAGCAAGAGACCAATTGGGTTCAATCTCCCCCCATGCCTTGTGTGAGCGCTTCACAAAGCATGTATTTTATGTATATTTCCATCTTCATGCTCAATAATAGCCCAATTTACAAAAATATGACAAGCTTTTAGCTTTTGAGTTTGCTTTCTACAAAAATAGGAAATAAAGCTAATGGACGGTGCCCATAGAGTCTGGCACGCCCAATCTCAATGTCCAAATAGAAATAACATATCCATGCGCATAGGCGCATACAAAATAATAATCAATAATCAATGTCTCGATAGACATAACAAAATATAGGCGTGGCGCCTATCAAAATATAATCCAAAGGTCGAATACTCGCTAGACTCCAATGCTTTCCTCCGCCACTGCTGCTATCTCTACACATCAACTGAAGCATTCACAATCGTTAGTGAAATAATACAATTAAACCGACAAAAGTGAATACCTAGCAGTCTTCAGCTACATAAATAAATCAACTGGTTAGAAATAAATCCTAACCTTAATTTATTACGAGTGCGCACTCTAAACTCATAAACGTTTATTAATTTAATATGCATTTTGCGGAATCACCCGCTATGGAATCACCCACGTACACACTAAATTAATGAAACGCCCGAAAAGGACAGGCGTCCCCATCAACTTCTCGCACAAAGAATCCTCTTTGTGTATGAGCCCCGGTCATCTAAGTTTACGGAATCCACCGTAAAACCTCACGGAATCCACGTGGCACGGAATCCACCGTGGAATATGCCTCCTGGCATCACTGATGAAGCTCAAGAAGGTCGGGATGGAGCTCGGGAAGCCGGGGAGAGTCGGGAGCTCGAGAGGTCGGCTATGGCTGCCGGGATGGAGACCCAATGCGTGAAGCGAGTCGATGCGAAGGTCGGGAAGCACCGAGTCGAGCTCGAGCAAGAGAATGCCAAGCTCTGATACCAGTTGAAAGGTGAGAAGGATCGAAGCTTGCACGCGAGCTATGGCGGGAGAGCAAGAGCAAGAAAGAGAGAGACAAGAAATGGGAACTCCAACAGTCACAATGTGTGACCGGGCCTTCCTTTATTCAAACTATCACTAAAAGAATAAAGAATAAAGTGACGTGACGGGCGCCCGCCACCTGCAGTGTGCAGTGGCGGGTACTGTAAGTGTAGTAATACACGGGGGCGGCACGGCGGAGGCGCCTTTACCCCCAACAATATGCAACTAGCAACCAGTATACAAAACCATGCTACCCTCTTACAAAACACCATTTTAGTGAGCATGCCATTACATTGATGCTCCTTGCCTCTTTTGCTTCATTGCATGGAGCCATGCTGCCCTCCTAAATCGAGATGCCTCGGTAGGAACATGTAGGGGTTGCAAGCATCCGTTGTCCACCACTAGCCCCTCCCATATGATTGCTCTCATGTGCCTTTCGGATTCTATGAGCTATGCCTCCCATCACTTCATTTCATCCCTTGCAAGCTTTTCATTTTCTCGTTTCATCCTCTTAGATTTAGCAGCAACCATCTCTGCTTGCTTGTTTTGTTGGCACTCAATTTGTCTTTCCTCCTTTTGCCGTTCCAATTCTAGCTTCTTAGCATTTTTGGCCTTCATGGATTCAATATCTTGGTTGGATGAGGATGAGTGAGTGATAGTAGTCCACAAAGGCCTCCCCATTGACTCGATTGATAATGGCATTCTCCCTTGGCACTCATAGGAGCTCAAGTAAATTGGGTGTTGTAGTTGAGGTAGGACTTTGCAAAGGATTCGATGTCAATGGTGGAATGATTTCTTGTTCATGGTTGGTTGCAACCATGCTTGAAAGCAGCTCGGCATCACTTCCCTTCAATTCCTCAAGCAGAGGGGTGTCGGGCACTTCACTACAATCAAGATAATCTTGATCGGTTGTATTCTCCCCTGCATTTTGTGTCTCCAAATCTACAACCACCTCATGCACATCCATGTTGTTGCATGGCATGTTCTCATATTGCAACGTGTCATGATTTAAAGGCCATATTCTAGTAGCACAAAATCCGGCTTTTATGTTAGACTCAGTGCATGCAATTGCAAGGGCCCTTGAGGCAACACCAACAATCTCTCCCTTTGATGCTTGAGTAGAGTATGTCCGCACAATTGCCACAAATTTCTCTCTTTTCTAAAATAGGACTTAAAGGGTTTGAAAATTGAAACATCCAAAGGCTGAAACTTGTGAGAGGTATGAGTTGGAAGAGTGACAATATCTATGCCAACATCTTTTTCCTTTTGCACAACTTCAAGCCTCGTGTGGCTACCATGTCCATCCACAATCAACAAATGCCAAGATGAAGGAGAGGGTAGGCTTGGGACAGCATGCTAAAAATGCTCCAACCATGCCTAACAGCTGCCCCATCATCCATGCTTTGTTTTGCATGGACATTACAGCCCCTTCTCACACTCCAACAAATGATTTTGCATGGCTTTCTTTCCTTTGAAGATGCAGTACCCTGGCAAAGCATAACCATCTGCATTTACACAACACAAGATAGTCAACCACTCCCTAGTATCGAGGGTCATGCCATATACATTTTTGGACCCTTTTTTAGCTAAGACATGCATACACCTATCCTTGCTTCCTTGCACTCCATTCTCATTGGAATTCCAAACATGTTGAGGAGGGTAGTTAGTCTAATTATACAATATGGCCAAGTTATCATGGGAGGTTTTCACCACTTCCGGCCTAATACTGATAGCTCAAGACCTATCAAGACTCTCTCACACACACAAATTGTGAGCTATTGATGTCGTCGACGAATACAATCCCACCAACTTTTCCTTGGGATCCCATTAGTGAAAGGGTTGGGTCAGTGGACTATCTCAGCTGCCTTCAACTTTAAGCAATTTATAGATAACCCATGACCAACTGTTTGCATGCCAAAGGCCTAATCAACAAGGGCCTTTTCTTCTTCAGCATGTAGTACGGTAGGTGGGCCCTTCATCCTTTTCTTTGTTCTCCCATCAATCCAGTTTGCCAATGATGTTGGGCTAATTCCAAACTCCCTATTGCATTCTCTAATTAACATACCTTCTTCATGAGCTACAATTGCCTTTATCAAATCTTCTTGAGACCATTTTGGTTGGTGTCATCTTCTTGGCACTACATTTAGATTGATTCTCGGGTGGATGAGGTGAAGGGTTTGGCGGAGGCAAAGAAGGGCCCTCATTTGATTGGGCAGGTTCAGGAAAAGAAGGCCCTTCAGTAGGCTAGGATTGAAGCTGAACATGTTTGGTGGTTCTAGTGGGACGTGCCCTCTTGTAGTGCAAATGGGTAGTTTTGGGAGGAGGAACACTCGAACGATTTTGAGGACAGCTCACCACCTTCCTTGATTGCCTACGTAAGATTGTCCTCTTGCTTGGCATGGTGGGAGGAGGAGTAGACCAGCAATGTGTTAACAAACACAATCAGTAAGAATGTGTTAATAAACACAACTGGTGGCTACAAACTGTAACAACAAAAACACAATGTTAGAAGCTGAGTTAATGTTGAAAAAAAATTATATGTTGAGTCTACATCATGTAGTGAATACCTTAGTCAAGTAAACATGCATAATTAGTTGCAAATCAGAGCTAGAAGCATGAGAAAGTGTGCACAAGAGGGAGAGAGAGAGCTCAAGTACAAGAACAAGATCTTATTTAGTCAGTTGTTCAAGGAACAACTAGTACACTCTCCTCTACATTGAGCGTGTACTTTAGGCTGTTTATATAGCCACTGGAGGAGTTAGGGTTAGGGTTTCCCATGTCATCCAATCCATTTACACCTAGCTACCCTTATCCTCTCTAGTGTAAGGAGAGTTCCTATGCTTATCTTTCCACACTCCCCCTCAATGCCAGGTGGCATTGGATAAAACATAATAGGACGCCTCCCCTTAATTCTCAATGAGATGCCTTTTTAAATCAAGCTACAAGAAAAGGTTATAGGTAGAGAGTGTTACGAGACTCAAAAGGGTTGGTCACCTATGGATTGGGAGGCAAACTTGACCTCCAATTCCTTAGGTACTTTTGGAACATCGGGACACTTATTACTAGTGATATGCCCGGTCTTTTTGCATTTATTGCACTTCATTTTGTCAGGATATTTCTTCCAGTAGTTGCTCATGATATGCCCCTTTTTGTGACAGAAGAAGCACTTAGTAGAAGTTGTATGGACTAACACTTGCTCATGTGAAGTAAATTTGAGGACCCTTTAGTATTGTTTCTCTTCTCTTCATCCGGGCATGACTAATTGGTACTTGCTAAAGTTGGGTTCGGGATATTAGTTAGGGTAGTCACAAGGGTTGGAAAAGCCTTCTTCACAGACTTTAGCAGGATGGCAATAGCATCTTCATCATGAATGGGTGCTTGAACGGAGGCAAGCTGTGCCATAAGTCCCTTCATATGTGAAATAAACTTGCTTAGATCTTCTCCTTGTTTATATTCCAACCTAAAAAACTCAATCTTGAGAAAATCTTGGAGTTCTTCCCTATGTAGCACCGTAGAGCCTTTCAAGCTCATCCCACTTTTCTTTTGCAGTTGAGAGTTGGTCAATGTGATGAATTAAAGATTCATCTAAATGAAGCATGATGATGGCATGAGCCCGTTCATCATCTTCTACATCAAGGGGATTGGATGGGTCAATTACTTTGGCCCCTTTTATGAAGGCCCAATATCCTCTTTCCATAGGCCATTGGGAAGGTCTTATCACTTGTTAGGACAAGGGCAGTGTCTAGTCCCTTACAACCTTGCCACTAAATGCGGAAGCAAATCAAACAATTGATATCAAAGTTGTAACGAGGAGAAAGGTTGAAAGTCATACATATGTAATATTTCAAAATATGACTTTGGTGGTCCTTTCTTATGTGCAATCTTCTTCTGAGGTTTAATGGTCTTTTTTGATGAAAAAACTCAGATTATGTAGGTACCAGCAGCAATAATGATTAAGCAATGTGCCTTAGTGCTTACAAGCACTCATCTCTAGTTTATATTGCTAGAGATGGTAGATGTCGGTCTTGATGAGCTTGATGACGACCTTCCAAGTAAAAGAACCTCAGAAATGAAGTTCCTAGATTAGTAACTGGCTCTGGAAGAGATGATTCAGTTATTAAAATCAATGTTAGTGACCAAACATTGAAAAATTTGAAGGTTGAAGAAGCTTGAAGTTTCCTGGCTATGGCTGCCAGAGACCCACAATTAGGGTTTGGCTTATGGCAGCCAACAGAGATGGAATTTCTCCAAACCCTCTTAGGGGGAGATGGCCCACTATGGGGGCTATGGAAGCCCTATGGTGGCCGAGAAGAATGCGCCACCAGAGCAAACCATGCCAGACACAAAGATGCCACACTGCCTAGACTGCGCTTTTTCCTACGTTTTCTTCAATGTTGCCAACTACGATGCATAATGTCGCCCTCTGATGTGCCACACCAAGTTGCTTGTGTTGGAGAAGAAGTCCTCACTTGAGGTCAAGAGCTGGAATGCTCTCCTTTGGCTTCCCCAGGTCCTCCAAGGTCAAGGGGTCAAGGTTTGGCTATGGAGGTAAGAGGAAAAAGGTGAAGATGATGGAAAATCATGTGCACTTAGTGAAGCTGAGGGTATAGGAAGCTGAAAGGATCAGAGGAGGCTCTGATACCATGTTGCAAATCAGAGTTGGAAGCATAAGAGAGTGTGCACAAGAGGGAGAGAGAGAGCTCAAGTACAAGAACAAGATCTTGTTTAGTTAGTTGTTCAAGGTACAACTAGTACACTCTCCTCTACATTGAGTGTGTACTTTAGGCTATTTATATAGCCACTAGAGGAGTTAGGGTTAGGGTTTTCCCTGTCCTCCAATCCATTTACACCTAGCTACCCTTATCCTCTCTAGTGTAAGGAGAGTTCCTATGCTTATCTTTCAACATAATCACTTTGGTTGCTGTTCCAAGGGTGGAAGTTTGGGAACTTCAACCCCTTCACCTTTGAGCTGCTTGGGGAGCCTTGTTTTGGGCGGCGGTGGAAGTGGAACTTGCAAGTTGGGAGATGGTGGTGGCTTTGGGGGTTGGACAGTAGCTCTCAATTGCTTCTTGACAAGGCAAAATGCAGGAGATGCTACATGGATTCCTCCGCACCGACAAATTCTGCCCCCTTGCTTATTTAGTAGTAGATTGGTGCATAAAATATGGGAGACAAATGGATGTCTAGTAGCAAGACATGCCTTGCACTCACACATAGTAGACATGGCAAGAAAAGATTGAGTGGGAAGCACGCTTTGTAGATAGCATCAAGGCATAATAGATGAGAAAAGGGGTTGGATTGCTTGTAGCATAGAATTGGTTTGCAGCAGTAGGGAAGAACTAGACAAACTCACATGAAACTAGGCCTATGACACATAAGCAAGGAATGATATTGGGAGAAAAGTAGCAGGTTTGCAGTTTGTAAGTACTTTTTGGGAGTTGGAATATTTGGAGGAAAGTAGTGAGTTTGCAAGTTTGTCTGCAGTAGATTTTGTCTCTAGCAAAAGCACTTACAAAAAGCAAGCAGGGAATGATGTGGATATATGAGAATATATAGGTAAAGAAAGGTAGGGGGATTGGATGCTCAATT